>NW_028227256.1:131025131-131390131 GCF_978045245.1 Mus caroli
GAGAATTCAGCTAATCCCCAGTTTCTTGCATCTCACGTTTGAAACTATGTTAGCTTAAGCAAACCTTTTAAAAACAAAAAACATTTACTTTAGCAAGTTGTCTCAGTTTTTGGTTAAATACATGTTGCAGAGTTGGGGGGGGGGTGTCCAGATCCTTTTGAGGGAGCTACTAAACAAAAGATGACAATGTAGAGTCTCAGTTTTAATCTTATGAAATTAGGATTGTAGACTTTGGATGAATAGTTTCTTTTTTCTTTGGTTCATTTTAGAAAGTTTTGCATCCTCAAATAAAAGACAGTTTTCATAAGCACCTTCATTGCATCCCCTAGAAAGTGTTCTGAGGAGGAAAATCTCAGGGAGAATATGAGACAGGTGGATCTCTGTGAGTTCAAGGCTAGCCCAGTCTACAGAGTAAGATCCAGGATAGCCGGGGCTATCCAGAGGAACCTTGTCTCAAAAAAAAAACAAAAAACAAAAAAAATCAAACAAACAAAAACCCAAAAAAACCTACCATAGATACCAAAATCTGAGTGTGCCGGTCCTCTTTGTTTACTTTGTTTCTTTGAAACAAAAGTCTCTTTATGGAGCCCTGGCTGGCCTGGAGCTCATTATGTAGACCAGGGTAAGCTCCAACTTGCAGCAATCTACCTCTGTCTCCTGAATGCTTGGCTTGCAGGGGATATACCACCACACCTGGCTCTGAAGTCATGTAGAGTTAAATGCATAGTATTTGCATATACTCTTGCACACCCTATCAAGACAAGTTCTGGATTACTTATCACATCTAAAACAGTACACTTATTTACTGTATTGTGTTGGCTAGTTTTATGTCTGTGACAAAAGGATTAGGTCATCTGAGAGGAGGAAGCCTTGATTAAGTTAATGCCTACAGAAGATTGGGCTGCAAGCAGTTAAGCTGGTAGGGCATTCTTTAAATTAGTGATTGGTCAGGAGGGGCTTCTCTCACTGTGCCATTCATGGACTGCAAGCCTCAGTAAGAAAATAGACTGAGCTAGCTGATTGGTGGTGATGCACACCTTTAGCCCCAGTTCTTGGAAGGCAAAGGGAATCAGATCTCTGTTCCAAGCCAGCCTGGTCTACAGAGTGAGTTCCAGGTCAGCCAGGACTACACAGAGAAACCATGTCTCAAAAAGAAAAAAAACCAAAACAAAGAAAGTAGAAAGGAAGGAAGAAAGAAAGAAAGAAAAGGAAATTGAGCAAGCAAGCAAGCAAGAAGGCCAGAGAGAGGGAGAGAGAGAGAGAGAGAGAGAGGAGAGAAGGAAATTGAGCAAGCCATGAGGAGCAAGTCAGTAAGCTACCCTGACTCTGTAGCATCATCCCTACTTTACCTCCTGGAATGTTAGTTCCCATCTCTGTTCCAGTCACTAGACTGTGACTCAGGATATGTAAGACAAATAACCCTTTCCTCCCAGGTTGCATTTTGGTCACAATGTTTTATCACAGCGTAGTAGCGCTAAGATAGTATTCACTAGGGAAAATGATAAAAATCTGTACATGTTCAAAATCAGTTCTTTAGTTTTTAATATTTTGCTCCTTACTTGGTTGAATCCAAAGATATAGAATGTTAAGTTTGGAGAAAGAACCTTTACTGGAGTCGGTGTTGGCCAGATTGTGGTGGTGCCAGGGTCAAAAGTGCTCGGTATTTGTGGAAGTTGTGGTTAAGGAACCCTTTTAGTTCCTGAATTTGTAGAACTAATTGTGTGTTTGGTTTCCCACTTCTTCATTATGATCTTTTTCCCTTGTAGCCGCATTGTCCAAGGACTCCTTTGTTCTTTTTCCTTAGTGCTTGATGGGCGGCATTATGGCCCCTAAAGACATAATGACAAACACTCACGCTAAGTCCATCCTCAACTCAATGAACTCCCTCAGGAAGAGCAATACCCTCTGTGATGTGACCTTGAGAGTGGAGCAGAAAGACTTCCCTGCGCATCGGATTGTGCTGGCTGCCTGCAGTGATTATTTCTGTGCCATGTTCACTAGTGAGGTAAATGCAAGTCACTGCTACTTAAGTGAAATTCACATTGTAACCCTGCAGTCCTCTTATTTCAAGGAACAAAATAGCATGTGTTGGTGATTCAGCTATGGCATTTGTCAGCCAATTGGTCACCATGGTTAATCTTGCTGTCACTGTCATGTGTGTCTTCTGAAGGGGCTGCTCAATCAATGGGGATTTTTTCCAACACACAGTCAAAAGTCAAAAGTATTGTGGGGGTGGGGGGTCTTCCCTGTTAGATAGAACTTCCAAACAAATGCTTAGTAAATAAAATAAACATTTGAAACCAGATATAGTTGCTCACACTTAACAGTCCTGACTGTGGGAAGAGCACCATAAATTTGAGGCCAGTCTGGGCTACAAAATAACACCCATCTGAAACCACTCAACAAGGGAAAAAAAAAGTCTGGTAAACCAGTGAATCTGTATAATGTGTTAGTCAAATAGGTAAGCTCTGAATAAGACATGTGATGGCTTTCTCCTTCAGATCATCAATAATTGCCGGGCGGGGGTGGCGCACGCCTTTAATCCCAGCACTTGGGAGGCAGAGGCAGGCAGATTTCTGAGTTCGAGACCAGCCTGGTCTACAGAGTGAGTTCCAGGACAGCCAGGGCTACACAGAGAAACCTGTCTCGAAAAACAAAAAGAACAACAAAAAAAAAGAATTTTAGGGACTGGAGAGATGGCTCAGAGGTTAAGAGCACTGACTGACTGCTCTTCCAAAGGTCCTGAGTTCAGTTCCCAGCAACCACATGGTGGCTCACAGCCATCTGTAATGGGATCTGATGCCCTCTTCTGGTGTGTCTGAAGCAACAGGGTACTTATATACATAAAATAAATAAATATATCTTTAAAAGGAAAAAAAAGATCATCAATAGTTGTAGAAAATGAGTATGCTACTGATACAGATTTCAGGGTGACTTTCAATGAGGGGCAGGGGATTTAATGAATGACTGTGTGGTGTGAACTTAGTCTGGTGAGAGAGCACATGGCTGTAATGCCAGCACTGGGGAAGTGGAGTTCAAGGCTGGCCTCCTGGTGAGACCCTGTCTCACCCAAACAAGGGTAGGGGATGTAGCTCAGTTGGTCTGATGATTACCTAATATACACAAAGCCACAAGATTAAGACCATCCTTGCCTACATACAGAGTTTTAGGCTATTTGGAACTATGTGAGATGTTTTCTTCAAAACCAAAATTACTTTGAGAGAGAGAGAGAGAGAGAGAGAGAGAGAGAGAGAGAGAGAGAGAGAATGAATGTGTAAGTGTCAGCAAGCTGGTTCAGTAAGTAAAGATACTTTCCATCCAACCTCACAGACCAGATTCCAGTCCCTGAGACCCACGTGGGGTGTGTGTGTGTGTGTGTGTATACGTACAAATGTGCTTGAGTGTATGTACGCCTTTGTCTGTCTTTTTTTCTTTTTTTTTCTTCTCAAGACAGAGTTTGTCTATGTAGTCTTAGCTGTCCTGAAACTTGCCCTATAGACCAGACTAGCTTTGAACCCACAGGTCCACCTGCCTCTGCCTCCCAGGTGCTAGGATTAAAGGGATACACCACCATCTTCTGGCTTAAAAGTTTCTAAAAAGTAAAAATAAGAATATTTAAACTAGTCTTTAATAAGTGTTTTAAGTTGAGGTATATGAATAATTATTACATATTTAAACTTAGACATATATCTGAATTATTTCATTTTGCTGGCTTTTTGTTTGTGTGTGCCTCCATGAATTTTATGGGCATCATGGATGAGCGGGTGCCCTTGGAGTCCAAAGGGCATCAGATGCCCCAGAGCTAGAGTTGCAGTGGTTGAGAGCCACCTGACATGGCTGCTGCAAGTGCTTTAACAGTCTCTCCAAGCCTCTGGTGTGGGGATGTGTACATCTGGTTTTGCTTTTTTGTTTGTTTGTTTTGGTTTTTCAAGACAGGGTTTCTCTGTGTAGCCCTGGCTGGCCTGGAACTCACTCTGTAAACCAGGCCTGCCTCTGCCTCCCAAGTGCTGGGATTAAAGGCATGAGCCACCACTGCCCGGCGTGTGCGTCTGTTTTTGAGGAATGTTTTGAGGATGCCTAAATTGGCCCTAAATTCTCCATCTTTCTGCCTCAGCCTCATCAAGTATGGAGATTATGGGCGTGTATCATCCTGCCTTGTTATGATAAGACTCTTTAAAAAGTATCTCTAACCACCAGTGTTTTCTTTAGTTAATACCCATCACCATGGGGCTAGAGAGATGGCTCAATGGTCAAGAGCACACTGGCTGTTCATCCAGAGGATCCAGGTTCAATTCCCAGTATCCACATTATGGGTCTAACTCTAGTTCCAGGAGATTTGACACCCTCACACAGAGATACCTGCAGACAAAACACCAATGTACATAAGGTAAAAATTTACAAAAAAAAAAAAAAAAAGTACCTGTCAGTGTAATGAGGTAGTTGCTAGACCCAGATAAAAAGGGAAACAGGATAATAACAGCTATACCTATGGGCCCACTTAAACTGCCGTGTTTGTCAGTTACCCTAGGGGTAAATATTGCCATTTCATTTTTCTGATGAAGGGTCTCAACAAATGCCTTTCAAGGTCACATCACTTGAGAATACTACATAGAGGTAGGCTTTGCCTCTACAGCATGTGGCTGTAAAAAATGATTCTTAACTGCCATTTTCAGTCATAAGGCTGGTAGGAGAAATAGAAAGCAGTCAGGCCGTTGCAGCAAATCCTGGCTAATTTAAAAACCATCTTGAATAACACAACAGCACAGATCTCTAGCTTGTAGTGTTCTTCATGATGTCTGCCCCCAAAACATTAGCATTTAGCTGGGTAGGGAGTGTTAACCAGAAGTGCTGAGCATGAAATGGCCTAAGCCTGCCAACTGCTACTACAGTCCTGCTGAAACAGGACGTGTCCTGCTTGCTGTTGTCTTGAGAACATCTGCCTGCACTGTTTTTTTAACATTGAGAGATTTCTGGAATCTTGGTGGGGAGAAAAAAAAACTCATTTCTTTTCATACATGATTCTTCTTTCTTTGTCTCTTTCTCCTTCTTTTCTTTTCTTTTTTCCTTCCTTTCTTCCTACCTGTTTTTCCCTCTTCTTTTTAAACAGGGCTTTTCTGTGCCTGTCCTAGAACTCCTTCTGTAGACCAGGCTAGCCTTGAACTTGAAGATCCACCTGCCTCTGCCTCCAGAATACTGGAATTAAAGGTGTGTACCACCAACGCCTGGCTAGGGATTGATTTGTTGTTGTTTGTTCTTTTGTTTTTTGTTGTTGTTGTTGTTTTTGTTTTCAGAAACAAGGTTTCTCTGTATAACAGAGCCCCGGATGTCCTGGACTTGATTTGTAGACCAGGCTGGCCTCGAGTTCTGTCTTTGTCCTAGTCTCTCCGTCTCCCTATGTGCAGGAAATAAAGAGGGATTGATTTTATTTATTTTTTTTGTTTGTTTTGTTTTTCGAGACAGGGCTTCTCTGTGTAGCCCCGGCTGTCCTGGAACTCACTTTGTAGACCAGGCTGGCCACCTGCCTCTGCCTCCCGAGGCTGGTATCAAAGGCGTGGGCCACCACGCCCGGCTTGGGATTGATTTTTTTTAAGGAATGTTTTTTGTTGTTGTTGTTACTCTTTGGGCTGATGGAGGAATCAAGTGTGACAAAACCATTTAGTTAATAGTGGAAGTACACGAAAGTGTTGTAACAAGAGTGTGTGTGTGAGCACACGTGGGCATGAGTGTGCTAACCCATGTGAAAGTGTGGTGAGCCCAGAGCTTGACATCACGTCTTCCTTAACTGCTTCTCCACCTCTCCACCTTACAGTGTGAGACAAGGTTTCTCACTGAACCCCGAGTTTGCATGAGAGTCATGGGATCTACATGTCTCTGCCCTAGGGCTCTGAGGTTTTGCTATTACATTTGCTTTTGATCTCGTTTTTGATATACGATGTCACTGCATAGCTTAGAGCAGCTCTCGATCACTGCTTGCCTCTTGCCCCTCCCCCAAGCTCATGCAGCATAAACAGGAGCCGTTTACAATGATCTTCATGTTCTTCTTCTATCCAGATGTAGTCTGAGGGCGGATGAGAGGAATGTGGTGATGTTGGAGGAGGTTGTAGCTATAAATCTCAGAGTTCATTCTCCTGAAATTTCATTGACTATTTCTATTTTAGCCATACATGGTGGCAAATGCCTATAATGCCAGCCCTCACCCCAGTCTGGGGTGAGAGGGGTGGCTATAAGTTCAAAGACACCTTAGGCTACAACCTGAAAACCAGGCCAGCCACATAGCATATAGAGTGGTATGTAGGAGAGGAAAGAAGAGAAGAGGATAATGTTTTATCATAAAGGCACATGGACACTAGTGTTCATGAAACTTTTGTATTCTGTTCTTTAAGGCATCTAGGTTGGTTTTAATATGGAATCAGGTTAACTCTCTAGAAATTTTGATATTCCATTGTTCACTCCTAGGGATACAGCCATCTGCCCATTTTATTTGAAAATTTACAATACATGTCATATTTTCCAGATACAAATCAAATAAAATAGATTATAATTTAAATTTTTTTATAAAATTATTTTATGCTTATAAATGTTTTGCCTGCATGTATGTGAGCCTGGTGTCTGTGGAGGTCAGAAAATGGCTTGACCTCCTGGAAATGGTGGTATGATTGTTTGCTGCAATGGGTGATGGGAATTGCACACAGGTCCTCTGAAAGAGCAACTAGGACCCTTTTTGTTTGGTTTCTCTGTGTAGCCCTGGCTGTCCTGGAACTCACTCTGTAGACCAGGCTGGCCTGGAACTCAAGAGATCTACTGCCTCTGCCTCCCGAGGGATGGGACTAAAGGTGAGCACCACCACTGCACAGTGAGCAGCCAGTACTCTTAACCACTGAGCCATCTCTCCTGCCTCAGATTGTTGTTTTAAAAGATGTGTATTTAATTAGTACCAGCATCCCTTTAAGCTCTTAGACTTGGGTTCTGTTTTTACCTTGTGGAATTAAAAGTCCATCCTTTTCCTACCTCATGAATTTTCAGCTTTCAGAGAAGGGGAAGCCATATGTTGACATTCAAGGTTTAACTGCTTCTACCATGGAAATCCTGTTGGACTTCGTGTACACGGAAACAGTACATGTGACAGTGGAGAATGTTCAAGAACTGCTCCCTGCAGCCTGTCTTCTCCAGCTGAAAGGTACAGACAGTAAAAGGTGCCCTGGTTCATGACACTTTAGCCCTGGAAGTGTTTTCATTGAAGTAAAATTAATCAAGAGACTTTGAGAGATCAGTCTGGAAGCATGACATTTGAATCTTTGAGCATGGAAGATTAGCTAGAGTCAAGAGCAATGCAAAAGAATCTCACCACATAAGAGTATTTGGGTCTTGTAAAAGAAAACATTTAAACTTTATCCATTTTTGAAAATATGGAAGAGCCAGATACGGTGGCTAACACCAATAATCCCAACACTTAAGAAGCTGACACAGGAGGACGTTAAGTTTCAAGCCAATTTAGTATATAAAATGAGACTACATCTTAAAATGAAGCAAAGGGGCTGAAGAGCAGGCTCAGTAGTTGAGACCATGGACTGTTCTCCAGAAGCATCGATGTTTGACTCCCAGCACCCAGTGGTGGCTCACAACTTTGTAACTCCACTGCTAGGGAACCTAATGCCCTCTCTGGGAACACAGCACACAGATACACGTTTCCAAAGCACCCATACCATAAACTAAACTGAACCAATCAAAGCAGAATAGAAAATACAGGTATTTCCTTAATACATACATGTATACATACATAGTAAAAATTGTCAAGAAACTGATAATATTCATTGTCTAGATAGATTCTGTTTATTTACTGTCATATGATATTTGTGCATGTAGAGGCTAAGAGGACTTTTTAAAATAAACCTTTTTGTCTGAATCACGTAAGATATCTTTTTAAGAAAATTTATTTCTGTTTACTTTTATTATTTATTATTTTTATGTGTATATTATTCTCAAGTATATGACCTCTAATGGCCACAGAGATCAGAAGAGGGTGTTGGATCCCCCCAAACTGGAGTTACAGGCAGTTGTGGGCTGCATTCTGGGAGTTGGGAACTGAACCTAACTCTTATTCAAGAGTAATAGTGCTTTTAACTGTTGAGCCATCTCTCCAGTCCCCTAGGGTTGGTTTGGTTGTTTGGTTGGTTTGGTTTGGGTTTTGTTTCTTTTTTTGGTTTTTTTTTTTTTTTTTTTTTTGAGACAGGGTTTCTCTGTGTAGCCCTGGCTGACCTGGAACTCACTTTGTAGACCAGACTGACCTTGAACTCAGAAATCCGCCTACCTCTGCTTCCCAAGTGCTGGGATTAAAGGCGTGCGCCACCATGCCTGGCTCCCCTAGTTTGTTTTTGTATTTGGTTTTTGAAACATGGTCTCATTATTTAACTGGCTATCTGGGAACTGCTGGTTAGGTTGTCCTCTAACTCAAGGATATCATCTGCTTCTGCCTCTGAAATGCTGGAATTAGAGGTATATATCCACATGGCTGCCTTAAAATATCTTTTGAAAATAAAACTTATACTAGGCAGTGGTGGTGCATGCGTTTAATTAATTCCAGCACTCAGGAGACAGAGTCCGGTAGATCTCTGTGAATTGGAGACCTGCCTGCTCTTCAGAACTGGTTCTAGGACAACCAGGGCTTCACAAAGAAACCCTGTCTCAAAAACAAAACAAACAAAAAAAAACCAAGACAAACAAAAAATAATAAAATTAAAATTACCTTATACTTGAGAAGGAGAAATAGCATGGACTTAAAAAAAAAGTAAATAAAATAGATTTTAAATTGATGAATAGCAGTTAAAATATAATTTTCACTGCATTAGAGATGGTCTCCCTTCCAGTTTCTAATGTGTGTATTTGTGTGTATGTGTGTTCATATTTGTGTACTTTTTGTTTTGGCCTACACTGTAAAGATAAGGCTAACCCTGAATTGTATCCCAGTTGGGTTGGACCTAACTCTGTCTTAATGCCTCCACCTCCTGAGTACTAGGATTACAGTTGTCGACCATTATAACTAGCCAGTCTCTCTCTTCAACCTCCTATTTTGTATATCTACATAATTAAAACATTTTTACTGTTGTTGTTTTGTTTTAGATGAGAGTATCACTGTGTAGTCTAAACTGGCCTTGCGTGTGTAATCCTTTGTAGCCTCCTGACTGCTGGGATTACAGGCACAGACACTCATTCTCTACCTGTCATACAAGACTGAAGTGAAGTGGAGCACACGAAGTGCGGACTTAGAAAATTAAGTCAAATTTATGCCGGGTGTTGTGGCACACACCTTTAATGCCAGCACTCCAGAGAGAGAGATGCAGGCAGATATTTGTTAGTTGAGACCATCTGGTCCACACCATGAGCTCTAGGCCAGCTAGGGCTACACAGTAAGACTCTGCCTCACAAACCAAACCAAACCAAACGAGAACTGGGTTCATGCACTGGACCTTTCCTTTTTTCCAGTGCCAGGGATTGAACCCAGGGCCTTGTGCATACCGAGATGCTAGCGGAGCAATGCTGCTTTTCTGTTCAATCCAGGCTTTTATTCTGAATATCCCAGAGAATTATGGGATTGTTTTCCTTTACTTGAGTTTTAAAAGTAAGTTTGATATAGGGACTAGAGAGATGGTGCCATGGTTAAGAGTACTTGTCTTGCAGAGAACCTGGGTCAAGGTCCCAAAACTCATGATGCCTCACAGCTGCCTTTAACTCCAGTTCCAAGGCACAAGCATGACCTCGCTGGACACTGCATGCCAGGGTGCACTTACAGGCAGACCTACTACTTACACACAAAAATAAGTAAATCTTAAAAACTATCTAGAATGAAAAATAAAAACATAGTAAATGAGACAGGCAGTGGTGGCGCATTTAATCTCAGCACTTGGGAGGCAAAGGCAGGCAGATTTCTGAGTTCAAGGCCAACCTGGTCTACAGAGTGAGTTCCAGGATAGCCAGGGCTACACAGAGAAACCCTGTCTCGAAAAAACAAACAAACAAAAAAACCAAAACCATAGTAAATTAAGTTACTATTTGTAGATTGGTTCTAGCAGCGGAAGAGTTTGCAGCAGTCTGATAGTTCCTGAAACTAGGTCCGACTAGCTACCCTCATTTTAAAGACGAGGCAGAAGCAAGTGAAAATGCTCATAGCCAGTGTTTGAATGCCTGAACCATAAATGTTCTAATGCAATGTTAAGGTGTAGAGCCAGGGTTCCTCTGATAACATGTAGAGAAGATGTTAAGATCCAAGAATGGAAGGCACTTTACACTTGGCTAAGTATCTTAGGTCTGCTCATTGCCTGTGTGTGTCCTAGGTGTGAAACAAGCCTGCTGTGAGTTCTTAGAAAGTCAGCTGGATCCATCTAATTGCCTGGGTATCAGGGATTTTGCTGAAACTCACAATTGCGTTGACCTGATGCAAGCAGCTGAGGTGTTTAGCCAGAAGCATTTTCCTGAAGTGGTGCAGCACGAGGAGTTCATTCTTCTGAGTCAAGGAGAGGTGGAGAAGCTAATCAAGTGCGACGAGATTCAGGTACAGGGTTGCCTTGGTGTTACGGTTTCTGTACATTACAGAGCAGGATGGAGTGACTGTCCATATTATGGCTTCATAATCAAATACATGTATTGATGCCAAAAGTTTTAATTTATTTGCATGTCTATGGAGAAGAAAATCTGCCCTGTCCTTCATCAAATATATGAATTCCAGCGGTAAATAGTTAAATAAGCAGAAATTGGAAAGAAGGTAAATTTTCTATGCAATCCTGTTAGGCACTGGCTGTGTAGTAGTGTTTGTGGTCTAGGTTTGTAGTTAGGCTGAAGTTGGGGATGAGGAATCCAGCAGAGGTCTCAGACATCTTTGAAGCCTGTACTTTAATCTCCAGTGCACTAGCTCTTTTTTTTTGTTTGTTTTTTTGAGACAGGGTTTCTCTGTGTAGCCCTGGCTGTCCTGGAATTCACTCTGTAGACCAGGCTGGCCTCGACCTCAGAAATTCGACTGCCCCTGCCTCCTGAGTGCTGGGATTAAAGGCGTGCGCCAACACGCCCGGCTGAGTTTGGAATTGTTAAGTCTTGGGCATGGTAGGCAAGTACTGTGTCACTGAACCACCCTGGAGTCAGCTCTACAGTATCTGTTCTGTGGCATTGACCTCATTTGATCCTCACATCCTGCAGTTATCAGAAACTGGCTCAGAGGTAAACCCTCACACCATTGTAGGTAGTAAGTAATAGAGCCAGGATTCAAGGCAAGCAGCTAGATGTGATGCCACACATCTGGATCCCAGCATATAGGAGACAGAGCTGTGAAGTTCAAAGCCATCCTATAGAAGAAACCCTGACTCAAAAAACCAACAAAAGAAAGGTAAAGGACAAATTTAAAAGCAGGGTATACTAGCTTATACCTGTATTTCCATCACATAGGCAGGATATTCAGTTTAAAACCTTCCTCTGCTACATATTGAGTACCAGACTAGCTTGGGCTGTATGAAACCCTTTCTCCAAACAACAACAACAAAAAGAAGAAGAAGAAGAAATACCCAGAAATAAATCAGGCCATGAATTCCCAAGGCTGTCCTGGAACTCACTTTGTAGACCAGGCTGGCCTCAGAAATCTGCCTGCCTCTGCCTCCCAAGTGCTGGGATTAAAGGCGTGTGCCACCTTGCCCGGCTTCTCTGAAATTTTAACTTTCTTGTTTTTAGACAAAAGAAAAGAGTATTATTTTTTTTTTTTAGATTTTTCAAGACTGGGTTTCTCTGTGTAGCCCTGACCATCCTGGAACTCTGTAGACCAGGCTGGCCTTGAACTACACAGATGCCTCTGCCTCCCCAGTGCCACCATCACCAGGCAAGAAAAATTATCTTTACAATAAATATCCTGCATCCTCCCCATCCCCTGTCTGTAAGATGGATCACTTTGACCTCCCACATATTTCTCCTGACTGTCACAATTGGAGTCTAGCCTGTTGTGCAAAGAAGACTAGAACTGATCTTGCAGCTCTTGGCCCTTCTAAGTGTTCCACCCATGGTCACCACAGCAGTGTTTGCAAACATCTCTTTATTACTGTCTTACTGGAAGCATTCAAGTGATATCAAGTTGCTCTCACTGTGATGCCTTCAGCAGCCTGGTGCTTACCTAAAATCTGTCACCATTCACCCTTCTTCCTGCCAGGCTGGACAGCTAAAATGTCCCCATGTGCCAGTTCTCTCTGTTCTAGGTCAGTTCTGACCTCTAGAAAATTCTTTCAAGATGGACTAAATTTCCTTGTCTGATCTGATAGCCACTAGGCACATTGCTGTTGGGTATGGAACATAGCTAGTGCTGCTAAGAAGCTGAGCTCTGATTTTGGTAAATGCCGCTGCGGTAACACATAGTGCAGCTCTAGAGCCTTGGTGCACTCTTGCTTTTTCCTTTTTTTCTGATTTAGAGTGCTGTTGGGGATTTTGAGATAAGATCTTATTTTGTATCCCTGGCTGGCCCTGACCTCACTATGTAGGCGGTCCTCCTGCTTCGAGCCTCCAAGTGCTGGAATTTTCAGCATATGCTGCCACTTCTGACTCTTTGAGTACTCTCTCTTTATTCTTCCTGGTTATTTCCTAGTCGTCCATCAGATTCCAGCTTGCTACTTGAGGGAGACTTTTCCCGACTCACTAGAAATGAAGAAAGTTCCTATTGTTTCTGGCTCATGACTCTGCTACTTCCCTGTATAATTTTAATCACAACAAGATTGTAGTAATTGATAATTGGTACTTACAATCCCAGAACTTGGAAGGATAAGACAGGTGGATAAGATGAAGGCTGAGTCTGGCCTACAGGGACTGTACTTGATTTCTCATCATCAGTGAAGTTAGTACTTCACTTAGAAGAAGTTCAGTACATTTATAAAATGAAACATCATGCCCAAACATTTCTGCTTTCCAAAGTACCACAGTTCTTGGGGAAAGGTGTTCCAGGTCACAGTCAATGGTTCAAATGAAGCCTTGGGTTACATCTGCCTAGAGATTGCTGAGAGAACGTGGGTCCTGCACCTGCCTGACTGCCTTTGGAAAGTTCTAGGTCTTATTGTGCCTGTCACTTTTCTGGTGGCATAATACATACTTTAGAGAGTGTTTCTTACTTTATCTATCTATAATGTATAATCTAAGTTCTCCAAAGATCTGAATCCGTATGTCAAAACAGCACAGAATCGAACACATAGTAGTTGCTGAAATGCTGACTGAACATACTTTGAAAGCTGAAATGTTGTTATTCATGATGATAAAGTGAAGTTCTTGCTTCAGAGGCAACTACGAATAAAAATTATTTCAATTTTAATTAGGATAACAGATTTTCTCTCCCATGTTTACTAAAGTTGCAGAAATGACCAGACAAAAATTCAAGAATGGATGCAGTTCTGAAAGGAAGGCCAACATGTGACTCATCATTTATTAAACACTGTCTTTGTTCTTTTTTAAATTTAATTTTATTTATAAATCACTTTTTACACCCCATATCCCATTCCCCGCTCCTCCCCATCTACTCTCAACTGTTTCACATGCCACGCCTCCTCCCACCCCACCACTATCTTAGTTCTTTTTAAATTGCATATAATTCTTTTCCTGTATCTGAAAAGATTGTTTTCCCAGAACTTTCTTCATATTTCTGGGAGATGGGAAATAACAGTAATGGAGGACAATTAGCACAAAGGAGACTAAGCAAGGCTGCTTTGAGTTTGTGGGGAAGTAAAAGTCTGTGACGTGTGAATCTACATTTATAGGTGGATTCTGAAGAGCCAGTCTTTGAGGCTGTTATCAACTGGGTGAAGCATGCCAAGAAAGAGCGAGAAGAGTCTTTACCTGACCTCTTACAGTATGTTCGGATGCCCCTGCTGACCCCCAGGTACATTACAGATGTAATTGATGCTGAGGTAAGTCACGTAAGGTGCTTGGCATCCAGAAACTCCACTAACTCCACAGCCTACTTACTCAAAATAGCAGCTTTAATGCAGGCAGTGTCACCTGGTTCCCTTCAGCAGGAATGGTGGAATGATAAAGCTGGGAACATTCTAGGCATAAGAAATGTTTATTGCTTGGCAAGTCACATCTCTGTCACAAATGAAAATCCATAATTTTATTTAATTTTGCGCTGTGTTGTCTTTTTGTTTTATGTGCCTCTTATGTTTTATTAAAAACTGTGTACTGAAAAGCATTAAAAAAAACACACACAAAAAACAAAACTGTGTACTGACTGGGCAGTGGTGGCACACATCTTTAATCCCAGCACTTGGGAGGTAGAGGCAGGCAGATTTCTGAGTTCAAGGCCAGCCTGGTCTACAGAGTGAGTGCCAGGACAGCTGGACTACACAGAGAAACCCTGTCTCGGAAAAAAAACCAAAACGAAAACAAACATACAAAAAACTGTGTACTGGTCTCTCTTAAACATGAATTGTTATAAATTGCTCTGGACCAAAAAGAGACAAAAGTTGCTTTATTTGTCAG
The DNA here is from genome assembly GCF_978045245.1 of Mus caroli. Lineage (NCBI taxonomy): Eukaryota > Metazoa > Chordata > Mammalia > Rodentia > Muridae > Mus > Mus caroli. Next base: position 131,039,616 of record NW_028227256.1, read on the forward strand.
GCCTCATGGTTTTACTTGTAGTATGTCTGATTTACTTAGTTTGATGCAGTTGAGTTTTCTAGTGCTTTATAAGAGTGTTTCTCTAACTTAAGCTGCAACAATGTTTTGTAACTCATACACACACTCACACACACACATACACACAGTGTTGCATGGACTGTTGGCCTCCTTTGCTTTCTGTTTGCTGTGGTAAACACCATGACCACAAAGCAGCATGGGGAGGGCAGGGTTTATTTCTTGCATGTTAATAGTCTATCATCAAGGGAAGCAAGGGCAGGGGTTCAGAGCAGGAGCCTGGAGGCAGGAGCTGAAGCAGAGACCATATGAAGGAACACTGCTTACTGGCTTGCTTCCATTGGCTTGCTTAGCATGCTTTCTGATACAGCTAGGGCCTACCACCTGTTCAGGAGTGGTGCCTCCCACATCGGTCACTAATCAGAAATGCCTGTCCCCTCTCCCCCAATCCAATCCCAAGGAGGCAGGTGCACTTTGACAAGCACTCATCTATAACATTTAGGTGAAGCCCAGTAACGTTTTGGCCGGGATATGACCATTTTAAAAGTTAACCATAAAAATAGTTTCTTATTCACTTTACAAAATTTGTTTGGTCTGTTGTAGTAAGGGCCTGTAATCTCTTGGTAGAGGTAGGCAGGCATATCAAGAGTTCAAGGTCAGCCTAGGTTACATGAGACTCTGTCTCAAACAAGTAAACAAATATTGAGACACCCCCCCAAAAAAAATTAAAAAGAAAATCAGGTTAATTAATGTCACATCTCAAACTCATTTTCCCCTTCTTCCTTAAGACCTCTATTTGTTAGTTTTCTTGTTGCTGTGATAAAATACCCCACATTTAGGGCTTCACCTAAGTGTTATAGATGAGTGCTTGTCAAAGTGCACCTGCCTCCTTGGGATTGGATTGGGGGAGAGGGGACAGGCATTTCTGATTAGTGACCGATGTGGGAGGCACCACTCCTGAACAGGTGGTAGGCCCTAGCTGTATCAGAAAGCATGCTAAGCAAGCCAATGGAAGCAAGCCAGTAAGCAGTGTTCCTTCATATGGTCTCTGCTTCAGCTTCTGCCTCCAGGCTCCTGCTCTGAAGCAACTTAAGGAAGAAAGGTTTATCTTGGCTCACAATGAAAAGTTATAGTTCATCCTGAAGAAGGCATGGCAGAACAAAACCCCATGAAGCTGTGGGTCACACTGTACCACAGTCATGATGCAGAGAAGGAAAAGCTGGCACACAGCCGAATTTCTCCTTTTTGTTGAGCTCGGGTCCCTAACCAATGGTATGGTGTGCCTATATTAAGGGTAGGTCTTACCACTTGAGCTAAACCTTTCAGAAACCCCCTCAGGGACACAGCAGTTGGTGTGTTTCCCAAATCACTCAAGTTGACAGTGAGGCCCAATCTTCACTCCCTTCTGAACCAGTCTTTACGTTATGTTTTAGTACAGAGATCCGGAGCTAGAATCAGGAGGCTGGAATCCTAAATCAAACATTGTTGTGAAACCCTTAGGGAGATGACCTCAGATTTTTTTCCTTTGTGAAGCAGCAGTGACATTACTCACCTCACTCATGGTTGCGAATACTCATGCAGAAGCTTTAGAGATATCTATAGAACAGTGGTTGCTACTGTTATATGTTTTCTTTTCCAATGCATCCTGAAAACTTCTTGGAGTCAAACTAATAAACTAGAGCTTCATATGAGTTGACGATTCCAACAGGAAGCAGAGGGTACAGTTCTAAGGAAGGTTTTCTCTCTCCCTCTCACACACACACACACACACACACACACACACACACACACACACACACAGAGTTTACAAAGTTACATTTGGAGAAACAGTAAAAGACAGTGGAGACTACAAATCTGGAACAACCAAGCTGTCACCAGCACTCAGTCTAGCTGGGCTAAGAAGTGGGTATCAGCCTGAAGAGAAAGCCTTGAGAGGAGCCTGCCCTTCAGCAGAACTCATCCCAGCTAGGAGTCATATAGAAACCTTACTGGTGCGGTTTATAGGACCGTTTTTTCTGAACTAGAGAGCAAAGTACAGAGTGGAGGTAGATGCTAATACAAAGATCAATTTCCTGTGTAGGTGTGTGTGTATATGTGCACATATGCATGCACATGTAGGCCAGAGGTCAACCTTTTATGCTGTTCCTCAGACCATCCAGCTTGGTTTTTGAAATACAGTCTCTGACTAATTGGCCCAGAGTTTCAGATTGAGCTGGGGCATTACAAGTATAGGCTACCATGTCTAGCTTTTTATGTGGTTTCATCTGACAGGACTTGGGTCATCATGCTTACATGGCAAGGACTTTACCAAAGTGAGCCATCTAGAGCACCAGTATAGATGTGGGAGTTGGAGTAATGGTGAATACATGCCTATAACTCGGCACTTGGGAGATAGTGCAGAAACATCAGATGTTGAAAGTTATCCTAGCCGGGCGTGGTGGCGCACGCCTTTAATCCCAGCACTCGGGAGGCAGAGGCAGGTGGATTTCTGAGTTCGAGGCCAGCCTGGTCTACAAAGTGAGTTCCAGGACAGCCGGGGCTACACAGAGAAACCCTGTCTCGAAAAACCAAAAAAAAAAAAAAAAAAAAAAAAGAAAGTTATCCTATGCCCTGTTGTAAGTTTGAGACCAGCCTGGGCTACCGGAGAACCTGTCAGAAAGAAAGGATGAAAAGGAGGAAGAAGAGGAGAACAAAGGAGGGAAGGAGAGAGAGAGAGAGCTTTGGGGGAATTATTTCAGAGAAGACATTTTTCCAAGAGAGATTGTGTGTCTTGTCTTTTTTTTTTTTTTAAGATTTATTTATTGATTATATGTAAGTACACTGTAGCTGTCTTCAGACACACCAGAAGAGGGAGTCAGATCTCGTTACGGATGGTTGTGAGCCACCATGTGGTTGCTGGGATTTGATCTCTGGACCTTTGGAAGAGCAGTCAGGTGCTCTTACCCACTGAGCCATCTCACCAGCCCCGTGTCTTGTCTTTCTGAGACAGTGTCTCCCTCTAGATCATCCTGGCTAGAAGTCAGTCTGTAGCCCTGAGTTGGCTTGAAGTCTCAGAAATCCTTTTATCTCAGCCTGCCAAGTACTGGAGTTGCAGATGTGAAGCCAGCATGCTCAGCTCCCTTAAAATTCGTACTAATCCTTACTTTTATCCATATACATAATCCTGCTTTTATCTACATACATAAATTGCTTCTTTATATGTCTCATTTTGTTATTGTAATATTAGAAATGGCTGGTTCCCTTCTCTCTTCTGTCTTTTAGCCTTTCATCCGCTGTAGTTTACAATGCAGAGATCTAGTTGATGAAGCAAAGAAGTTTCACCTGAGGCCTGAACTTCGGAGTCAGATGCAAGGACCCAGGACAAGAGCCCGGCTAGGTAAGCTGGTATTCCTGGAAAAATGAGGGGATGTCTTTGAACTCCTTTTTCAGAAGGTATGATATAGTTGGAAGTAACATCTGTAATGCTTACAGTAGACTTGTTTTAGACCTGCTTTTAATCTCTTTAGACAAGTAGCTGCCATTTTAAGCTTTTATTTCCTGTTGTTTGAGAGTGTCTTTGTGGCACATAATTATTGGAGATTAAGTTAGATAAAGTAGAGAGAAAAAGATTTTGCAAATTATCATATATTATATAACATTAAATTTCTTTATTTTTAAGAATGGATAATTTTCTTTTTATTTATTTATTAATATGTAAGTACACTGTAGCTGACTTCAGACTCCAGAAAAGGGTGTCAGATCTCGTTACGGATGGTTGTGAGCCACCATGTGGTTGCTGGGATTTGAACTCATGACCTTTGGAAGAGCAGTCATTGCTCTTACCTGCTGAGCCATCTCACCAGCCCAACATTAAATTTCTATTTCAGCATTTAAGTAAAGGGCTTGGAGCTAGGGATGTAGCTCAGTTGTTAGAGTGCTTTCCTAACCCTGAGTTCAATCCCCAGCACAGCATAAATGGGGTGTGATGGTAAATGCCTGTAATCGGGAAGTAGAGGCAGGAAGATTATAAATTCGTCCTTGGGCACATAAAAAGTTAGAAGCGGAGATGGAGAGATGGCTGAGCAGTTAAGAGCGTTGACTGTTCTTCCAGAGGCCCTGAGTTCAATTCCCAGCAACCACATGGTAGCTCACAACCATCTGTAATGGGATCCAATGCCCTCTTCTGGTGTGTCTGAAGACAGCAACAGTGTACCCACATACATGAAATAAATAAATCTGCCAGGCAGTGGTGGCGCACACCTTTAATCCCAGCACTTGGGAGGCAGAGACAGGTGGATTTCTGAGTTCAAGGCCAGCCTGGTCTACAGAGTGAGTTCCAGGACAGCCAGGGCTACACAGAGAAACCCTGTCTTGAAAAACAAAAAAAAAACAAACAAACAAAAAAAGAAAATAAATAAATAAATCTTAAAAAAAAAAAAAAAAGTTAAGTTAGAAGCCAGTGTGATAGACTGTCTCAAATAAACAAAATCTAAAACTATAGGGCTTTTGACAGTCACGTATCATAGGTAAAATCCTGACCTGTGAGGCGAGAATTGTGGTACAGATTTCTGGCTTAACACTTACCTTAGACAGGAAGTTTATTAGGAGCAGTTACTGTCACGTAAGTGCTACTTATGTTAGCAAATACACAGAGGTTCAAATCAAAGCCTTGCCAGTAGCTAATTAGTGATAACAATTTATCTGATCTTAACTGGATATGGTGGCACAGAGCACTAATCCCAGCACTCCAGAAGTCTAGTCAGGTTGATCTCTGTGAGTTCAAGGCCAGCCTGGTCCAGATAGTGAGTTCCAGAGCATCCAGGGCTAAATAGTAGACCCTGTCTCCAATAAAATAAACAAACAAACAAATAAATAAATAGATTTAAAAAAAAAAAACCACACACACACTTATTTGATCCTATGCTTCTACTCCTAAAATGAGGCTTAGTTTCTTCTGAATGGGTTGTTGGGAGGATTGAGTTGGAATGTAGATAAGACACTTAGCTGGCACAGAGTAAATACTTAGCTATTTTTATCTTGGTCCCTATTACTTCTCTGTAAAAAGAGCCTTCCTGCCACTCTGTAAAACTATTTTTTTTTTTAGCTTTTTTTTTTTTCCTTTTTTTATTAGGTATTTAGCTCATTTACATTTCCAATGCTATACCAAAAGTCCCCCATACCCCCCCACTCCCCTACCCACCCACTCCCCCTTTTTGGCCCTGGCGTTCCCCTGTATTGGAGCATATAAAGTTTGCAAGTCCAATGGGCCTCTCTTTCAAGTGATGGCCTATTAGGCCATCTTTTGATACATATGCAGCTAGAGACAAGAGCTCCGGGGTACTGGTTAGTTCATATTGTTGTTCCACCTATAGGGTTGCAGTTCCCTTTAGTTCCTTGGGTGCTTTCTCTAGCTCCTCCATTGGGGGCCCTGTGATCCATTCCATAGCTGACTGTGAGCATCCACTTCTGTGTTTGCTAGGCCCTGGCATAATCTCACAAGAGACAGCTATATCTGGGTCCTTTCAGCAAAATCTTGCTATTGTATGCAATGGTGTCAGTGTTTGGAAGCTGATCATGGGATGGATCTCTGGATATGGCAATCACTAGATGGTCCATCCTTTCGTCACACTTCCAATTTTTGTCTCTGTAACTCCTTCCATGGGTGTTTTGTTCCCTATTCTAAGAAGGGGCAAAGTGTCCACACTTTGGTCTTCGTTCTCTTGAGTTTAATGTGTTTAGCAAATTGTATCTTATATCTTGGGTATCCTAAGTTTCTGGGCTAATATCCACTTATCAGTGAGTACATATTGTGAGAGTTCCTTTGTGATTGGGTTACCTCACTCAGGATGATGCCCTCCAGATCCATCCATTTGCCTAGGAATTTCATAAATTCATTCTTTTTAATAGCTGAGTAGTACTCCATTGTGTAAATGTACCACATTTTCTGTATCCATTCTTCTGTTGAGGGGCATCTGGTCTGTAAAACTATTTTGAAGATTATCATTTATTCTGTATATATGAGGTGGCACTTCATTTACGTTTATTTTTTTTTTATTTTTTATTTTTTTTTTAAAGATTTATTTATTATATGTAATTACACTGTAGCTGTCTTCAGACACTCCAGAAGAGGGAGTCAGATCTCATTACGGATGGTTGTGAGCCACCATGTGGTTGCTGGGATTTGAACTCTGGACCTTCAGAAGAGCAGTCGGGTGCTCTTACCTGCTGAGCCATCTCACCAGCCCACGTTTATTTTTTTTAAGAATTTATTTATTTTTTATATGTTTGAGTGTTTGCTGCTTGCATGTCTGTGTACCACATGTGTGCAGTGCCCACAGAGGTCAGAAGATGACATCAGATCCCCTGGAACTAGAGTTTCAGATTGTTAGGAGCCACCATGTGGTTTCTAAGAACAGATTCTTAGCCATGGAACCATCTCATCAGCCCCTAGTGTTTTATCATTTCCTTTTCTTTTCTTTTTTTTTTTAAAGATTTATTTATTTATTACATGTAAGTACACTGTAGAGCTGTCTTCAGACATGCTAGAAGAGGGCACTGGATCTCATTACAGATGGTTGTGAGCCACCATGTGGTTGCTGGGATTTGAACTCATGACCTCTGGAAGAGCAGTCAGTGCTCTTAACCACTGAGCCATGTCTCCAGCCCCATTTCCTTTTCTTATTTTTGATTTTAAAATTTAAACTATATTAAGGTATATTAGAATATTGACAATCGAGTTGTCTATTGATAGAGGAGTAAGCAGTATTTTTTCCAGTTTTTTCTTTTATTCTGTGTATTTGTGTTTATATGAGTTTCTGAGGGGACCAGATCTCCTGGAGTGGAGTTATAGGCTGTTATGAGCCACCTGGGTGCTAGGAACCAAACCTCCTCTGCAAAAATAGCGTGAGCTTTTAACTGCTGAACCATCTCTGTGGCTCCCATTACTGTAGTTTTTAATTAAATTCTTCCCATTTTAAATATTTTTATTTTGTTTTACAATATATGAGTTGTTTTGCCTGCATGCTGGATGTATGTGCACCGTGGAGGCCAGAAGAGGATGCCAGATTCCCCTAGAACTGGAATTGCAGACAGTTGTGAGCCACCAAATGTGTGCTGGGAATCAAACTTCTTTCCTCTGGAAGAGCAGCCAGTGCTCTGAACCACTGAGCCATCTCCCCAGTCCTGCCCACCTCCTGTGCTTGTTAGTGTCACCCATAGTGTATGTTTAATATTAAAATATATAGAAGCAAAAAATTAAAAATCACCCCAAATTCTACCACACAGAAATATATTTAGAGAAAGAGGAGAGGTAGAAAAAAGAATTGGAGCTTGAGAGATGGTTCAGGGGTTGAGAACACTGACTGCTCTCGCACCCACATCAGGAGATTTGCTCCAGTCTATAACTCGAGTTCAGGGGATTCTGAGATCCTTTTCTGGCCTCCAAAGACACCTGCACACTTGTACATTTAAACTCATGCAGGAATACATACATAAATTAAAAATACACACAAACTATTAGGAAAGGTATTAATTCCTGCAGTATGACAAAATGTGATCTGAATATCATGTACTATATACAAAAATACAGATCAACACATGTAGATTAAGGAATAAATGAAGTGTGAAAACAGATATTACAGGAAAATATTTGAATAATTTCCAGATCAGATTCATTTTTGGTTTGGTTTGGTTTAGGGAATTTGTTTCATTTTGTTATTTTTAACTAGGCTATTACACTGTAGTCCAGGCTAGCCTCAAATTCACTGTGTAAACCAGGCTGACCTTGAACCCAAATGACCTGGCCTTGGTCTTCTAAATTCCAGGATTATAGTCATGAGTCATCACGCCCATTTTCTTTTTTTAATTATAATGTATGGTAACCATTTTCTTATCATACAAAAAGTATTAAACATGCTCATATTGCTGAGCCACGGTGAAATCATAGAAACCATGTGCTACTTTTATCCTGAGTGTCTTGGTGGAATGGGGTAGGAGTATAACCACCAGTGTATCCAGTATAGAAGACTGACTATGTTGACCAAAAATTGTTGATATTTCCAAAAACATGGTATACAACTCAAGTTCCTCCTGTACAGGAGTTAATGACTAAGTAGGTTACAGCCCAGTTATACCATGGGTGGCGACTAAGTAGATTACAGCCCAGTTATACCATGGGTGGCCTGGCACCAAGAGAGACATTGAGTCGTGTATGCACAGCTGGGGCTTTTCTCCCCTATCCTTTCCTTACTATGTATTGAGCACAGTGGTGGGAGGACATTGCATAGACCATGGTGTGTCTGTCCATGGTGTAAATGCCTTTATGCCCTTACTGGCTGAGTCAGCTCATTAGCCCCAGCTTTTCCTTTTCTCTGTCTGTCTCTCTGCTTCTCTCTGTCTCTTTTAAATAGAATCTTGCACTGTAGCCCAATCTGACCCAAAGTTCTTAATTCTCTTGCCTCATCCTCTTAAGTAGCTGGACTACAGGCACCAAGCTGCGCTGGCTGGGCGTCTAAAGGAAAAAGAAAATCATTTTTGAAAATGGGTGAGTGCTAGGCATATAGCTCAGTGATGGAAGGCCGGCCTCTAGTGGGAGCCTCCTGTTTGGTCCTCAGCCCTTAAAAGGCAGGAGCTCTTGAATACTTACTGGTAGAAGCAGAGACCCACCACTCTCAGCCTTCAACAGCATCACCCTACAGGTGGGGTGGCAAGGGCAGGTTAGCAGTTGTTTATTTACACACCTCAGCATTAGTCCTATAAACATGCAGTTACCTTTGCTGTCTTGAAAATAACAAGTCCAGAGTCTGTAGCTCAAAGATAGTAAGTTTCTAGAAGAGCGTATAAAGCAGTGACTGACCAGGGATGGCACTAGGTGGCATGTGTGTCAGTAGACCTCTGTTCCTAATTTTATATATTTATATCATGGATTATTTTCATTTTTATCTTTTGTAGGGATCAGCCTGAGGCATGCTAGCCAAGTGCTGTTGCACTGAGTTGTGTCCCTCACTTCTCTTCCTAATTCTGTAAATTCTAGAAACCTGCTGTGTAGGCTTGTTATCTTCCTCTGAGCCACAGCTTGTCCATGTAAAGTTGGTTAAGTTCACTCACTAGGGTACTTTCCAAGACAGAAGGTATGGTTTTTGTTTTGTTGTTGGTTTTTTTTTTTTTTTACATAAAAGCATTCATTAATTGCTTATTAAACTGAACTAAAGCCAATGTAAATTTTTTTTTTTTAAAGATTTATTTTATGTATGTGGGTACACTGTCGCTCTCTTCAGACACACCAGAAGAGGGCATCTGATCCCAATGCAGATGGTTGTGAGCCACCATGTGGTTGCTGGGAATTGAACTCAGAACCTCTGGAAGAGCAGCCAGTGCTCTTAACCACTGAGCCATCTCTCCAGCCCCCCAATGTAAATTTTTATGAGCCAGAAAATGCAGAAGGTTCTCTAGAGGTTCGTTGTCTACATTTTGTTAAATATTTTGCAAATCAGAAAACTATTTTCTGACCTTAAGGAATTAGATTTAGGTTTTTGTTTTTTTTTTTTTTTTTTTTTTTTTTTTTTCGAGACAGGGTTTCTCTGTATAGCCCTGGCTGTCCTGGAACTCACTTTGTAGACCAGGCTGGCCTCGAACTCAGAAATCCGCCTGCCTCTGCCTCCCGAGTGCTGGGATTAAAGGCGTGCGCCACCACGCCCGGCTAGATTTAGTTTTATGTAATTCATAACTTTGAAAAAATACTGACATTCTCTTTGACTAGATCAATTTTGATTTTTTTTAAGGGCCTGCACCAGCTTACACATTAATCTTGTCAGGTGTCCTGTTGTACACCTGTAATTACAGATACTCAAGAGGCCAATGCAGGAAGGATCTTAAGTTTGTGATCATACGTGTCTACAAGTGAATCCAGCCACTCTGTGTCTCGAGAGGAAAGCTCAGAAGTAACTGGGGAGTAGCTCAGTGAGAGCACTGCCTAGCATAGGAGAGCCTGGGTCCAGTCCCGAGTCGCCAAAAGTAAGAGAGGAGTCATCTGACACTGCTGGGGGAGCATATTAAGTCCACGCAGGGGCAAAGGCAGCTGGGTCTCTCTGGGTTCTAGATCGGCCTGGTCAACATAATGAATTCCAGGCCATCTAGAACTACATAGAGAGACCTGTTCTCTCTCTTTTTTTTTTTTTTTTTTTTTTGGTCTTTCGAGACAGGGTCTCTCTGTGTAGCCCTGGCTGTCTTGGAACTCACACTGCCCAGCGAGAGACCTGTTCTTAAAAACAAACAAAACAGCAACAAAAACCACCTGGCATAATACACACTTGTATTTCTAATACTTGAGATGTTGAATCAGGAAAAAAAAAATAACAAGTTTGGGGCTGTTCTGCGCTATATCCCTAGACCTTCTACCCCTCCCCAAAAGAAAAGGAGTTGTTACTGATGATCACTGGAATTTGCTAACGCTTATTACTTTGTTAGCAGTCTTATCTTTTGTTTGTGAGCCTTGCCTTTAACAGCTAAGCTATTTCTAAAGCCCAAGGAGCAGTCTCTCAAAACAGGATCTGTCCTTGGAAAACTATGAAGTCCTTTATAACGAAGGTTGAGAATCCAGTAAGCTAGAGTTCTAGCCATGTAAACCCATGAAATCCCTAAGTAGGTAGGCATGGTGATAAATCACATCTGGCTAAAACATGTTAGATGTTCCACAGTAAAAGTGCTTGAGAGGCAGAAGCAGAAGGATGGTGAGTTTGAGGCTAGCCTGGACTACCTGGCAAAACTGTCTCAACAAAAAACAAATGTGACTCATATTGACCTCTCTGCCCAAATTCTACTGTGAAGTTTAGTATTTATGGAACAATTTTGTGTTGACAGGCAGTTGTCATTTTTCTGGGGTTTATAACAAAATCTGTTTCCTGCCTACTGCTGTTTACAAGCTGCTGAACAAAGTCACAGCAATAAATAAATAAATGAATAAAAATGTGGCTGTTTTTTGTTCTTTGATTGGTTTTCTTTAGTTTTGAGACAGGCCAGGCTGGCCTTGACGTGGTTGGTTTGTTGATATTTTTTTTTTTAAAGATTTATTTATTTATATGTATGTAAGTACACTGTAGCTGTCTTCAGACACTCCAGAAGAGGGAGTCAGATCTTGTTACGGATGGTTGTGAGCCACCATGTGGTTGCTGGGATTTGAACTCTGGACCTTCGGAAGAACAGTCCGGTGCTCTTACCCACTGAGCCATCTCTCCAGCCCTGATATTTTTAAATATGGGAATTGCATGATGTAACAAATAATGGCTGAAAAATCAATGGAATTTACTGTCTCTTTCCGGTCATGTCCCTATAGTGTCGTTTATCATGTTCTAGCCAGATGGGATCTGCTACATGCTAAAGTGGGGGAACACTCGAGTTTAGGAACTGGAAACACAGAGGAACCGGTTCTTAAAGAGTTGAAAGGGGTGGGGGTGAAAGGGAGCAAAAGAGAGATCTTTTGCTGCTTGACTGATCTGATCTGCTACTTGACTGTATCTTGTCAGATACACAGTGTTGCACTTGCTCTTTCAGGCCACGGTCACCTGAGACACTGGCACCAGAGGGTGCAGAGCGCTACTTACTGAACTGTCTGACCACTGCACCACCAGATTATTCTCCTCGTGAGTTATCAGAGTAGATGTCTAGGAGAACTCTGCCAAGGTTTTGCCCTGTGAAGAGAGCCAAGACCAGAAATGAGACTCTAAGGAAGGGAAAATTTGATATACAGGCTATTACTTTCTTTTTTTTTTTTTTTTTTTTTTTGGTTTTTTGGTTTTTTGGTTTTTCGAGACAGGGTTACTCTGTGTAGCCCTGGCTGTCCTGGAACTCACTCTGTAGACCAGGCTGGCCTCGAACTCAGAAATCCATCTGTCTCTGCCTCCCGAGTGCTGGGATTAAAGGCGTGTGCCACCACGCCCGGCGGCTGTTACTGTCTGTAACAAAATAAAGGGCTGACTTTGTTCTCTTTAACATTGATTTTGTGTGTTGGGGTGCACATGTGAACCGTCTGTGGGAATGAGTTCTCCCTTTCTACAGTGTAGGCTCTGGGGATTGGCCTCAGGCCATGAGGGTTAGCAGCCAGTGATCTTACCAATGGAGTGGTCTTGAGGGCCTGGGACTTTCTTTTATGGTGATGAGTGCATCTCAGAGATTCAGACTCTGAAAAGTTATAGCCTCAGAAACAAGTAGCTTCCTGCGACAGGGAAAGCTGCTCAGCAGCAGCAAGAGAAACTGTGCTTGATTCCCAGCATGCATCAGGCATGGCAACGCTCACCGTGAGCCCAGTGCTGCAGAGGTGCAGAGAAAGGCCCTGAGTTTGCTGGCAACTCTGTTCAGCCTAATTGCAGAGCTCCACAGTTCAGTAGACATTGTCTCAAAAAAACAAGGCAGAGGGCAGTACAGAACCAGACACACAGAAAATACAAGGCAGAGCCAGTATCTACACATACACAAAACATACATTCAAACCTATACACAGACATTCTCAAACACATGGAAACATAAAATATAGATAGATAGATAGATACCTTCCTATTACACAGCTTTATTTTAGATTATTTCTCAGGCAAATACAAAAACAACCTAGGTGTGCCTGGCGGCACAGGCTTGTAAGCTAGCTGCGTCAGGGATTGAGACAAGGCTTGCAAGTTCAAGGCCTGCCTGGCTATACAGAGTGAGTTCAAAACCAGCCTGAGCCACTAAGTAAGACCCAGTCTTGAAATAAAAAGTTTTAAATGTGATGTAGGAGTGGTTACAGGTAGTGGTAGAACACTGAGGCCCTTGATCCAGTACCTAGTGCCTCCAAAAGAAGACAACAGTTTCCTGTTTGAACCTTTCTACTTAATATTTTCCTGTAAGCAGTCACCTAGCCAGGGTGAAGTAACCTGCCTTTTCCTGCCTTTGTCCTTAGGAGCCAATGAAGTGCTTCTGGTGGTTGGGGGCTTCGGAAGCCAGCAGTCTCCTATTGATGTGGTAGAGAAGTATGACCCCAAGACACAGGAGTGGAGCTTTTTGCCAGTAAGTCGTGGTGGAACCATTTCCAGCAGAGTTGAAATGTCAATGGTTCCTGATGCTAGCTCATATGTGACAGCTTTGAGAGTAGAAAAGCTTCAGAACAGCAGAATGCATGTCCCTTCCAGCCATGCTGTAGCAGAATGCATGTCCCTTCCAGCCATACTGTACAGGTTGATCTGTGTGTGTCTACACATGTGGGCATGTCTATGCCATACCATGTGTGTGAAGGTCAGAGAATCATTTTCTTTCTTTTTTTTTAAGATCTATCTATTTATTTTATGTATATGAGTACACTGTAGCTGTACAGAGGGTTGTGAGCCTTCATGTGGTTGTTGGGAATTGAATTTTAGGACCTCTGCTCGATCCAGTCAACTCTGCTCACACAGTCCCTGCTCAGTCTGGCCCAAAGATTTATTATTATGCATAAGTACACTATAGCTGTCTTCAGACACCCCAGAAGAGGGCATCAGGTCTCATTACAGGTGGTTGTGGATTACAGGGAGTTCGAGGCCAGCCTGGTCTACAGAGTGAGTTCCAGGACAGCCAGGGCTACACAGAGAAACCCTGTCTCAAAAAACCAAAAAAAAAAAAAAACAAAAAAAAAAAAACAAAAAAGAAGTTTTCACTGTAGAAGTGTCAGTAACCATATATCAAGTTTAGCTGCCTCCACCATTTAGGCTGCACAACTTATACCATTGTTCATACTGTGTTAGATTGAACTTGGCTATGTTGAATCTAACTCCTGTTTGACTGAAAAGTTAAGTCTCATTTCAGTATTTCAGTACTTTACAACCAAGAACCATTTCTGAGGAGACATGGAAAACCTTTGAACCATTCTTATCCTTTAGGGTATTTCAGACTGGCTCCAGGGTTAGCAGTATGCCTGTACTTTTCTTATGGAAAGGTATTCAGTCTCTTAGCCCAGTGCCTTAGAGAAGACAGTAGAAAGCCATGCTGTCTTATGTAAACTTCCCAATGAGACAGAAGCATTTCACTCTATAGGCATTCACCATCTAGCCCCTTGAGGATGAACCCTGAAGGGGTTTCCGATGGCAGGGAAGAAGCAAAGAAGATTAACCAGGCAGGGTACGGAAGGAGAGGTGGGCTAGAGTGTGCCCATCTGAATGGTCTCACTCCTCTTCTTTCCAAATCCACAGAGTATCACTCGCAAGAGACGGTATGTGGCCTCAGTTTCCTTACACGATCGGATCTATGTAATTGGTGGCTACGATGGCCGTTCCCGCCTCAGTTCGGTGGAATGTCTAGACTATACAGCAGACGAAGATGGAGTGTGGTACTCTGTGGCCCCTATGAATGTGCGGCGAGGCCTTGCTGGAGCCACCACTCTGGGAGGTAGGTTTGATAACAAACAATGTTTCATGTGCTCTTCTACTGTATTGTAGGAACATAATTAAATGTCTCATTTCAAAGGCTCATTCTTGCTTTTAGAAATGTCTTTGTTAACAGAAACTATTCATTATTTGTAGACATTTCAATTCTGACTACAGAACTGGTACTTCATGTTCCGTATGTTGTGTGGTAGTAGGCACTGATGATGTTTTATAAACTCCGCGTGGACAGTCCAGATGCCTTTAGTATTCCTCTTTTGTTGTTGTTTGTCTTTCAAGACAAGAGTTTCTTTGTGTAGCCATGGTTGCCCCTAAATTCCCTTTGTAGACGAGGCTGGCCTTGAACTCAAGATCCACCTGCCTGTGCCTCTGGAGTGCTGAGATTTAAAGTGTGCACTACCACCACCCCGCTCTTTTTTTATGCTGCCGGGCGTGGTGGCGCACTCCTTTAATCCCAGCATTCAGGAGGCAGAGGCAGGCGGATTTCTGAGTTCGAGGGCAGCCTGGTCTACAAAATGAGTTCCAGGACAGCCAGGGCTATACAGAGAAACCCTGTCTCGAAAAACCAAAAAAAAAAAAAAAAACAAATTTTTTTATCATCTTGAGATGGAGTTTGCTAGATTTCCCTGTGTAACTCACCCTTGTCTCAAACTTGGGCTTACCGGCATGGGCTTTAAGTGCTTGTTTGTACTGCCTTTCTTCCTTCTGAGACTTACGTGACTTACCATTTAAGTCACGTAAGTCTCAGAAAATATATACAAAATATACATTTACAAGAATGTACTTATGTAGTATTATACAGTACCATATACAATTAATATACACCATGGGAAATTTAAGAATAATAAAAATCAACTTGAAGAAATATAATTTGTTTGCCTGGGATGAGTTCTGAAATAGCTCAGGCTTAACTTAGTCTGTAGCCAGGAATGGCCTTGAACTCCTGAAGCTCCTTCTGAGCCTCCCAAGTGTTGTAATTACATTCATGTGTGCAGTCCCTCTTCCCCCATCTTAACAATGGGTAATTTGTAGAGATAAACGTTGTTAGATATTTTTCATTCTTAATTTAACAGTCTATAATTTGTTCACTCTGAGCAGATATGATTTACGTCTCTGGAGGCTTTGATGGAAGTAGGCGTCATACAAGTATGGAGCGGTATGACCCAAACATCGATCAGTGGAGTATGCTGGGAGATATGCAGACAGCTCGAGAGGGTGCAGGACTAGTCGTGGCCAGTGGAATAATCTATTGTCTAGGTATGAGCCTGGGATGGGGCTGGAGAGAGCTTAGTGGTTACAGACTCTGGAGGGCAGAATTAAGTGCATATACTTGCATCAACAAAAACTCTGACTTATCTCAATATATTGTCCATGAATAGATTATATTTTTCTTGTAAGCAATATGTAGGATGTTGCATATTCTCTGACCTGGACCTCTGGAAAAAATAGAACTGAAAGAATCAGTTGAATTGGGTAGAGATGGCTCAGCAGTTAAGAGCACTGACTGCTCTTCCAAAGATTCTGAGTTCAAATCCCAGCAACCACATGGTGGCTCACAACCATCCGTAACGAGATCTGACTCCCTCTTCTGGGGTGTCTGAAGACAGCTACAGTGTACTTACATATAATAATAAATAATCAGTTGAATTACTCACAGAAGGCCAACTAAAATGAGCCTGGAAATCTACCTTTCTCTTTGGAATGTTCTCCACTTTGTCTTTCAGGAGGATATGATGGCTTGAATATATTAAATTCAGTTGAGAAATATGATCCCCATACAGGACACTGGACTAACGTTACGCCTATGGCCACCAAGCGTTCTGGTAAGACCAAACCTATGAAGAGATGGTTTAATTACTGGGTGTGGTATCAGTAGGACAGAACTGTAGTTCTTATTTCACTGTAGACCCATTGTGAGTGTGAGTCACAGTCCAGTCTCCTCCACCTCTGCCTTCCCTAAAATATTAGCATGAAGCAAGGCAGGTTAAACTTTGAGCTAGATTGTTCCATTTGAGGACAGCGATTCCTTATTCTTTAGTACTTTTTTCTATTCCTATAGTTTGACCACTAGCCTCATTTTGTGTGTTGAGTACAGTTTTTGTACACAGACCTGTTGAGGTCTATGTCTTTGCTTTTTGTACTCTTTGGATGTTGATGTCTTGCTTTTCTAAAGACAGGGTTTCCCTGTGTAGCCCCGGCTGGCCTGGAACTCACTCTGTAGACCAGGCTGACCTTGAGTTTACAGAGATGCACCTATACCTGCTTCTGCCTCCTGAGTGCTGGGATTAAAGGCGTGCACTGACAAACCTGGCTGGACTTTGTTTTGAGGGTCCTACTGTGCAGTCCTGGCCAGTGTACAAGTTGCTATGAGGTGATCCTCCTGCTTCTGGCTTCAAGTTATATCACTACATTCATTGGTGATTTTTTTTTTTTAATCTAAGATCTCACTGTACGTAGTATATAGCTCACATTAACTTTAGACTCCAAGTAATCCCAGGATTGCACACATGTGACATATACCTGATAATAAATGGCAATAAGTATTACATAAAATCTCTAATGCCTAAAAATAATTTTTTTAAAAATTCTGAGTACTGGGCTGGTGAGATGGCTCAGTGGGTAAGAGCACCCGACTGCTCTTCCGAAGGTCCAGAGTTCAAATCCCAGCAACCACATGGTGGCTCACAACCATCCGTAACGAGATCTGGCACCCTCTTCTGGAGTGTCTGAAGACAGCTACAGTGTACTTACATATAATAAATAAATCTTTAAAAAAATTTAAAAAAAAAAATTCTGAGTACTGCAAACAGGGCTTTGCATATACAAGGCAAGTATTCTATCATAGAGGTACATGCCAATAACAGCTGAGAACTCTTAATTGAATAGGCTGTGATGTAACTGCCTCTGGACAGAGATCACAGCAGAACCATGGCCTTTGTTCCTCTCATTGTCTCTAACACAGAAGAGAGATAGACTGTGAGTTAGTGACAGCAGAGATGAGACCAATGTCAGTCTTTTGCTAGAATTTCAAGTCCTAACCTAAGGGTTGACCAATGCATGCACTGACATTTGCTGTATTACACTGTTGTAGTGCTTTGACATGTCTGCATCCCTCATCTCCACAGTGCAGCCATTAGCAACCATGTTTGTTACTGGGTTCAGATGCTAGGCTTACTGCCATTCATGTGCTGCTGCTCTCTTTTCCCCAGGTGCTGGAGTAGCCCTACTGAATGACCATATTTATGTGGTGGGGGGGTTTGATGGTACAGCCCACCTTTCTTCTGTTGAAGCTTATAACATTCGCACTGATTCCTGGACAACTGTCACAAGTATGACCACACCTCGATGCTATGTAGGGGCCACAGTGCTTCGAGGGAGACTCTATGCAATTGCAGGGTAAGGGTTTTGAAAGTGGGCTAGAATCATGTATCCAAGGCAAGAAAGAATCCATTTGGGATGGAGGTGAAATATGTGTTGTGGGGAACAACCACTGGGGCTGTTTTTCATTCCCGTCCCAGTGCAGGGAGTGGGCTCTTATAGACAGTGGTAGGACTTGTATGTAAAGTGATGGAGACCTCATTTCTTTGTTTTTCCCATCAGATACGATGGGAATTCTCTGCTGAGCAGCATTGAGTGTTATGACCCTATCATCGACAGCTGGGAAGTAGTGGCCTCCATGGGAACCCAGCGTTGTGATGCTGGTGTGTGTGTTCTCCGAGAAAAGTAACTGTTATTTTAACACCAGCTGGAGCCAGTGACTACTCCAAGGAACAGTTTGTGGGAGAATCAAGGATCCTTTCCAGAATGTTTATTTCTCACTGTGTGCACAGGGTGATTACAGGCACCAGTGCTGTGATGATTGTACTTATTTGATGCACACTCTCCTTCGCACTGGTCATCTTGCTCAGAAGCATGGGGAACAGGTACTCGAGGGAAGAGAATGCACGTTTGGATGTGGGAAACCAGATCATGACTCTCTGTGGTCTGAGGAGCACTTTCTTACTGTTTCTAACTTACCATGTGCTTGGGAGGATGTATGTGTGTATGTTTGTATGGATGTATGTTGTGCCTCATATATTGCAGAGAATTAAGGTGAGTATGGCCTGCTAGATGTGGGCAGTGTCCATCCTAGGTGATTGGAAGGATATCAGTTTATATAAGCTTGGTAAAATGAAAGTCTTTTTCCCTCTCAGAAGCAAAAATATCTTTTCTAAATACAGAGGTAGCTCAAGGCACCACAGTTCCTTGCTGTAGGAAAACAAGAGATCACTGTTAAAATTTGAGAGACCAAGAAGGAAGATTCATGCTGTCCTCACTTAGGAAGACATTGTTGGTGCAGAGATTTGAATAAGTGGCTGGAGCTGAATGGAATGTGGGTGAACCCAGAAGATCACTGAAGTGTAAATTGGAAGGCTGGAAAGGACATGTTATTTGATTTCAGTCTTTCTAATGTAAAATTTTGTACCATCTTGGCACTGGAGAGTTGAGAGATTAACAGTGGAAAAGGTTAGAATAAGAGATGCTGTAAATGTGCAGAGTTCAATATACCTGTGGTAAACTAGAAATATCTGTGATTTTACAATTGTCTTAGTCCCTGCCAGGGCTCCTATAGCAGTGGCAGTTTGGTCTTCAAATGAGTGAAAAGGCCATCTTCCTGGCGAATCAAGTGCTACTCCGTTACTACGCCTCCACACTATTTATTTGGGGATGGGTGGGGTGGCTGCAGCCTAGTAGTTCAGGTACGTGATTACTGCCCTGTTGTTTAGGGCACACTTCCACTAAGGAGTGCTTAATACTGCTGTGTGTGGTACGTTCAGTTTTCTTCCTGCTATATCTTCTGTACCTGTCTGTACAGTGTATTTTACTCATCCTGAAACAAAATAATCAAGGACAATTGAAAATCTTTTGTTAGTTTCTATACCTTTGTATAGGATGGCAGATCTAGGCACCTCTGTGTCATGGTGAAACTCTTGAGTTACTGGTATAGCAAAGAGGAGAATGTGGCAGCCTAAACTGGGCTACACTCTCCTTTTGCTCTGGAATCCCACTTTTCCTCTTTCCTTGAATTGTGTTTGCTGACAGAGTTAATTTCCTTTGTATTTTTTTAAGAAAACATTAAAATGGACTGTCTCAAATGGCTTTAAGAGAATTTGTGGGTAGTGCTGCCTTCAGCAGACATGTTGAAGGACATCTAAGCTCAAGGTCTGTCATGTAACCTGTTTACCTTATGCCTGCCAACAAGCTCAGCTGCTTCTCTGGAAGCATCAGTAAAATGTTTGCCCAAATTTGTTGGATTTATTGTCCTTTCACACTGTGAATCTACATGAAAAAGATGCAGGAGCGCATGAGGTGGGCATGGTGGCGCACACCTTTAATCCCAGCACTCGGAAGGCAGAGGCAGCTGGATCTGTGAGTTTGAGGCCAGCCTGGTCTCACAGAGACAGCCAGGGCTACACAGAAAAACCCTGACTCAAAAAACAAAGAGCAAAAAACAAAAAGATAAAGAAGCAACCTTGAGCAATTTTAGCACACATGAATTTTAGGGTTTTTGTCACTCTAGTAGACTTACATGTTTGCTTCAGTTAATGGCATGTGATCGTACAAATAGCTGTGTTACAAGGCTTGCCACACAACTGAGCTCTGGCTGTCCTGAAAACTTGATATGTAGACCAGGCTGGCATTGATCCACCTGCCTCTGCCTACCCAATGCTAGTATTAAAGGTGTGCACCACCATACCCAGCTAAAACCACAAGTCTCTCTCGGTCTCAGAGCCAAGAGAAAGCAGAACAAGAGCTATTTGTCTATAGCAGATGTATGTGCCAGCTTATTGAACCACAGCCTGTGAAATGTGGTTCATTTATCTTAGAGGACCAGGGAAGGTTGGCAGGTAGGAGAAGAAAACACAAGAGAAAGGGCTGATGAGTAGCTCTCAGGCAGCAGTGCTGATTTCTGAACTTTGAGCCATGTTCACAGTTCACATGCACTGAAGCCACCACTGAACAGTTACAGAAAACCAGGATATAAAACTCATTGATTGTTTTTCAATTTGCACAGCTTTACATGAAAAAAAATATGTTCATAAACAGAATTCCATTCATTTGCTCTTTCCTCTTTAAAAAAAAAAAAGTATGTGACTATGTTGCATGAAATATTAAAAAATGAATTGGCATGTTCCTGCCCCAGTGGCCTGGTTGGCCCTGCACTGGAGGGCAATGGTTGACCTTTTGTTATCTCATGAAGATGCTCTGCCTCAGGGCTCCAAAATCTCTCCACCCAGCTCACTAGGTTCTCACTGGCAGGTCACTACCACACCAACTCCGTGCTTCAAATCCCCCATGGCCTTTGTGGTGCACCCTGGGCAAACCCATGCTTTGCCGCCATACCTTTCTCTCTTGAACCCGGACAAGCTGCCCTCTGAACAAACTTAGTTCAGAAACGATGGTAATTCAGTCATTGGGCACAACAACTAAAAAAAAATCCTAATCTTGTAAGCCTTATTAAATCTAAATCCTGCGGTGGCGAATCCTGACACATCCTCCATTAAAACCGGGAGACACTTGTAGCTGCGTCTTGTCCTCATGCTATCCCCATCCAAAAAAGCCTAACTCTCTCCTGCTTCCTCTCTTCCTCTGTCCAACACGGAAGTCCCACCTACTTGCCCAGTGATTGGCTCCTTTATTCGTTAGGTGATGGTTCACAAGAAGTCACCTGAGTACATGACTCATTCCTCATTTGCAGCGTGGAATTAGCATCAAAATACAAGCAACAGCATGAATGTGTATGTCTATGTAACCTGTACGCCCAGTTGTAGGGCCTATGGAGGCCTTTGGAAGGGCAGTGTCTGCTCTTAACTACTGAGCTGTCCTTTAGCATCCCCTTTGTGTGGTAGAGGCAGAGGATAGCCTCAGGTATTGTTCCTCAGATACTATCCACTTTGTTTTTTCCTTGTTTTAACTTAGTATGAGGGTAGCTATGTGTGTGTAGTCAGGACAATTCAATAGAGTCAACTCTCAGACTTTTATGTGGGTTCCAGGGATCTGACTGCAGTTGCCAGGCTTGCGTATGCCATTGAGTCCCCCAAATTTCTAAATTTTGTCTCTGCTCATCACTAGGATTATAAGCTAGTGCCACCAAGACTGAATTGTTCTCATGCTTGTAAAGCAAGCGGTTCACAGAACTCAAGGTCAATCAGTTTCCTAGCCCTGGGAAACTATTTGTATGATCATCATCTGAGTTCTACACAGTTCTGTCATAGTTAAATCCATTCCCTTATGAAGTAAGGTAAATGATGTCCTAACCTTTACACTTTTCCACCACTGTCTACTTTATCAGCAGCTCTTTCTGAAATTCAGATGTGGTTACCACAGTGCTTAATATAGAGCCAATTATTGGCAAATATTGATGTGTTTCTGTTCCCAAGCTCCATAGATTTCCATATCTTGTACTATAAAGTTCAGTTTCCTTGACATGCATCAGATCCGTGGTGCTGAGGGGCCATATTCTACCATTCCGATCTGATTAGTACAGTCTCTCTACTCGGAAATATGCTTTAGTCGCTGGTTTGCAAACCATTCTTAAGTTTGATCCCTTTTTTTGTTTGTTTTGTTTTGTTTTTCAAGACAGGGTTTCTCTGTGTAGCCCTGGCTGTCCTGGAACTCACTTTGTAGACCAGGCTGGCCTCGGAACTCAGAAATTCGCCTGCCACTGCCTCCCAAGTGCTGGGATTAAAGGCTGCGACACCACTGCCCAGCTTTAAATTTGATCCTTTTCTAGTGCACTGTGCCCTGTCTGAAATCTTACATTCCTGACAACCAAATGGTTAATTAAAATGATACCTACGGGGCCTGGAGAGATGAGTCGTGGTTGAGTGTCAGCTGTCAACTGTTCTTTCAGAGGATCTGGGCTGGGTTCCTGGCACCCGTGTGGGAGGTTACAACAGTAACTCCAGTTCCAGACATCTGGTGCCCTCTTCTGGTCTCCACAGGCGCAAACACAATGCACATACATGTAAGCCAAACACTTATAAAAAATATCTTTAAATAAATAAGTAAACAAACGGTGGGTGAGCAGTGGTTGCGCGTGCCTTTAATCCCAGCTAAGGTGGCCAGATCTGTCTGAGTTTGAGAACAACCAGGGCTACACAGAGCAACCCTGCCTTGAAAAACAAATACAGAGATAAAAGACCCAACATCCTAGACAGCTGTTTGCTAATCCATTTCTGAAATTGTTCTATTATATTTGAGTCTATGACCTTCTCAGGTTACTATTCTCACATACACAATGTCCATCATCATGTAATGTGGGACTAATAGGGGAGCAAGACTGCATTCTGGAACAGTAAGGTGGCTTAATTCCCTCGTTCTGATGTCCTATACACGTTGCAAACCTTAGCCTTCTTCGTGTATTATGCCCGAGGGCATACCCTCTAAGGAAATGACGTTTTCAAAATTACTATAAGCAACGCTTTGCTACCTAATAAATGGCCACTATTAGTCTAGGCTTAATATTATCACACTTTTCGCAACACTAAATGTACTAAGCATTATACATACTTCTTACATAGAAAGCAATTGTTTTGTAGCTAAATCTTGCTGAGGTGTGGCCTGACCCGAATTATCCCCATCTACTCATGAGGCAAGGGAAATATCCCAAGAGTTAGTGGTAAGGCTAGGCATAGTGATTTGCTTAGGCCAATATTAAGGGCGCCTGGGAGACAAGGATTGTCACAAGTAACTCTGACACTTCCGTCCGGCAATAGAGAAAGGCGCCTGCGCAATAGAGTCCAGACGCCTGCGCAGAGGTACAGCGAGAGGCACGGGCGGGGCGCCCCCACGGACCTGCGCCAGCGTAGTTCCGGGTGAGCCAGCTCAGATCGCGCGTGCGCCGTTGTGGCTGATGGTGTGGCGGCGCGGCGATGGAACCCTGCGAGCTGCAGAACGAGCTCGTGTCAGCCGAGGGCCGGAACCGGAAGGCGGTGCTGTGCCAGCGTTGTGGCTCTCGGGTGCTGCAGCCAGGGACTGCTCTTTTCTCTCGCCGGCAGGTAGGAAAGTGCTTGATGCTGTTTAGAGTCGCGCTGTCCTGAGCGACCCAGCGGCTCCGGGCTGCTCCTGGTTCCCGGGTTTCCGGAGACCGCGCCCTTCCTTGCGCGCCTTTGCCCCGCCCCGCGTCTTGAGGCCCCGCCCACTGGCTCGGTTGGGGACTGGGACCCTGGTGTCCAGGCACGGTTGCCTGGTCCCCTAAGCTGTTCTCTCTCGCAGGGTACTCGCTCAGAGGGTGTACCTGTCCTAGGCGGCCCACCCTCCCCCAGGCTTTGGGTATGCTGCGCGAGCTAAGGGACGAACCCTAGCCCCCTGCTTCCTGGAGTTCTGGCTAACCTGCTGTACACCGCAGGTGTATCTCCAGCCACCACTCGGTGTCGCCCCAGGTCACCTAAGAATCACTGGATTTCCTTCCCACCATAGCTTTTATCCATCTTTCAGTCCCTACCAACTTCCTGTCTCGTTTGCTTCTCCCCAGAGGAGCTCCAGGATCAAGTTTGGTGGAGAGAATTCACAAATTCACACCGAGTGACTGCTAGTACCCAACTTTCCTAAGTCCCGCGAGATACAGTTCCCAGGACGAGGCATTTCGAATAGATTTCGAAGGTTAACCATTCTTTTCTTGCAGTTAGGACTTTTTCATGTAGGATTGTGTGTGTGTGTGTGTGTGTGTGTGTGTGTGTGTGAAAGGTTTATAAAGTTAAATTTTACTTAAAGTGAAAGAGAAAACACACTCCTTATGAGAAGAGGTAATCTGGAATCTGAATCCTAAGGGTCCCCCACCCCCACCCCGGTGTGTGTGTGTGTGTGTGTGTGTGTGTGTGTGTAAGTTGTTTGTTTGTTTGTTTGTTTGACAGGGTCTCCCTATGTAGCCTTGGCTGGCATGGAACTTGCTCTGTAGACCAAGCTGGCCTCCAATTTAAGAGGTCCACCTGTCTGGCCCTGACTCCCCACTGCTAGGGATTAAAGGTATGAGCCACGTATGGTAGGGTTTTTAAATAACTGTCTTAAACCACCATCACCCCAAAGAGAAAACTGAAAGAAAAAAAAGTTTCTGAGCCCTTTTTTTTAAGTGTAACATTCGATCCTATTGGATAGTACAAACTAAATTGCTTTCAGACCCTTATTATAAATGGTTTGTAAGGAGCCACTGTTCTTTCAAGTGGTGGAGAGTCACGTACAGCAGTGTCTGCTGCAAGAGCAGAAACCTTTTCGTAAAGAAGGAAAGTGTTAGTGTGTCCCTCATTCTGCGTGTTCTGATGTCCTTGTCTGTGGAGTGGGTGGAAGTCCGTTTTAAGAACTACACGGGGGCTGGTGAGATGGCTCAGTGGTTAAGAGCACCCGACTGCTCTTCCAAAGGTCAAGAGTTCAAATCCCAGCAACCACATGGTGGCTAACAACCATCCGTAACAAGATCTGGCGCCCTCTTCTGGAGTGTCTGAAGACAGCTACATGTACTTACATATAATAAATAAATAAATCTTTAAAAAAAAAAAAAAAAAAAAAAAGAACTACACGGACAGGTAGTAGAGTTCTCCACTTGTTTTGTAAAGTTAGTGGCCTTGCGGAGGGATGGAGCTGAGCCAGGGAATTGGATCCTGACCCGAGCACTTATTAACACCGGAAGAGCTGTTGAACCTCCATGACCTTGCGCTTGCTTCTTCTGACCAAGTTGATGAATAGGGAGCTTTGGCACTGTGAGCACTGTGCCTCCTATATGGGACAGTTCTTGTTCTCGAATGGCAGCTTGCCTGTTTGTGTAAATTGACAGAAACTTAAATGTTCCTGAATGGTATGTGGTGGCCTGCGCCTATAATCTTAGCACTTAGGGCTGGCTACCCAGTGAGATCAAAGCTAAAAGGGGTACATAATGAGACCCTGTCTGTGAACTGAGTAACTCTTTTTTAAAAAGTCAAGACGTTTCTTAAAAGAAATTTTGTAGTAGTCAGGCGTGATGGTGCACACCTTTAATCCCAGCACTCTGTGGGGTAGGCAGAGCTCAGTGAGTTAGAGGCCATCCTGGTCGACATAGTAAGTTCCAGGACAGCCAAGACTATTACACAGAGACAAACTTATCTCAAAAGACCAAAAAGAAGAAAGAAAGAAAAAAAAAAAGATAGTTTATAGTTACAGTTTTTGTCTCATGTGTTTTAAATTGATGTTTCATAGGAGGGAACCTGTAAGCAAATTAAACTGTATATTACATATCATATTTTGTTTCTCAACAGAGTACCTTTACAGAGAACAAACCATTTGAAACACACATTTTAAAAACTGAATCCCTATAAAGTGTCGACATGGCTCTTTAGTCGTTCCCTGGGCTGTTGAGAAATTACTGTGAGGCCAGTCTAGGCAAGCTGACACTCCGCCCTCTTAGCGATGACCTTCCAGGAGGCAGGAGGAAAGTTTCTGAGCAGTCTGGGTGTCTCTGTAGGCTGACCTCAATAGAGGAAAAAATTAAAAACAAAGAGAAGATGCCCTTCCAGGCCTAGAGAGTTGGCTCAGTGGTTAAGTCGCTGGCTGTTCTTGAAGCACATGTCAGGTGTCTCACAGTTCTTTATTGCTCCAGTTAGTTGGATCCAGGGAATCCAGCATCTTTTTCCACCCTCTGCAGGCACCAGACATGGGTATGATACACACATGCAGGCAAAGTGCTCATAAAGTAAAAATAAATAAATCTTTAAGATTATAAAAGCAGTTCTTGCCAGGCGGTAGAGGCGCACACCTTTAATTCCAGCACTTGGGAGGCAGAGGTAGGCAGACTTCTGAGTTCGAGGCCAGCCTGGTCTACAGAGTAAATTCCAGGACAGCCAGGGCTACACAGAGAAACCCTGTCTCAAAAAAATAAATAAGTAAATAAATAAGATGTATTTATGCCTTCGCGCGCGCGAGCGTGTGTGTGTGTGTGTGTGTGTGTGTGTGTGTGTGTGTGTGTGTGTGTGTGATGCATGTGTCTGCAAGTTCTAGCAGAGTCCAGAAGCAAGCATCAGATCACTTGGAGCTGGAGTACATGGAGTTTTGAGTCGCCTGACGTGGGCCCTGGAAAACAAACTAGTCCTCGGAAGAATGGCAGGTGCCCTTGGCTGCTCCTGAACTAGCTCTCTGGGTTTGGTTGTTGGCTTTTGAGATAGGGCCTCAACGTGTCTCTCTGACTGACCTTAAAGATATCCACCTGCCTCTGCTGAGACTAAAGAAAGGCATATGCCACTATGCCCAGCTCCTTAGGTTATTTCTTAACACTAAATATGAGCTTGTTGGGACAGTAAGTGAAACAAGCCAGTCAGAAAAGGCTGTGCACAGGCCAGTCTCGCGTACATGAAAGGTCTAGAACTGCCTCTGTAGAGGGCAGTGAGAGAGACAGGTTCAGTGGGAGCAGAGTCTCTGTTTGGGAGGATGAAGAAGCAGCTCTGGTGCTGGCTGTGGACTGTGGCAGGACCGTCCTGTGAATATTCTTATGTACTGAACTGTACACAGAGAAACAGTGAAGACTGGGGAGGTGCCTCAGCACTTCCAGAGGACCTGGGTTTGGTTTCAGCACCCACATTGGGCAGCTCAAAACCCCCTCTAACCAAAGCTGCAAGGGATCCGAGGGTTCTGGCCTCCACAGGCAGGCACACAAGTGGCCTTCATTGACACAAATATATGCATACGCATATAAATAATAAAAACACCAACCTTCAGGGGGAGGGCATAGGGGACTTTCATAGCATTTGAAATGTAAATGAAGAAAATATCTAATTAAAAAAAAAAACAACCTTTTAAAATGGTTAAATGGTCAATTGTAATTTTACCACCACACACATACACCAAAAAACAAACAAACAAAAACCCCCACACGAATCAAATCAAACATGAATCTAAGCTATGTATTGTTTTAATATTACTGCTGATATGATTGTTTTACCCCCAAAACAGGGTCTTACAGTGTAGCTCCTGCTGTCCTGGCACTCACTATACTGACCAGGCCGGCCTCGTGCCAGCCACCTGCCTCCACCTCCGGAGCTCTGGGATCAAAGGTGTGCGCCACTACATCTGGCTGTGATGCTTAATCTTGTCAGCTTAATTGAGACACCTAGGAAGTAAATCGATTATCTCTGGCTCTGATCTGTGAGGATTAGCTAGCGAGGGCTCTGGTTTAGCCCGGTGGTGAATTCAGAACTTGTGTAGACTGTTAGAGTGTGCTCACTGTGGGGCTTGTGTTTGGGCGGTATCTTGCCCTGCCTGGTATCTTGTTATTGGTGTACTCTGCCCCCTGTCCCTTTTATGAGAGCTGCTCTGACACTCTGGCCACATGGTGGGTGATGGACTGAGACTGTAAACATTCCTTAATCTATTGCTCTTGCAGACGGCTCAGGATTGGTTCCCAGCACCCACATACTAGCTCACGATCATCTGTATCTCTAGTTTCAGAGGATCCGATGCCCTTTTCTGACCTCAGCGGGCACTGGGCACACACATAGTGCATATACGTACATACAGTTCAAACACTCATACACACAAAATAAATAAATAGGAGGAAGAGGAAGAAACTGAGCATGGTGATGCCATTAATCCCAGCATTCAGGAGACATAAGCAGGCAGACCGCTGGGCTTTAGGTTAACCTAGTTTACAGGGTGAATTCAAGGTCAGTCAGCCTCATAGTAGACCCTGTCTCAAAAAGAGGAAAAAGGAGGAAAAATGTATGTATATTTAGTTTTGCCTTTTAATCCCAATACTTAGGCAACCGTGAAACAGGATTATGACTTTTGACCAGCCAGGGCTACGGCACGATGCTGTCTCTAAGGGATCGTGGGTGGGAAGCAGGTGATCGGGCAGCAGCCATGCAGAGGAGCAGGCTTCGTAAGCTTTGCTGGTATTGCATTTTGCAGTAGAGAGTGTGCATGCTATACACACAGAGGAAATAAAAGTGGTTGCTTGTGTGCATATGCACACATGCACCAATTGCTTCCAGCATTGTAGACTGAGAAGATATGTAGGTTGAAGTTTGCAAGGTCTAGGGGGCAGGAGCTGGGGGTGGGCTGGCTCAGACGTTAAGAGCACTTGTTCTTCCAAAACCCATGGGTTAGGTTCTTAGCAGCCATGTCCAGTGGCTCACAATGTCCTCAACTAGTTCCAGGTGATCTGGTACCCGCTTCTGGCCTCCACAGGCTCCCCAAACATAAAATTGCATATACTTAACATATGCACACACAAATAAAAGTTTAAAAAATATCTTAGAGCCAGGCAGTGGTGGTGCATGCCTTTAATCCCAGCACCTGGGAGGCAGAAGCAGGCGGATTTCTGAGTTCGAGGTCAGCCAGGGCTACACAGAGAAACCCTGTCTGGGGGTGGGGTGGGGGGAATATATATATATGTATGTGTGTGTGTGTGTGTGTGTATTTTAGAGATAACATGTCAAATTCTAAAGTTGGATTTTCTTTTTTAAAAAATAAATCCAATCCAGGTATAGATACCTTAATGGAGACCAATAAACAAATCAGTGAGACATTTGTGGGGATGGAGAGGTGGAACAGCACTTGCTGTTCCTACAAAGGACTCTTCTTGGAGTCCCAGCATTCATAGTGTGGCTCTCAACTAGCTATAGCTCTAGTTCCAGGGGATCTAACAGGGACACATGTGATGCACATATATACATGCATACACAAAATCTAATATGACATTTTCAGAAAATATGAGCATGGTATGAGGAAGCTGATGGGTGTTATGAGTTTGTTTATATCTTAATTATTTTCATCAGCACATACATGTGCCCAAATGTGGCAGACTGTATGTATATATATGTATATATATGTATATACATATTCTCTCTCATATATATATATATATATATATATATATATACACACACACACACACACATACATATATACACATACATACATACATGAGATAGGCAATAGGCAGTCTGGAATTCATCATTCAGACTGTGGGTCAGAGACTTCCTGAGGTTATGTTTGCGCTAAATATCAACCACCAAGGGAGCAGCCATGCCTTGTGTGCAGACAGAACCATCTTACAGTTTGTTGAGGAAGCAAGGCAGCCAGTGCGGCTGATACACATTGAAGTGAGGGGAAACCAGGCCATGGCATGCTGAGGCCTCTGGACAGTGAAGCGGAGAAGCCAGCACCTGAAGCTGAAGTACCCCTCCATATCTCTTAAGACTCAGAGCAAACCCTCTGGTTCGCTTTCCCATCAGGCCTTGCTGCTGAGCTTGGTGGTCATAAAGGAAAGAGTACACTGAAGCCGGCCTCACAGTGATGTAGTGAGAATAGAACATAGGGCCAGACTCAAACAAGCCTGAACACTGTGTACTATCTGAGAGCTAAATACATCTGTTGCATGGGAAGTTGTGGGCTGTTGTAGCAGTTTGTGTGGAGTTGGGGAGAGATTATAGGGGAGGGGGGTTTAGATGTATTCGACCGTGAAGAGGTCCTCATATGATTTGGCCTACATGGTTTGGCAAAGCATCCCAGGGAGGGAAGGAGTAGGCAGGCAGAAAGACAGCTCTGAAAGCAGACATGTTGACTAGTGCTGTGTGGTTTATATGTACACAGTTGGATCAAAACCAAAAACAAAACAGGGCAAGCCAGGGTGCTTGAGGCAAGCCTTTAATCCGAGTCCTCAGGAGGCAGAGACAGATATCTGTGATTTAAAGACCAACCAAAGAATAGAAGACTATGTCCCCAAATAATAATAATAATAAAATAATAATAAATAGTGATAGTAATAATCAGGACAGGCACCGAAAGAGCAGCCAGCATCCTAGTATATGCCATGACGCGATGGCTGCTGTCTTTGTTATTTTCTCCCATCCCAGAAAGCTGCTAGGCGTCAGGGTCAGTGTGGGTACGTGGGAGTGAGCTGTGACTGGAGCCAGTTCAGCTTTTATACCCTTATGTTCTCTCCACTGCAGCTCTTCCTCCCCTCCATGAGAAAGAAGCCAGAACTGGCCGACGGCAGCAATCCAGATGGTGATCTCCTCCAGGAACACTGGCTGGTTAATGATATGTTCACCTTTGAGAATGTGGGCTTCACCAAGGATGTGGGCAACATCAAGTTTCTGGTCTGTGCAGACTGTGAGATTGGACCCATTGGCTGGCATTGCCTAGATGACAAGAACAGCTTCTACGTGGCCTTGGAACGAGTTTCCCACGAGTAACTGAGGGGCTAGGGACGTGGCTCCACCCTAGCTATAAAGCTCTCCCCACAAGAACCAACCCTGGACCTGGTGTGTCAGCTGTGCTGGCAGACTTGTTGGTACTAATATAAATGACGAGCACTGGTGTTTGCCCTTGAACCTGCAGAGGGCCAGTCCTGCTTCCGTCAGTCGTCTCTGTCGCACCTTGTCCTAAAGCCCTTTCCCCTGTTTTGGAACCTGGAAGAACATGCAAGTACTCTACCAGTGTAGCCTGGTCCCTGGCTCTCCGCCTCCACGCCTTGACCCAGGGCTCGCTTCTTCCTCTCACCAAGAGCAGCATTCATCTTTTTCGCCATGATGAAAGGAAATAAGATGTTTACTCGCTAATAGTTGAAACTCCACCTTGTCTCATTCTAGAAGCCAAATGTAATAGGGTGCCCATCTGTAATCCTAGTTTTTGGGAGATAGAGGCAGGAGGATCAGGAGTTCAAGGCCAACCTCAGCTACATAGCCTGGGCCAGGTGAGACACTGTCTCAAAAATCATAAAGCATACAAGTATTTGAGAGTTCCTTCATTGTATGTGACCTACTTGTCCACAGTAATTTATTCTTTTTAAAAGTAAAACATTTACAAATGTCAGTATTTAAACCTATTCAGAAACACATTACTTTAGACACATTTTCAATTCTGTGCTCGAGAGCCCTTCTTCTGGGTTGATAGTGGCATTTTATAGTGAATTGAACGCCACCCTTCTTCTCAGATCTTGGTCAGCTTTCTCTTTTTATTAGCTCCTAGCTACTTCGGTCTCTGCACCAGGCTTTCTTGGAATCGGAGTAGAGAGTATACGGTATACTAGAGGTCGGCCTCAGCCAGACAACACCTGGCTTACTAGGAAAGACTTTTTTTAATGGCACTGCCACCATTCATTAAATATAGGTTGCAGGGGCCTCCGGATTTTTGGTTCACTTGCACTGTCTATACTGACCGAGAATGCAAACCTTGGCCACGGAGAGTTCTGTTGTCACGGGCTTGGTGTCACCTTTTCTTATTAGAACTTAAGTCTTCAACGTGATTTCCAGTTGCTCTGTCATTTCTCATCTGGAGTGACCTGGTAGCTTAAAAGGACTCTGTATAACCAGATTCAAATACATTGCCACCATCCCTTCTTCTGGGGGCCTACACTGAGATAAGTAGACCTCATTATTCCTCATAATGTCAGTGCTTAGCAAGTGGGGGCAGATCAAGAGTTCAGGGTTGGCCTCGGTTACATATCGAATTCAAAGCCAACCTGTACCACAGATCCTGTTTCAAATGAACAAACACATGAAAAAAATCAAGTAGGAACTGGAGAAACGTCTCACAGTTAAGAAAGTTTGCGGCTCTCTCAGAGGACCCGAGTTCAGTACCCAGCTCCCAGCAGGAGGCTCACAGCCGCCTGTAACTCCAGTCCATGCCCCTTCTGGTCCCTGCAGTTGCCTGCCCATGTATGGCGTACATACAGACAAGCAGGTGCACACATACAAATAAGTAAATAAAAATTTTACAGATTAAACAAATGTTTCTTTCTTGTCATCTGTTTTCTGGGTGTTCTTCCCTCACTGAAGATTTGAAGGGCTTCCTCTTTAAAGTCCCTCTTAACCATGTCTTGGGCAAGGTTTTACTGACACCCTGCTCACTTCCTTCCCCGCCCAGAGTCTGAATGGGTTCTAAGCGCAAAGGAGAGACCATGTTTTCCAGCAAATAGGCAAGCACTCCTGAGTGTGGGGTTTGCAAGAGAACAACTGAGACAGCTCACCCGTCAAAAGGAACAACACAGAAGCCTCTAGGGACACATGACCACTCACTTCACAAGTCAAACTAGGCTTTTAATTCTGCCCCCCTTTTAAAAATCCCAGGGGCTGGTGAGATGGCTCAGTGGGTAAGAGCACCCGACTGCTCTTCCAAAGGTCCAGAGTTCAAATCCCAGCAACCACATGGTGGCTAACAACCATCCGTAACGAGATCTGGCGCCCTCTTCTGGAGTGTCTGAAGACAGCTACGGTGTACTTACATATAATAAATAAATCTTAAAAAAAAAAAAAAATCCCAGAAATAATACCTGTTCGTTGTATATCAGTGAAATCAGTATGAAGTTCTAGTTAACTCACAGTCCCATCGGCCAGAGCTTGCCAGTGGTGATGTGTACATCCTTGGTGTCTTTGTGTGTATATGCAAATGTTGTTTTCAAAGCAAACATGAGGTCGGTCACTGTTCTCCTTTATAGCCTGCTTTCTCTGTAACAGCATAGGGAACGTCTTCCTTGTCAGTACGCCCAGCCCTTCACACTCTTGCTAGTGTTCCATGGTGGTGCTGGCCTATGCTGTCAATGCTCCCCTCTTGTGTTGCCTGTAGTTGCTCATACCAGTGACAGAGCAGCAAGGGTACTTAACTGTGCATCTCTGTCCTTAGTTCCTTGGCTTGCGTCACAGAAGCAGAACCTTGGGGTAGGCAGGCTGTCACAGCTTTGCTATATGGACATATTCTTCAAAGCCAGTGACCCCACCCCCACCTCCCGAAGCAGAGGGAAAGAACATTCATTTTCTGCTTCCCTGCTAATAATAATAACCCTGGGTATTTTTTAATCATTAAAAACATTTGCCACTTTCACTTTTAAAGTGTCTTATTGTTTTATGTGCACTTCTGGTAAAAATTTTTATATTCCTGCTGGCCACGTTCTTCTTTTGTGTAAGGAGCCGTCCTCACATTCGCCATTATAAGATGGCACTGACACCTGTGTTCTAAGTAGTAAACAAACCATCTGCACATGCGCTGGGGTAGTTTCCCGCCCCATGTGCTCTGCCTTTCCCGTGATGACAACTCTGGCTGATGGGCTGCAGCCAATCAGGGAGTGACACGTCCGAGGCGGAGGACAGTCCTCCATAAAAGGGAGGGGGCTCCACCATCTCTCTCTCTCTCTGGCTCTCTTCTCCACTGGCTCCTGATGGGGTAAGCAATAAAGCTTGTGCCGCAGAAGATTCCGGTTGCCCTGAGTGTGTTCTTACCAGGGGGAACAAAAGCGGCGGGCAATAAATGGTGCCGAAACCCGGGAGCTACTCCATCACGGGGAAGGAGCGGTTAATGAAGTGTTCCCGGAAACAGACTGTTGAGAAGGATCCGGTGTGGATTCAGAACTCTTCAGCTGGGGAACTGTGGTAATGAAGTGTTCCCACAAAACAGACTGTTGAGAAGGATCCGGCGTGGGTTCAGAACTCTTCAGCTGGGGAACGGATGCGTGTTCATTACAGCTTTACAAGGTATGTCTGGTCTTGAACTTTCTCTAGTGTTAAAAGCCCTTTTATTTCTTTTCACATGTCAACAAGTGGTTAAGGCAGGGTGGAGAATTCTGGACAAAATTCAAGACAGTCTATCAGAAGTAAAGCGGGGAGAGAGAGCAGGAGCAAAGAGGAAACATGGCGCGCCAAATAAGTATACAGGCCTTTCCACGGGTCTTGAACCCAAGGAAAAGTTAATGTCAGGGAAGAATACCTGGGGAGAGATTAGAAGGAAAGAGGAGAAAAAACAAAGGAAAAAAGAAAAGTTAATGTCAGGGAAAAATACCTGGGGAGAGATTAGAAGGAAAGAGGAGAAAAGAGATGAGTTTAAAGAGCCAGTTCTTAGTAGCTGTAAATCAGATGAAAAAATTAGCCCTTCTGAGAAAACAGACTTAGAGGAGGGAGCAGCTCGTTATGAGAGAGAAATGCGAGCTTATAGGTCAAGAAAGAAGCCAAAAGCGGCTGGCAAAGGCCAGCTTGCTGCTCGGCCTCTGGGCAGTTGGCTTCAAAGTCATAGTGCACCTCCGCCCTATGCAGAGCCCCCACCCTGCGTAGTGCGTCAGCCCTGTGCAGAGAGGCAGTGCGCGGACTCGTTCATTTCAAGAGAGGCACAAAGGAAGATACAACAGGCATTTTCAGTCTTTGAAGGAGCCGAGGGTGGGCATGTCCACGCTCCAGTAGAGTATTTACAGGTTAAAGAGCTTGCTAAGTTGGTCCGTAAATATGGAGCCAATGCTAATTTTACCTTGGTGCAGTTATACAGGCTTGCTGGCAAGGCATTAACTTCTGCCGATTGGCAAATGATTGCAAAAGCCGCTCTCCCCAGTGCGGGCAAATATATGGAATGGAGAGCTCTATGGCAAGAGGCTGCACAAACGCAGGCCCGAGCAAATGCTGCCGCTTTGACTCCAGAGCAGAGAGATTGGACCTTTGACCTGTTAACGGGTCAGGGAGCTTATACCGCTGATCAAACAAATTATCACTGGGGAGCTTATGCCCAAATTTCCTCCACGGCTATTAAGGCCTGGAAGGCGCTCTCCCGAACAGGTGAAGCCACTGGACAATTAACAAAGATACAGCGGCTGAACGTCATTGTTCAGAGCCAGATAGGCCCAAAGAGATGGTTAAATGGAAAGATGTTTTAAATAACAAATGGAAAGGCCCGGATCCTATTTTGATAAGATCCAGGGGAGCTGTTTGTGTTTTTCCACAGAATGAAGACAACCCATTTTGGATACCAGAAAGACTCACCCGAAAAATCCAGATGTCCCTCATCATGGTGATGCCCAGGGTGACAACAGCAAAGGGAAAGCAGCATTGGGAGATATAGAATTGGACGGCTAAATTTGAACAGACCCTTTGAAAATTGAGACTTGCCCCACGCACTTGGACCTGTCCCTGACCTAAGGACTATCTTTTCAACATTTTCCTTCTTTAAAGAATGGGTGGGGGTGGAATTATTTGGAGCTGTTCTTTGCTGTGGATTAGTGTTGCTTCTCTGATTGGTCTGTAAGCTTAAGGCCCAAATTAGGAGAGACATGGTGGTTATTTCCCAGGCGCTTGCAGCACTAGAACATGGTGCTTCCCCTGATATATGGTTATCTATGCTTAAGCAATAGGTCGCTGGCCACTCAGCTCTTGCACCCCACGAGGCTAGTCTCATTGCACGGGATAGAGTGAGTGTGCTTCAGCAGCCCGAGAGAGTTGCACGGCTAAGCACTGCAGTAGAAGGGCTCTGTGGCATTTATGAGCCTATTCTAGGGAGACATGTCATCTTTCAAGAAGGTTGAGTGTCCAAGTGTCCTTCCCCCAGGAAAAACGACACGGGAGCAGACCAAGACCCCTCCGGGTGATGAGCCTGGGAGGAGGTTTTGTGTACGGCTCCTTTACCTGCATACTGGGGATTTGACCTCTATCTCCACTCTCATTATTATGGGTGGCCTATTGCTCTTAAATAAAAGAAAAGGGGGAGATGTAAGGAGCCGTCCTCACATTCGCCATTATAAGATGGCACTGACACCTGTGTTCTAAGTAGTAAACAAACCATCTGCACATGCGCTGGGGTAGTTTCCCGCCCCATGTGCTCTGCCTTTCCTGTGATGACAACTCTGGCTGATGGGCTGCAGCCAATCAGGGAGTGACACGTCCGAGGCGGAGGACAGTCCTCCATAAAAGGGAGGGGGCTCCACCATCTCTCTCTCTCTCTGGCTCTCTTCTCCACTGGCTCCTGATGGGGTAAGCAATAAAGCTTGTGCCGCAGAAGATTCCGGTTGCCCTGAGTGTGTTCTTACCAGGGGGAACAAAAGCGGCGGGCAACACTTTTGTTTGTTCGGGGGGGGGGTTGTTTGAGACAGGGTCTCCCTAAGTGGGCTTGGCCAACCTGAAATTTCCTGTATAGACCAAGATGGCCTCGAACTCAGCTTGTTCCCTTTTTTGAGAAACTGCCAAACATTGTTGACCCAGTGACCAAAAAAACCCTTAACTACTCTTCTGTGATTTCAGTTTGATGTGAATGAAATACAGCGAGGTAGGAGTCCTCGCTGTCTTTGGGCAGAGTACATGCGTACTTTGAGAGCAGAGGAAAGAGTCCTGAAGGAAGGTGCTTAGCTTGAGGTCTCAAGTGTCTGACTCATCACTCAGGACCACCTCTAAAACAATGTCACCTCTGTCACCTCTTCTTCCTCTCTGTCCCAGGTTATCAAGTAACACTTGGAACTCTACTGCTCCTCGCCTGAGGTGGACAGAAGGGACCAGTGGTTGCTGCTGTGACTGTAGCATCCTGCACCTGCAGTTCCAGGTTGGATGTGCAGGTCCTGTGTAGGGTACCTGTGTACCCTGTGCCCGCCTGTCTGGGTGTAACAAGAAAATCCCTTCAGTTCCTACTGGGGAGAGCAACTGAGTTTGCCTAAACCTATTTACTTCTACAAAATTGTCATTTCAAAACTCAGAATCAAGCTGGAGCCATGGTTAAGTGGTTAAGAGTGCTTGCTACGGTTGCAGAGGACCCAGATTCAGTTCACAGCAACCATATGGCAGCTACAACCATAAACCAGTTCCAGAGACTCTGACACCTCTGGCCCTCTTCTGGCCTCTTCCGGGACTAGGCATGAATGTGGTACACAGATACATGCAGACAAAAACAAAACAAAACAAAACTCATAAAGTTTTAAAAATACCCACAGAATCAGTTGGACTTGGTGGTACATGGCCTTTAACATTAGCACTTAGCAGGCAGAGGCCAACCTGGTCTACATAGCAAGTGCTAGGCCAACCTGGTCTACATAGTAATAAGACTCTGTCTTAAAAAAAAAAACAAAAATGTCATCCTGTTAAGAGCTTATCCTGCAAAAGAAATATGCTTCTCAGAGACTAGAAAATCGAGTCTTTCTCATCTGATCTCAGTAAGATGATGACAGGGAAAGGAAGTGGGTTCGTGTGAGGCCCCATCTTACACGGCGGAGGCGTCTGCATTTGTAATTCACTCCTGTGATGCTTGTGCAACCTGACCCTGGCTCGGAGTGGACAGGAAAGTGTGGCCCTGCTGCTCGCGGTTTACCTTGACATTGGGGGAGGGGGGTGTCAGGTCTACAGAGGACAACTTGTAAGAGTTAGTTACCACCTTCACCTCATGGGTCTTAGGAATCAAATTGTCACTGGCCTGGTAGCAAAAGTTTGACAACTTGAGCTCGGTTCTGAGAGAACCAGTTCCTCAAAATTGTCCTCTGACTTCACGTGCCCTTCCCCTAGTCACACATACACATGATAATAAAATTAGGTTTGTTTTTTTGTTTTTTAAGAGAAGCTCTGGATATGGTTGCACATGACTTTAACCATAGCACTCTGCAGGCAGAAGCAAGCTGGTCACTAAATTAGAGGCCAGCCTGGTCTACATGGTGAGTTACAGACCAGCCGAAAGTATGTACAAGGCCTTGTCTCAATAATGTGGTAGTAGTAATAGAATTAATAACAATAAATAAAAAATAAAGTGAGAGATAAAACTTTTAAGGTTTGGTCTTTTGCTTATATTGTAATGTAATTCTGGCCCCCATGGCCTGGTTGCCCCCAGGGATGAGAGAGTCTTTATCTAGACCTAAGTGACACTATGTGGTCTTGCCCCCCCCCCCCAAGTTATCTCTGATTCGTGAATAAAGAAGCCTACAGCCAATAGCTGGACAGAAGAGAGACAGGCAGGGTCTTGGATTCCAGGGCTAGAGTCAGAGGAGACCATGAAGGGAGAAGAAGGAGAGAGAGAGAGAGAGAGAGAAGAAAGATGTTAGCTGGGCAGTGGTAGTGCACGCCTTTAATCCCAGCACTTGGGAAGCAGAGGCAGGCGGATTTCTGAGGTTGATGCCAGCCTGGTCTACAGAGTGAGTTCCAGGACAGCCAGGGCTACACAGAGAAACCCTGTCTCGAAAAATAAAACAAAACAAAAGAAAATGTCATGGGTCAAGAAAACATGACTGTGAGGTTGGCCAATTGGAGTTAAGAGCAGCCCAGGTGAAACATAGTAAGTAAGGACTGGGAGTTTTCAATGGAAATAGATATTAATAGCATAGAGAATAGATATCTGCCCAGTTCTAATGCTGATTAAGGCTTACTGTATTTACATAATAAAATGTGTGTGTCTTTTTTTTTCCAGGCAGGTAGAATGGTCAAAGGCAGGGTAGAACTCCTGGATTGGGATTAAATATTTTCAACAACATAAAACTTTACATTGGCCGGGCGTGGTGGCGCACGCCTTTAATCCCAGCACTCGGGAGGCAGAGGCAGGCGGATTTCTGAGTTCGAGGCCAGCCTGGTCTACAAAGTGAGTGCCAGGACAGCCAGGGCTACACAGAGAAACCCTGTCTCGAAAAACCAAAAAAAAAAAAAAAAAAAAAAAAAAAAAAAAAAAAAAAAAAACTTTACATTGAAGGCCATTTAGTCAACATAACTAAGTCCATATGCTCCTAAGCGGCTTAGTTTTCACTGGTCAGAGGTAAATAAGTATATCACAAAAAAAGGGTTGTGCAGTTTCCACAAATGACATTACTGATGCTTATTTTCCAATAATCTGTGGGCTATAGCCAACAAATCAGCAGGAAGAGAGGACACCTTTAATTGGCTGACCAATAGCAGGTGCCATGAATTCGAGGAAGAGATGAAAATTTTGAGTGGATGAACTTCTGTTGTTGTTGCTATTGAGAGAGGCTCTCCCAGGCTAGCCTCAGACTCACGTGACTAAGGATAACTTTGAATTTCCATCCCTTGTGCCTTCACCTTGCAAATGCAGGTCCTGAGCTGCATCCCCAGCCAAAGCTTCCTTTTCATTTTCTTTCTGGGACAACACCTCACCATGTAGCCCAGGCTGACCTGAAACTCCCCCTTCCTCCTGCTTCAGTCCCAAGTGCTGTGATGCCGATAGGCATGTGCCGCATTCTCAGAGTACAAGCTTTCTCAATATCGTTAGCATCCCTGACTTCAGTAGAATACGTTTGTGACTTTGTGCGGGGCAGTGACAGGTGCAGAAACACTTGAGTGCTCCTTCCCGGGCTCTCCCTTGTCCCTTCCCATATGCCTCCACTTTAGAACTGGCAGCCTCATTCAGCCCAGTTCTTTGGAATCAAAGATCACTTTGCAGAATTTGAACTTAACCTATACACCTGGATCTTATATATACTGTATTTTAACCTCCTTGAGTCACATGAAAATAAGCATTGATGTTCAAAATGTTACCAGACAGTTTCAAATAGCATGGTTAGTCTTATGGGAAAATGGTTGCAGGAATCCAAGCAGCAGCTGGCCTGAGGTCATAGTGACTGAATTTCCTGTGTTCTCAGCAGAGAGTCATTATGACTGCAGATAGTCTTCAAGCAATTCAAATGCCCAAGCCTGACTGCAATAACTGCAATGAGAATTGAGGCAGGAAGTCATGACAGATGCCCTGGGCTCCTCTTGAATGTGCTACGTCGAAAGTAATCGGTGTGGGATGAAATGTGCAATCATTTGATAAATACCAGTTAACCCTCCCGAGTTAGTAAAGGGTCTAGTTTATAATTCATAGGCATTAAAACCCCATCTCAGCTAATAAGCAGCCTAGAGAGGGGGCCCTGAGCAAAGAACAATTATGCACTCACCCCCTGGGGGAAAAATAACATAGAAGTAACATCCATTACTACCTAAAACACTGGTCTGAGTCGTCTGAACAGGAACAGCTGCCCAGTCACCGACACCTGCACTATTATTTCACACACCTGTCTGCCCACCCTCGCAGCCCGCCCCTCTCCATCTGGTCCCACCTTGCTAGTCGCCAGGACTAGGCTCTCTGTCTCTCTGTCTCTGTCTGTCTCTGTCTCTCTCTCCTCTCTCTCATTTTTTTGATTCTTTTTGTTGTTGTTGTTGTTGTTTTCGAGACAGGATTCCTTTGTGTAGCCCTGGCTGTCCTCGAACTCACAGAAATCTGCCTGCCTCTACCTCCTGAGTGCTGAGATAAAAAGCATGCGCCACCACACCTGGCTAAGACCGAGTTTCAGTGCCGCATTCTTTTCTTCTCTAGTGGTTACTAAAGAGTCTCTAGGTTTGCCTACGTTTCGAATGAGCTCCGCGCTCCTACTGGGGTAAAGCCCAAGAGAAACACAGAAGGAAGGTGTGCCCCTCAAAATTGGATCTCTCCCACGTAAGGTGTAGTTGAAGAGAAAGGCGGCCGCAGGCCTTTACAAACTGCCCAGTGACCGCCTTCGGCGACACAGTATGCGGCCACCCAATAGCCAAGAAGGACCGCCCTGGCTGCAGACCCGGTCCAGCGCCACGCTCCGGGCTGTCGCCGCAGGCCTAATGAGAGCCCCTCTGGTGGCACCGCGCGTCTGCGGTCCTCCGGGGACCTCACCTAGCAAGCGCGGTGATTGTGTTGCGGGGCGCAAGCTACGCTGAAAGGTGGGTTTCGGGGCGCGAACCTGGGACTGTTTATCCTTGTAGGTCTGCAGGGACCTTGAAACCGCCTTTGCTCTGCTCTCCTCGCACAAGGACCTGGAGGTGCACTCTGTGGGCGCTGGGACAGGTTTCCCCGGTTCCCAACTCGCCCCGCCTTGGAGCCTTTGTCTAGCCAGTGCCTCCACGGCAGGCTCACGCCCTTCGGTCCCGGAGCTACCCAGAGCTTCCGAACGTTCCGATGCCTGGAAGAATAGAGCTCTTTGCTCTCAATGCTTTTGTGCTGAAAGACTTGGGTCCATCTGCTAAAACGGACAGGTCGCAGTAGCCCATCAGAATTTCCCGACCCCCCAAGTATGTTTCAATCACCCACGCCCACGTAAAGGCCCTGAGACTGTGTTAGAGGATAGTTCCTGCCCTTATAGAAGGTCCCTTCTGTGCGTGGGAGGTGCTTCTCCCTGTCAAACTGATTCTCGGAGCCAAATAACTAGTTAGCGAGCTTCCTCCTTTCACGTGAACCAAACCAGTAACATTAGGATAGCTTTGTGGAACTTGGGAACAGTCCAATTTGCCATTAAA
The DNA here is from genome assembly GCF_978045245.1 of Mus caroli. Classification (NCBI taxonomy): domain Eukaryota; kingdom Metazoa; phylum Chordata; class Mammalia; order Rodentia; family Muridae; genus Mus; species Mus caroli. The sequence goes on from NW_028227256.1 coordinate 131,080,963, forward strand.
GACTTTGAAAAAGCACCAACATTACTTCAACTTGGTAAACACAATATTACAAGTGATCCCTAGCTTTTAAAAATAGATCCGTGCAAACTATGTAACATCGTGCCAAGTATTACATACATCTAAATATGCCCAAATAACTAAAACGCAGCCACACTGTCTCAAATGCTCGACAGTGAAATATTATATTGTGCAATTTGGTGGCACTTTGGGGGCTAGCCTGGCTGCTCCCATCCACTTCTTCCAGCCGGGGATTGGAAAACTGTGACTTGCTATGTACCGGGGAAATGGTAACACCCTGTGAAGGCTTGGTTTGAATTTCTAGTCTGATAAAGAGGTACACACAAAAGCACCCCAGGGACCTGAAGTTCTCTTTAAAGAACGGGGTGGGGGCTGGTTAGATGGCTCAGTGGTTAAGAGCGCTGACTGCCCTTCCAAAGGTTGAGAGTTCAAATCCCAGCAACCACATGGTGGCTCACAACCATCCATAACGAAATCTGATGCCCTATTCTGGAGTGTCTGAAGACAGCTACAGTGTACTTACATATAATAAATAAATAAAATTAAAAAAAAAAAAAGAACGGGGTGATAGTAGGCCCTGGAGACTTTTCTAATGATCCTTCATCTCTGCTTGCCACTTTTTGTCCAATACAGTGTGATCACAAATATAATACAACAGTTAAACTAACAGGGCTGGAGAGATAAGAGCACTGACTGCTCTTCCAGAAGTCCCGAGTTCAATTCCCAGCAACCACACAGTGACTCACAACCATCTGTAATGGGATCCAGTGCCCTCTTCTGGTGTGTCTGAAGACAGCTACAATGTACATCAAATAAAAAGATTTTAGCTGTGTGCAATGATTCATGCCTTTGATCCCACCACTCTGAAGGCAGAGGCAGGACTACGTGTGCAAGTCTGAGACCAGCCAGAACTACAGAATGGGGTCCTGTCTAAAGCCAAACCAGACCCTTTGCCCTCTGGAATGGGTATTGGGGTGAAGAATGGGGAGGCCTGGAGAGCTGCCTCAGAGGCAGTTGCTGAGTGTTGCTATGCAAGCCTGAGGACCCAAGTTCAGATCCCCAGTAGGTATGAGTTTCCTCTGCACTGTGGAGACTGTCCTGACTGGTTCTATGTCAACTTAACACAAACTAGAGTCATCCGAAGGAAGGAGCCTCAACTGAAACAAAACAAAACAAAACCTTGCCTCCATAAGATTCATATGTAGGATATTTTCTTAATTGTGCTGATGGGGGAGGGGCCAAGCCCATTGTGGGTAGTGCCATCCCTAAGCTGGTAGTCCCTGGTTCTATAAGAAGGCAGGCTGAGCATGCCATGGGGAGCAAGCCAGTAAGCAGTAGCCCTCCTTGGTCTCTGCATCAGCTCCTGTCTCCAGGTTCCTGTCCTGACTTCCTTCAATACTAAGATACAGAAGTGTAAGCCAAATAAACCCTTCCTTCCCCAACTTGCTTTTTGGTCATGGTGTTTCATCAAAGCAGTTGAAACCCAAAGGCAGGGATGGAAAGAAAGGATTCCTGGGGATTGGCAGCTTCCAGTTTAGCTCCTGGCTCAGTAAGTGACAAACTGTGTCAAAGGAGCAGGGTAGTGAGCGACAGAACAGGATGCCCCATGTCCTCTGGCTCCTTTATGACCTCAGGTACAAGCATACCCATACGCATGTGGGCATATACCACACATATATACACCAAACTCTCTCTCTCTCTCTCTCTCTCTCTCTCTCTCTCTCTCTCTCTCACACACACACACACACACACACACACACACACACACACACACACAGAGTCTTAAAAAATGAGAAAATTGCTGGGTGGTGGTGGTGCACGCCTGTAATCCCAGCACTTGGGAGGCAGAGGCAGGCAGATTTCTGAGTTCAAGGCCAGCCTGGTCTACAGAGTGAGTTCCAGGACAGCCAGGGCTACACAGAGAAACCCTGTCTCGAAAAAAACAAAACAAAACAAAACAAAACAAAAAAAGAAAAAAGAAAAAGAAAAAAGAGAGAGAGAGAGAAAATAGGAGCGTCTCCACATTATACAACTTCCCTGAGTGAGGAGAGCTGAAGGTGTGGTAGGTCTTCCAGCCTCTCATGTGACCCTTGAATGTGAAACCAGCCTGAGCTGACCTGTCTCTACTGTAGGAGTCAGCGACGGGTGAGTGTGGGCACATTTTCAGAAGACTGGTTATAACTCCCTCAGTCTTCACTTGATTCTGCCCCTTGGGAATGTGGAGGAGACAGAGGTGCTACTATGGGGGTGACCTCTCCTAGGCCCAGCTCTGGAAGCTGGAAGCTCTGGGTAGATCTGCCCTGGCACACAGGACTCTCTGCACTTGCCAGAGACAACAGAAGGCACAGATGCAGTGGGATTTGGTTGATTGGTTTTGGCTTCCTCTAGTTCCTGTCCTGCAAGATCCAAGCACACTCACTGTCTTCTTAAGTGAAGGAGAGTGAGCTTCCGGGGGTTGTTGGTTTCCAAGTGTGGGAAGACTTAGAAAGAGAGCCCAGTCTTTGGGATTTCAAACCCAACAACACACAGCTTCAGCCTTGGGGTGAAGGGCTCTTCTTAAAAGCGCTCTTCAGGTCCCTCCCTGCTCCCCACATACAGCATGCCATGCTGCTCTGTTCCCCTACCAGTTTGAATGTATCCCCCACTCTCCTGACCAAGCCAGGGTCTAGATGGTATCCCTGCGAACACAGAGGGTTCCATGGCCTGGACCTGGACATAGCCCATGACACACCATGCTGACAGGCAAGATCCTGGGTGCAGAAAGGATTCAGTCCTTCAACACCTTCTTCAGTGAGACAGTCTAGGAAACATCCCCCAGGCTGTCTTTGTGGACCTGGAGCCTGCTGTCACAGCTGTGAGGGCAGCCCATATTTCTTGCCAGCCCCGAAATCAGTGGGAAGCCCTTCTTAGGGAGAAAACACTTAGAATGCAGGTGGTCTCTTGCCAAGAACACCACCAGCCTGAAGCCTATGGCTTTTGTCTGGAAGCTGAGCGCTGGGGAGGGAGGAGCTAGGGAATTCAGGGGAGGGGGGCTGCAGACAGGGGGAGTTCCTGTGCTTTGCTAAGAGGGGGATTAGTGGCTTGTTCTGCCTAGAAACCACCAGATGTTTGAGTCAAGGGTCAGACCTGGTGTGAAGGCTTGGTATGCGGAAAGGAATGGGAAAGAATAAAAATCTTAACCTTTTTCTCCCCACTCGGACTCTGAGGATAGTGCAGCCCAAGGAGCTGGAGTTGAGAACATTCCTGACAGCCCCTTGCTTAGCTTTGACTGAAGTGGGCCCTCTAACAGGATGGACCTGTGTGAACTTGGCTGGTCCCATCTTCTCTTCTGCATCTGAAGTCCCCCAGTTTCCTGACAACTGCACCCTTCTCCCACCTTTATGAAGCTGATATTTTAGGTGTTAAACTGTGGGCTGGGCTTTCTCCTTTGTTTCTTACTCCATAGTAAAGCAAGATTATTCTGAAGACTGATTTCCTTGCCAGGCAAAATGGAGTTCTAACAATCAGAGAGAAGAGATTGTTAGAACAGGCTCTCATCTCATGTAGTCCAGGCTAGCCTCAAAATCACTATAGAGCGAGGTTGACTTTGAACTCTTGAACTTCCTGCCTCCGACTTCCATGGGCCAGAACTATAGACATACACTGCCATGCCCAGCTAGAGAATGGAGTGTTAATGGTGCCTTAGACTCCTTCTCTGTCCAATGGGAACATGGATTTAGAAGAGGGTCCACGCTGGGCAGTGGTGGCGCACACCTTTAATCCCAGCACTTGGGAGGCAGAGGCAGGTGGATTTCTGAGTTCGAGGCCAGCCTGGTCTACAGAGTGAGTTTCAGGACAGCCAGGGCTACACAGAGAAACCCTGTCTCGAACAAACAAACAAACAAACAAAAACAAACAGAAGTGGGTCCACAGAGATCGGCACATCCAGCCCTCTGCTGTGCTGTTACCCTTGAACAGAGTCATCACAGCAAAGCTTGCAGAGCCTTGGGCCCTCTCAGGAAATGAGATTAGACCCTTTTGCCTCTGTCTTTTTCCTTCCTCTCAAGATGAATTAGGAGCTGGCATTTGTGGGCAGCTCTTCCATGATCAGAGGCAACTGTGCCCACCATGACAGTGTACTATGGGGGAGGAGACCATCGATCTGGTCATGAAATGAGTCTGAAACTTGGCGCATGGAACCAGGTGGCCTTGGCATCGGCAGGAGGTCACTAGTCCTTAGCCCTCTCTTTCTGCCTTAGAAGATTACCATGAACAGGAAAAGGGAGAACCACGGACTGCATCGGTTACCGCAGACGTCATTCCGCTGTGCTATCTACCCAGCCATCCCCTAGGGGGAGCTCTGTGTCCTGCTTGGTGTTGAATTTGGGCTTGGAAGCTTGAATAGCTGGCTCTACCCAGAGTTCCACTTTTCTTGGCTGCTTCCTCGCTTGCCCAACTATCTGGTCCTAACCTTCTTTGAACTGTGATCTATGTCTATCAACCCCGCTTGTTGTTCTTGGACTCTGTAGATCCCTCCAGCTGGGAGAGCCTCCTTTAGCTCTTAAATGCTTTTCCAGTTTGCTCCTTAGTCTGAGAGTGAGGCCAGCTGGAGCCAGTTCTTCGGCTCTAGTGCTCTACCGTGATGGTGTAGACATGGTCAGCGCTGCAGTAGAAACTGGGGCCTTTGGGTTCTGTGCTCCCCCCTCAGAATGAAGGTAAAACAAAGCCTCTCCTGGGCTTTTGTTGTTGTTGTTTGTTTGTTTGTTTTTCGAGACAGGGTTTCTCTGTGTAGCCCTGGCTGTCCTGGAACTCACTCTGTAGACCAGGCTGACCTCAAACGTAGAGATCCACCTGCCTCTGCCTCTCAAGTGCTGGGATTAAAGGCATGTGCCACCGCTGCCCGACCTCCTGGGCTTCTTTCTAGATCTTTCTTATACTGTCATTATGCACATAATTGGTTGATGGATGCCTTTCTCGCCCAAGGAACACTATCAGAATTGCTAGGGTACTTGGTAAACCTGCAGGTTCTGAGGTTCCAGGGTGGGGTGGGATGGTACGATTTGTCTAGAGTCAACCATCTCACCTGTCCTGTCTAGGTCACCTGTGCCAAGAACTCCAAGCTTCCTGTATTCTTTCTTCATCTCTATAGAGGTAAAGCAAAATGACGTAAGATCCATTTGGGTGATGCTGGGAGTTTTTATATCTTCATTGGTTTGGTTATATAATTTCTATTTCTTGTGTGGTTTGGTTATATAAGTATACAGGCTTGTCAAACCATTCATTCTACGTATAAAATATAGGAGTATAAACTATACTTCAAAATCTTTACTATGTGGAAGGGAATGAAAATGTATTTAGGTAATCACTGTATGAACAGTCAAGAGTTCCCTAAGAGAGAGGGGTTCTGGACAAGGGACATGCCACCTGTATCCTTAACAGTGATGTCCCTTCTGTAGACAGACCAGTACACTGTGCCCAAGAGCTTGCTGAACTTCCAGCACCATGAGGCAGCTCAGCTTAGGTTTTAACTCCCTGCTAAAACAACCCTACCTTTATCTCAAGTAAAAAGTTGGTTTTTTTTTTTCTCTCTCTACCCAGACCCTTAAGTATCCACAGCACTTGGAGAGCCCTACAACTCCATCTTTAAGTCTCAACACAACTCTGACGTCCTTAGGCTGGATCTTCGTGGTAAACTGCAAGGCCAGCTATGACATCTGTCACTGCAGCTTGGACATTGAACTTTTGACCTACAACAGGTTCATTGGCCAGGTCATTTCTGCCATCGCCAATTCCAGGTATTTGGTGGTGCCCTCGGTGTGGACCTTTTGGAGTTCCAGGTCATTTTGGTACCCTGCCCTAGTGGCATATATATCATATATATATATATATATATATATATATATATATGTATTTTATTGGGTTCTTATATCTCTACCTCCCTTCTAATACTTATTCCACCCTGATCCCTTCTACCCAACACTAGGTAGGAGAGAAAGATGGTTAGAGGGGAAAGGGGCTGTAGGTATCTTTAAACCAACAAAATAGACGACTTCCTGCTGATTAGGGACGTTGAGTTCCTTGGGGCAAGTCTAATCTTTGTCGTCAGGATATCTCCAACTTCTTGTCAAACTTCAACAGCAGCAACCAGAAGCAGCAGCCTCTTTCCAGAGTGCCCTGGCCTTTCCTGGGGCTCTGGGATTTATTCCCTCTCCAGAGTCCCCAGCATTGAACTATCTGTAGCTGGCAAAAATCACGCCCCTGCTAGTTCACAAGGCAAAGCATAATCATGGGCTGTGAAGCAGCAGCCTCTTATCCCATACCTGGGATTAAAATGAAAACATAGTCACATAACATAACCAGGTTTTTAAAGAAACCAGAAATCGCAGTGCTCTGCCCTGGATCCAGTTTCCACTGATGACCTCTGTCCCAGCTGAGAAGGCCCACCATAAGCAGCTCTATGTCAAAGATCAGTGAGCCTTGAACTTTCTAATCAGTTGGTCAGGAACAGCGAGTACACGGCCTGCCATCTGCTCCGCCGTGGAAACTTAGTGCCTGTGAATGAGCAAGCTGCTATTGCTGCTGACAAGTCCTAGGGCAACATCCAGTTTGTAAACTGGTGTCCCACAGGGTTCAAGGCAAGTTGAAGGTGAAGAGAAAGATTAGCCCGTAACCTGTGTGGTTCCGAGGAGAAATTCCAGGAGACATAAATGCACTAGGACTGGAAAGGATAGGGCAGGTAACCCTCAATTTGTCTGAGAAGTGAGGCATATGGGCCAGAAGCCAAAGGAGTGGCTTCCTGGTTCAGATATACCAGGGCAGGACCACAATAGGGCTCACCATCTGAAGGGATTGCTTCCCACCTCCACAGTGTCTTGCTACGTAGATCACTCTAACCAGGAGCTTGAGCTTCTCCTGCCACAGCCTCCTGGATGCTGAAATTGTACATGTGCATCACACATCTGGCTCTGAGAACAATATGGGAAAGGCCTTCATCAGATTAGAGTGTGCAGAAGTCAGAAGCTTCTTGTGCTCTGCACTTGTAAAGACTGTCATTTCCTCTTGTAGTAATAAACGTATTTAATCTCCACCTTGTGACCCACCCCATTCCTAGGGTGCTGGCATAGTTTTATGGGGTTTTTACTCTAGAACAGTGGTTCTCAACCTTCCTAATGCTGCAGGCCTTTTCTATAGTTCCTCATGTTGTGGAGATCCCTGCCCCTACCCCAACCATAAAATTATTTTCATTGCTGTTTCACAACTAATTTTATTTTATTTTTTTTTTATTTTATTTATTTATTTATTTATTTTTTTGGTTTTTTCGAGACAGGGTTTCTCTGTGTAGCCCTGGCTGTCCTGGCACTCACTTTGTAGACCAGGCTGGCCTCGAACTCAGAAATCCGCCTGCCTCTGCCTCCCGAGTGCTGGGATTAAAGGCGTGCGCCACCACGCCCGGCTTTTTTTTTTTTTTTTTTTTTTTACAACTAATTTTATTACTGTTATAAGTTATAATGTAAATATCTGCTATGCAGGATATCTGACATGGGACCCCTCTGGGGGTCTCAACCTACAGGTTGAGAACTACTGCTCTAGCATAAGACTTTAAAAAAATTAAACATAGCGGTGGTGACATTAGAAAGCATACTCTGGGGGGTGGAGAGATGGGATGGCTCAGTGGTTAAGAGCTGTTCTTCCAGAGGTCCTGAGTTCAATTCCCAGCAATCACACAGTGGCTCACAACCATCTGTAATGGCATTCAGGTATACATGCAGATAGAACACTCATGAACATAAAATGAATAAATAAATTAAAAAAAAAAAGCATGCTCTGTCTTCTGTGCTGTCACACTGCTATGAAGGTGACCACAAGGGACGGGAGGCAAGGAGTCCTGGGCCCCTGGACTTACAGGTCATAGTTATTTGCTGACGTAAGGAGTGTTCTATAGTTCAGACTGCAAAGCAGGGAACATCTTGGGATACGGCTGTTGTCATTCCCACATTAGGAAAGATTTAGCTGCTCTGAGAAAGACTCACCGCCTTTAGGAACCAGTGAACTTGCTTCCCTCAATGGCACTGGCTGGAAGTGACTATTTTGTTTAGAAGGGGAAACAACCTTGATTATGATATATATTTATGTTTAGTGTTTTTATGTTTAATTTGAATTTACTTTTTAAAAGGATTTTGCTCTTTTTAATTGTGTGTGTGTGTGTGTGTGTGCCTGTGTGGGAGTGTGTGCACATGAATACAGGGACTGGAGGAGGCCAGAGGCGTTAGGTCCCATGGAACTGGAGTTACAGGCTGTGGTTAGTCATTGTGTCAGAGTTGGGAGTGGCCTGGGTCTTCTGCAAGAGCAGTAAGCTTCCAACCACCGAGCCCTCTCTCTAGCTCCACAGCCATTCTTGTTTGTTTGTTTGTTTGTTTGTTGAAGACTGAGTTTCTCCGTGTCATCCTGGCTGCCCTGGAACTCACTCTGTAAACCAGGCTGGGCATGAACTCTCAGAGATCCACCTACCTCTGCCTCTCTAGGACTGGGATTAAAGGTGTGTGCCACCACTGCCCGGCTCCACATCCATTTTTATACGTAGCAAAATTAATAATACTTCCCCACATAAGGGGATACCAAATAAAAGCATTAAATGAGGACTGATGGAGTGGTTCGACAAGGGAAAGGCAGTGCCTGCTAAGCCTGAGGGTCTGAGTATGGTCCCTTGGAGCCCACAAAGGGGGAAGAGAACTGACACTGGCAAGCTGTTCTCTGACATGCATGCTGTGGCATGTACACACACACACACTCATGTACACACACATGTACATGCACTCATACACACAGGCACACACATGAGTGCACACACACACTAAGTTTTGGGTTTTTTTTAAAGAATACCAAATAAGTATTCAAACTTTCCCAGTTGTCCCTGTTTGTTTAAGGGTGTCCTGGAGCTTAGGACCCTAAGCCCTACCCTCCTGAGTGCTGGAATTACAGGATTCTTTCTTTCTTACGCTGTTTTTCTTGTTTAGTGTGTTTCTGTGAGGGTCTATGTGCACAAGCATGCTTGCTACAGTGCTCATAATACAACATATGTGTGGCTCAAAGGACAGCCTGTGGAGCTGTTTTCTTCTCCAACCGCATGGATTCAAGAGATTGAACTCTGGTCTTTGAACCTGGTGGCAGCCCTTACCTGCTGAGATAGCTCACCAGCCCCTGGAATTACAGGTTTCTGTCACCGCGCCCTGTTTCCTTGTTCCTTCAAGGTGGGAAAATGCCAGATATCAAGTAATTGTCCTTTCCCCAGTTCTGAGATATTTTGTTTTGATTTGTCTTGACTTGGTGTGTAGTCCTGGCTGTCCTGGAACTCACACTGTAGACCAGGTTGGCCTTGAACTCATAGAGATTTGCCTACCTCTGCCTTCCAAGTGCTGGGATGAAAGGGATGCACCTCCACTGCCCAGCCAGTTATGGGATTTTTGTGCAGACCCTTCCTGGGGCACAAAGAACCAGCTACTAGACTACTTCCTGTTTCTTCTTAGGATGACATCATTTCACAGCCTCCCCCCAGACCCTCCATCCCATGCTTGGAACACAAGCTATCCAAGGTACAACAGGTAGCCTGTATGCTGAGCACGACCACAGCCATCCCTGAGACCCAGGCCTGCCTTGACCACAGTTTGCCCTGATATGTACCAGCAGGTTTCTGTGCACTTGTCTCTAGGCAGGACATGGAAAAGAGTCCTTGGAGGCCAGAGAGGAGTTGGTTTCTCTGGAGAAGAATGGGTTCAGGACGGTTATGAAGAAATGGATACAGTATAGCACCTGGTGTCTCCCAGTTTTGTGTCACTAACTCTACTGTTCCTCCAACCACTCCAGATACAGTCAGAGTCACAGTGATGTGTAATTTGGTCCAACAGATGGAACCTGTCTGTATCCTTAGTCAACATCTTTAGTGAAAGGGCAGGCTGGCCTTGGCTCCCAGGGACTGCATGGAGCAGCATCTGAGGAAGATATTGGCAGTGACCTACCTGGCTGAGTAGACCATCCTGACAAGGTTGGTTCCGCACTGGGCGGTCCTGCTTTACTTCATGTGGGTCCTGACGTACTCCCTGTCCCGAGTCCATCCCAATAGAGGCTGAGTCTTCTATAGTTATCCTGAATGCATCTACATCTTTATCTGCTCTTGCATTCTGGGATAGGATCTCCTCAAGGTCAATGCCAGGAAGAAATCAAGCCTACATTTTTATCCTAGCCTTCCCCCACATGGCCAACAGAGGGCAGTAGAAGTCGAACTCACAAGCTACCTGCAGCGGCCATCTTAAAACGCAAAGCTCCGCGCCAGTGCTTTATAGAGAGGCACAGAATCCAGCATGTGGGATTCCAAAAGAGAGTCTTTTGGCCATAAACATATGAAGTGACTTGTTAAAAAATTTCTTTTGACAGAAAATTTAAATCTTATGAGATTGCTAGGAAACTTGTTTTAAAGGCTATCCATGTCTGAACACATGGAATTAGACAGCCATGTGTTAGTAGCTAGAGACTAATAGGCCATGTCAGGAAGGCTTCTGTTTCATGATGTACTTGACAAGTCCACTGTGCCAGGCACGGGTGGCTGACTTGTGCTCCCTGAAGGTAGAGAACCTTCTAGGAGACAGATTCTGCTCTTAGTAAGACCACTGAGCAGAACCCAGCCCTGCCCCAGTCCCAACCAGAAGAATGGGGACCCTCAATACTCTTAACCTACTCTGGGTTTGGGACTTTAATTCTGTGGTGACACTGTTCATGCCTCTGCTAGTTGGGGTGGGTAGATTCTTGTTGGCTGGTTGGTTGGTTTTGTTTGGCTTTTGATACAGGGCCTCTCTAGAGCCTATGTTGATCTCGAACTCATGAGCTTTCTGTCTTGCCTCTCTCGGGTGCTGTGCTAGGGAAGTCCTACTGTGCCTGGCTCTGGGCAGACTTTAAGCACTAATGCACTTTGATGTTCCCTGGGAATGCCACTTGTGGCCTTGCTTTGTGTTCAGGAGAATCGGACTATCATCCACGGAGAAACAGATTACCTGTAATCACGGTTGCCTGATCGACCCCCAGAAGGGTTTTGCTGAAACCATAGTTCAGGACCTAGGTCTATAGACTTGACCTCCACGGAAGAGCTGTATAAACGGCTGTTTGCACTGAATTAGATCTGTGGACCTGCTTAAGTGACATGCCCTGGTGCTGGCTCTCTCTACTTCCTATCTTCCAATGTTTGGAGTTGTGAGTGGAGAGATCTGACAGTCCCTTGCTTGGCTCTGTCCTCTATTCCCTATCAACTTGACCTAGAACTCAGGGCTCTCAGCCTATGCTACTCAGTCCTCTTGAATCTGATGGCCCAGATGGCTTGGGCTTGTCTCTTTCTGATTCATGTTCCCTTTCCCCATTTTAAACAGCACCAGTTCCCACTGCTGTACCTTGGCTCCACAACTATATCCATGATTAGCCCTCTATCTGGGAATATTTTCCTCCAAAGCTGTTTCTGACAGCCAACCTGGTTCTCCACTGCTCCTAGGGCTGGGACCAGAAGGATAGTTTCCATACAGGAAGGGAAAGAGGTTAGGCAAAGCTGCCTTATCAAAGTACCCAGAAAGGATGCCGTCTTAGGGTCTTACTGCTGGAAACAGACACCATGACCAAAGCAAGCAACTCTTGTAAGGACATTTAATTAAGGCTGGCTTACAGGTTCAGAAGCTCAGTCCATTATCATAAAGGTGGGGACATGATGTCATCCAGGCAGGTGTGGTGCAGGAGAAACTGAGAGTTCTACATCTTCATCTGAAGGCTGCTAGCAGAATACTGGCTTCCAGGCAGCTAGGATGAGGGTCTTCTTTTTCTTTTCTTTTCTTTCTTTCTTCTTTCTTTCTTTCTTTTTTTTTTTTTTTTCCGAGACAGGGTTTCTCTGTATAGCCCTGGCTGTCCTGGAACTCACTTTGTAGACCAGGCTGGCCTCGAACTCAGAAATCCGCCTGCCTGGATGAGGGTCTTAAAGCCCATGCCCACAGTGACACACCTGCTCCAACAAGGCCATACCTCCTAATAGTGCCATCTCCCTGGGCCGAGCATATTCCAACCACCATAGATACAGATCCATTCATCTGTGCTGCCCATATCTCCATGGACAAATGGATGAGATGGCATTTCCTTTCTTCTTTTCCCTCTCTCTAGGTACATAAATTCATCTGCAGTCTCTATAAGTTCCTATCACAAAAGAGACTGCACCTCCCACACGCTGCCCCAGGCAACAGGAAGGAGAGACTCCAGTGAGGGCTGGATACCTAACCTCAGTACCCTTTGTGATGAGTTCCCTACAATGTATGTCGGTTATAGGTGCAAGCTAGAGCATGCTCTTTGATAAACCAGCTGCTGCCTGGTTAAACAAGGAAACGGGGTCATGACACACAGCCAAATAAAGAGGTAGGGTTATTACATACAGATAAACAGAGAGGCAGGGTTTAGGGTGTACAGCTGGATCAAGGAGGCAGGGCTAGCTTATCTCAGAAGGAGCAGCGTCTGCAGGGAAGCAGTCTTCAGGCCTGAGATATCCACGGAAGAGAAAGGTTTGGTGGGCATATTCTACACACACTCAACATCCACACATGGACTTGGCCTTCCTACAGGGAAGGCTTGGCCTTTGCTCTCTGGGTCAGAGCCTAGGGTCCTGAACATGGTTGTGCCTATGCCAATAATACACACTCACTAAGGATGTCACAGAATCCAGGCTCTCTACACTCCCCACAACCTCACAACCTCCTAATTTTCTTTTTGAGGGGAGTGGAAATTGGCTTTTCTGATACGGGGGTTTCATGTAGTCCAGGCCAGACTTGAGCTCACTGTCTAGGGGAGGATGACCCTGACTTCTGATCGTCCTGACTCTGCGCCTCTGGCTCCACTCTGTTTTTCTCACACATTAAAATAAGCAAAAGCAAAGCTGGGTGTGTTGACTCCACTGGCTTCATCCCAGCACTCTGGAGATCTCTGCGGGTTCCAGGCTAGTCAGAGTCACACAGAGTGTGTTTCAATAAATGAATGAATGAATAAATAAATAAACAAATAAAAAGGGGAGGCAAGAACATTCCTCTTTGTTAAATCTTTATAGGGGCTGAATCCCCGGAAGACCCTTGCCATGCCCTTTTGATACTAGGAACTGTGGTGGTTTGAATGGGAATGGCCCCCATAGACTCATGTGTTAAATGCTTGGCCTATAGGGAATGACACTATTAGGAGTATGGGGTGGGAGGGGTGTTGCAGTAGGTGTGGCCTTGCTGGAGGAAGTGAGTTGCTGTGGGGATGGGCTTTGAGGCCTCAGAAGTTGGAATCAGTTCTCTTCCTGCTGCCTACAGATCAAGGTGTAGAACTCCCAGCTCCTTCTTCAGCACCATGTTGGCCTGCATGCTGCCAGACTTCCTGCTGTGTTGAAAATGGACTAAATCTCTGAAACTGTAAGCCAGTCCCAAGTAAATCTTTTCCTTTGTAAGAACTGTGGTCATGCCTGGCAGTGGCGGCGCACGCCTTTAATCCCAGCACTTGGGAGGCAGAGGCAGGCGGATTTCTCAGTTCGAGGCCAGCCTGGTTTGCAAAGTGAGTTCCAGGACAGCCAGGGCTGCACAGAGAAACCCTATCTCGAAAAAACCAAAAAAAAAAGACCAAACAAGAACTGTGGTCATGGTGTCTCTTCACAGCAATAGAACCCTAACTAAGACAGTTGTCCTGAGGGAGTGAGGATGGAGAAGAAAAATTCTTTCTTTAATAGTTGTGTCTGAGCCAGGTATGGTGGTGTATGCCTTTAATACCAGCAGAGGCAGGAAGATCTCCGAGAGTTCAAGGAAAGTGAAGGCTGTTACACAGAGAAACCCTGTCTCAAAAAAACCCCAAAATAGATGGATGGAAGGATGGATGGATAGATAGATAGATAGACAGACAGACAGACAGACAGACAGATAGATAGATAGATAGATAGATAGTTGAATCTGAGGAGCTAGAGAGTTGGCTCAGTCACTGGTTAAGAGCAGTTGTCCTTAAAAAGGACACAGGCTCGATTCCCAGCATCCACATGGAGGTTCAGCATCTCCTTCAGCATTAGGAACACTGTGGTGCACAGACACACAGACAGGCACAATACTCATACATACAAAATACTGAAAATAAATCTTTAAAAGACTAGCAAGCCGGGCATGGTGGCACACGCCTTTAATCTCAGCACTCGGGAGGCTGAGGCAGGCGGATTTCTGAGTTTGAGGCCAGCCTGGTCTACAAAGTGAGTTCCAGGACAGCCAGGGCTACACAGAGAAACCCTGTTTCAATAAATAAATAAATAAATAAATAAATAAATAAATAAATAAATAAATAAAGATGAGCAGGAGTTAAGTCTGAATCTGTTGACCCTTAATGAATCTTATTAAGGGCTCAAAGTGGGCACAGCTATGAATCCCATCTCAAGTGGTGCTACAGTAACCTGCAGTGGCTGAACTGCCCGGATGAGTTAATGCAGGCAGAGTCACCCGTTTCTAACAGGCCCCAGGACTCCATGGGCAGCTGGCCCCATGGAGGCCTTGGAGTAGGGATCCAAGGACCAAAGACGGGAGGGCTGGCCTAAGTAAGAAGGAACTCCAGAGACCCTCGAAAGCCTGTAACATAACCTCCGTTGGAATTTAGCAAGCAGGCTTCTGGCCTGAGAACTGAGCTGAGTAGGCCTGGGTTCGATCTCTATGGGTGGGGGAGGGAGAGTGGGAAATAGGAGGAGAGAGAGGGAGAGAAAAAGCAAAGAACTGGAAGGAGAGAGGGAGACCAGATGAGAATGTCAGGATACACGGTGAGTTCAAGGCCAGCCTAAGGTACTTGGTGAATTCAAGGCCAGCCTAAGGTACAGAGTAACCCACCTCAAACCATCCCGCAGACTTGCTCACCCCTCCAAGAAAGAATACAAATCTGGCAAGTAGAGGCAAGAGAATCCCACGTTCCAATCTAGCCTGAGCCACTTAGTAAGACTCTTGTCTCAAAAAGCAGATTTGCTAAACATCACAAAAAGAAAGGAGTTAGTCTCAATTTGTGCTGTTCCCCTAGGGAAACAGAAGAGATCCAGCAGCCTGTATTTATTCTCTCTCTCTCTCTCTCTCTCTCTCTCTCTCTCTCTCTCTCTCTCTCTCTCTCTCTCTCTCTCTCTCTCTCTCTCTCTCTCCCTCTCTCCCTCTCTCCCCCCCTCCCTCTCTGCTTCTTCTTGATACAGTACTAGAATGTCCAGACATGGCTGCTTCTGAGAGGTCTCTAGCACATGGGGCAGACACCTACTTGCCACGGGCTAAACAGGAACAGGGGTAGGCAGAGGAAGCTAGTCTGTGAGCAAATGCCAGTATAATGTGACCATTCTGAGTGGACGCATGAGTGAGGGCCAGAAGCCGAGCAGATGGGGAGTTCGTGACAGGATGGTGAGGATGGAGCAGTTGGCTAGGCAGACGATGAAGGACCAAGGCAGAAGGGACAGTGTACTGTCTTAGAACAAAGTAACTCCCTAATGCCTATGCTTATGGTGCCAGGGAGGTTGGCGAAAGCAGGCTGTGTATCCAAGGAAGAGGCAGGAGATCCCATCTCATTACTCTAATGAAGGCTGGGACTAAGAAGGGAGAAGATCGGGTTCCCGAGGCATGCAGGCCTTTGAGAGCAGACTGTGCCGGGTTTGTTGTTGCTGAATGTTTGAATGTTTGTTTGTAATGCTCAGATATGTGTGTATGTGCGTGTAGGGGTGGTGTGGAAGTCAGAGGACAACATACAAGGGTCATTTCTCTCTTTCTACCATGTAGAGTCCAGAGTCATTAGACTCGGGTCATCAGACTTGGTAGCAAGTACCCTTGCCCAGTGGCACCATCTTGCTGGACTGAGTGGGCCCTGGTACAGGCATGAAGGTAGGAGTGGATATCCCTTTTGCTGGACTTCAGCCTCGTTGTTAGTAATTAAGAGTGCAGATTCTGAAGCCAGAATGCCTGGACTTGAATCCCTAGCTTTGCCAGCTATAACTCTGTGTTCTTGGCCATGGTGCCTGACCTCAGTTTCCTGCTCTGTAGAACCAGACGAGAACAATACTGCTTACCTCAGAGTGGTGGCTACACAGTGCTTAGAACAGCACTGAGGCTCAGGAAGTCTGAGAAGTTCAGCGATTATCAGTCACTGCGACTGTAACCCTCCACCAGGGAGGAAAGGGGCCTTTCTGTATCTAAGCACTTGCTCCTGCACCGCTGGACTCCAGATAATGACCCTCTGTTCCCATTCTACTTCTTTGTGCGTCTCTACAACTCTTCAGTCTCCCCAATTACACTCTTTTGAAGACACTCATTCTTACTGGTTAATTATTCCAATTTTCCCATAGCCAAGGCCTCTCGCTACTTGTGTTCCTCCTCTTACCCCACGAGGTTTCAGTATTCTGGGGCCCACACAGTCTGCTCTGTGCGCCCAGGCTCTGGCTGGGAGCCCACCTGAACAAAGCATCGCTCAGTACCCTCTGTCCCTCCTCTGCACTCCCAGAGCACTTCTCACCCAGACACGAAGAAGCTTTTAGGTAGGTCAGAGGGGGCTATTCATTTTATACAGGCCCAACTTTGTCCCCATTCCCAGCCACTCAGCCAGCAGTCAGACCCAAGCACTTCTCTGAGCGGTGGGCAGACACTGGGCCCTGACAGACTGCAGAAGGAATCAAGCAGTCATTAAGAAGGTGGCCCAGGATTCTTTCACTTATCTTTTGCTATATTATAAACTACCCAGGGCTGAGAGGTGGTGGCGCATGATTTTAACCCTAGCACTTGTGAGACAGAGGTAGGCAGATCTCAGAGTTCAAGGCCAACCTGGTCTACAAAGCTAGTTCCAGGACAGCCAGGACTACACAAGGAAATACTGTCTCGAAAAACCAAACCACCACCACCACCATCATCACCACCACAGAACTACCCTGGAACTAGGTAGTTTATAACCATTATGTTTTCTCCACTCATGATTCTGTAACAGGCAGGGCTAGATGTTGGCGGTATTCACCCTCATTATGTGGGATTGGTTGGGGCAACCCAAGATGGCTGCCCTCACATGTGAGGCCTAACCTGGAAAGGCTGTGGGGAGGGCCTTCCTTTCTAGTCTCACTTTCACAGACCTCACCAGTGTAATTAGACTTTATATGACTGCTTCCAGAGCAAAAAACCAAACAAACAAAAAAAAAACAACAACAAAAAAAAAAACAAACTTATAAGTTCTCTTGAGACTTCAGATTATTTTTTAAAGAATTATTTATTTTATGTATGTGAGTGCACTGTAGCTGTCTTCAGACACACCAGAAGAAAGCCTCAGATCCCATTACAGATGATTGTGAGTCACTATGTGATTGCTGGGAATTGAACTCAGGACCTCTGGAAGAGTAGTCAGTGCTCTTAACTGCTGAGCCATTTAGCCATCTCTCCAACACAAAACTTCAGATTTTAAAAATAAATCTCTTTCTCTCTCTCTCTCTCTCTCTCTCTCTCTCTCTCTTTCACACACACACACACACACACACACACAAAGAGAAAGACTGGGCAGGAGAGATGGCTCAGTGGTTAAGAGTACTGGCTGCTTTTCCAGAGGTCCTGAGTTCAAATCCCAGCAACCACAAAGAGAAAGACCCCAGAGTCACTGGGAAGTATCATGGATTAAATTGGGTTCTTCCAGGTTGGAGAGAGATAGTTCAGTGATTAAGAGCACTGGCTGTTCTTCCAGAGGACTGGGGTTCAATTCCCAGCACCCACATGGAAGCTTACAACTGTCTGTAGCTCCCATTCCAGGGGATCTGACACCCTCACACAGATAGACAGGCAGTGAAAAACTCCAATGCACATAAAATACAAGATAAGTTATTTAAGAAGTTGTGTCTTCCCAAATCACCTGCGGAAGTCCTAAGCCCTAGCACCTCAGAGTTTGTTTTCAGTGACAATGAGGTCCTTGTAGCTATTTTTAAAGATGAATGACCTGGAAAAGAACCCTTGAAGCCCTTCTAGAGGATCCAAGTTTAGTTCCCAGCACCCATGTTGGGATGCTTACAATCGCCCATAACTTCAGTTCCTCTGGCCTCCATGGGCACCCACACTTACATGCACATATAACACCCACTCGTACATATAACTAAAAATAACATAATTTTTTTTTTTTTTAGTAAAAATGAGGAACTGGCTGGGCATGGTGGTGCATGCCTTTAATCCCAGCACTTGGGAGGCAGAGGCAGACGGATTTCTGAGTTCGAGGCTAGCCTGGTCTACAGAGTGAGTTCCAGGACAGCCAGGGCTATACAGAGAAACCCTGTCTTGAAAAAACAAACAAACAAACAAACAAAAAAGAGGAGCTGTTGGGTCAGGAGGCCCCTAAGGCAAAACAACCAGCATCCTTTTAAAGTGACAAATTGGACAAATTGGGCTGGGGATGTGACTTAGTTGGTTCGTGTGGCACACACCTGTAACCTCAGCACTCTGGAGGTAGAGGCAGGAGAATCAGAAGTACAAGGTTATCCTATCCTGGTCTACACAGTAAATTGAGGGCAGCCTTAGCTAATGAGACCTTATTTTTAAAAGGGCAGAGGAGGCAACAAGATCACTCAGTGGGTAAAGATGCTTGTTGTCAAGAGAGATGACCTGGGTTTGACTCCTGAGATCTGGTGGGAGGAGAGAACACACACACAGTGTAGTATAAACAATGTTTTTAGCCAGGTTTGTGCAGTGGCACACACCTGTATTCCCAGTAGTCAGGAGGCAAAGACAGGTCAATTTCTGTGAGCTCTAGGCTAGCCTGGTCCACATAGTTCCAGGACAGTTAGGGATATATTTTGAGACACTGCCTCACAATTATTTAGTTATAAGGTTGAGGGCTGGCAAGAAGGCTCAGTAGTTAAAGACACTTGACTGTCAAGCTGATCTGAGTTCAGTTCCTGAGACCCACATGCAGGAAGGAGAGAACCAACTCCAGCAAGTTGTTCTTTGACCTCCACCACCCTGCCATGGCGGGTGTGTACCCTAAGTACATAGATAAGTGTAATGAAATATTTTTTAAAATGAAGGAAGAGGGGCTGGAGAGATGGCTCAGTGCTCAAGGGCACTGCCTACTCTTTCAGCGGTCCTGAGTTCAATTTCCAGCAACCACATGATGGTTCACAACCATCTGTAATGGGATCCAATACCCTCTTCTGGTGTGTCTGCAGACAGTGACAGTGTACTCATATATATAAAATAAATATTTTTTTTAAAAAATGAAGAAAGGGCTGGTGAGATGGCTCAGTGGGTAAGAGCACCCGACTGCTCTTCCGAAGGTCCAGAGTTCAAATCCCAGCAACCACATGGTGGTTTACAACCATCTGTAATGAGATCTGACTCCCTCTTCTGGTGTGTCTGAAGACAGCTACAGTGTACTTACATATAATAAATAAATAAATCTTTAAAAAAAATGAAGAAAGCATCCTCTTTTAAAGGGGAGGGGAAGAACATGGATCTAATGTGCACACAGGGAGTGTACCCAGGGAAGGCTGGAGTTATGCTATGGACAGAGGCTCAGAACTGCACCCCCACAAGCCAGCCCTGTTGACAGTCTGACCTAGGAGGCTTCAGCCATGAGTTTTGTCTTAAGTTTGGTACTTTATTTTTTTTTAATTTATTTTTTATTATTTTTTTGGTTTTTCGAGACAGAGTTTCTCTGTATAGCCCTGGCTGTCCTGGAACTCACTTTGTAGACCAGGTTGGCCTCGAACTCAGAAATCCTTCTGCCTCTGCCTGGAATTAAAGTGCTGGGATTAAAGGCATGCGCCACCATGCCCGGCTGTTTGGTACTTTATTACTGTAGCCCTGGCAAACAAGAGGCAAAAAATCATCTGAGACAGGATCTCTCTGTGTAGCCCTGGTTGGCCTCTAACTCACAGAGATGTACCTGTTTCTGCTCTTGAGTATTGGGATTAAGGGCCTTTCTTCTTTCCTTCCTTCCTTCCTTCTTCTCTTTTGTCTGAGTTTGGCTTAGTTTTCATATGATATGACACCGAGGTCACAGAGGGAAGAGTAGTTCATTCGTACTTCCACAGAAAGTCACTGAGGGAAGTCAGGGCAGGAGCTCAAGCAGGGCAAGAACCAGGAGGTAGGAACAGAAGCAGAAGCCGTGGAGGAAGGATATTCACTGGCTTGTTCCTTCGTGGCTTCTCAGTCTAATTTTTGTACACCCAGGACTACCCTCTCTGAGTGGCACCTCCCCAATCCCTCTCACATCAGTCATTCAATAGAATGTCCCACAGGCCAGTTTGGTTGGCAGAATTTCCTTATGACGTTCCCTCTTCTCATATGACTCTAACCCATTGGTTCTCGACCTTCCTGATGCTTCTACCCTTTAATACAGTTTCTCATGTTGTGGTGATGCCCAACCACAGAATTATTTTGTTGCTACTTTATAACTAATTTTGATCCTGTTAAGAATCAAAGTGTAAATATCTGATATGGACCCTGTGTGTGTCTCTCCCCACAGACTGAGAACTGCTGCTGCTGCTGCAGAAGATAAGGGTGTAGCTTCTTCAAAACCTTTTCTAATGTTAAGTATGGGAAGAAGAATTCCAGTGAGTGGAGCAATCTGTTCCTTAAGCGTTGTTTGAGTGCTGTATTCAAATACACAAGATGCCAAAGGTAGGGGCATAGAAAAGACAGGATTGCTCTTTTGTCTTGATTCCATGATGTCAGAGCACCAATTGCTTTAGCTGGAGAGACATTGGACACCACAGACTGCTGTCTGCCCTAGTATCTGCTTTATGCAACAGGCAACTAGCTAGATGTAGGAGCACACTCAACACTATGCTGGTTCCTGAAAACTGGGAAGGGTAAGGCATGGAAGGAACTTGTCTTGGTTGGGTTTTCCATTGCTGTGAAGAAACACCATGACCAAGGCAACTCTTATAAGGGACAACATTTCATTTGGGGCTGGCTTACAGGTTCCGAGGTTCAGCCAATTACCAAGGCAGGAGCATGGCAGCATCCACACAGGCATGGCACAGGAGATGGAACTGAGAATTCTATATCTTGATCTGAAGGTTACTAGGGGAAGACTAACTTCCAGGCAGATAGAAGAGGATCTCAAAAGCCCCCCCCCCCCCAGTGACACACTTCCTCCAATAAGGCCACACCTTCAAATAGTGCGACTCCCTGGGCTAAGCATATTCAAACCACCACAGAACTTGAAAGTTACACCACAGAACTTGAATCCCAACATTCGGTGGACAGTTTGGAGACAGGACCCAGACAAAAGCAATTACACACCAGGGGTTGGGAATCATGTCAAGGGTAATGCAGGCCACACTCCTGGGGATCTTAGAACAGACTAGAAGCTTAGGACAGATCAGAAAATTTACTGTTTAGAGGCTTAAAGTTTGTGAAATAAGCCAGAAGCACAAATACTGAAGGCCTCATGACAGTGTTGCTGTCATGAGGAAGGGATGATATAGACTTCTTTGTCTTAGGTACAGTCCCACCATTACAGGTTGGTACATGGAGGAGCTGCATACCAAGGGAGTCTCCCATTAAGCCTTTCAATAGCTCTGGGAGCCTGGAGACATCAAAACTTGAGCTTCCTTTGAAGTGGGCACCAGGAAATAATGACTGCAGCATTGGCTCACCTGACCGTGGAACCCCATGGGAGGCAACCAGGATCTCACCAGCCAGGCAGACACAAGTGGCAGCGCAATAGGGCTGCTGTCACCTTCCTCCCATGGGCTTTGCTGGCTTGGAGTCTCATTTGGTCGTTTCCCTCCCTGACTTTCTCACTGGCTGAAGATTGCTGAGAGATGATTAAGTTTTCTCTTCCTTTTCTTTTCTGAGATAGGGTTTCATTGTATAGCTCAGGCTGGTCTCAAAGTATCCACCCAAGTGTGGAGATGGTAGGCATGGCTGCCTCAAGCCTTCCTCCTGATGACATACATACACGGCAATGGAATTGTGGCCAACCTGGTGGACCATGTACCACAAGGCTTCCCATGGGCCAACAAGACAATAGGCGGTGAGGGCAGACACGGACTGATAAGCCTGAGCTCTAAGGAACACTGTTGTGTCCGGCCAGCAGATCACAGCCTGGGTTCTAGCCTGGAAAGGCATTTTGGAAACCTGGAAGAGAAGAGGGGCTAGGCGGCGAGAGAAGGGAATGAAGCTAAGACAAGATTCTGATCAAAGCTCAATTTTACTATTTCCAGACACTCAGTTATAAAGGAAGCGGGAGGGAACCCAATTTCCCGCCAAGTAACTCAGGGTCCAGTAGCAGGACAAACACGTGTGTGCCTCCTCCAAGCAGCAAAGCGACAGGGTTCAGCAGTAGGCGTGGCAGGACGAATGAGCAGGTAGCTCCACCCTTGAGCAAGCAGGTTCAAGCAGGTGGGGGGAGACCACAGAACACTGCCAAGAACTTGATGGAAAGCTGCCTAACTCCCTCCTCTTCCCAGGGTACAAAGAACAGAGCAATGGATCAAGATGTGATTATCTTGGGCTATACCAGAATCCCTGGGAGGCTTTGTACCCGTGGACCACATGCGTGCCTGGTGCCCAGTGCCTTCCGAGATCAGAAGAGGGCATCAGATTTGGGTCTTCTGCAAGAGCAAAATGTGCTGTTAACTGCTGTACTGTCTCCCAGTCTCAAGAGGGACAGCTTTTAAGAACTACTGATGGCTTCCAGCTTTACCCTGAGCCTCTGTGGAGTTGGTCCAGAGTAGGTCCAAGTTTGTTTTTTTATAACCTTCCTGAATGAAGCAGCCAGCATTGAAAACCACAGCCCTAGGGCTCCAGATATTTGAGGAAACAGTATGATCAGATGGTGGGTACCGTAAAAATCATTCCTCTGCCTGACATTCCAGGCCCAAACAGAAATAGAGTTTTAAAATGTGTCCCCTAACATCTTGAAGGTAGCAAACTTGAACCCAAGTCCATGGACTCAAATTCCTGCCACTTCCTTTGAATTCACTGTAACTGTCCGCATCCTGTTCCCCCACCCCATGTTAGGGATTGAATGGAGGATCTTGTACAAACATGTTGGATAAGTGCTCTACTATGAAGGTCTTAGATCCTCAGACCTCCATCTGGTTCTTGTTCATCGTCATTCCTGGGGATCCTGTGAAAGTTACCAAGGAGGTGAGAGTTCATCCCTATGAGGGAGTCTGTGCATGATCACAGAGGCACAAGCTCCAACCCTTCCAGCTGCTGACTGGACTTGGGTCTAGATAACTTCAACCTGCTTTGTACCTGTCTGGCCTCTCTGACCTGAAAGAAAAAGTGGATTCTGAGTGTGGCTGCTGAGCAGGAAGGAGCTTGGGTCTCTGACAGGAGCCTGTCCAAGTTCATACAGCTTAATAGTGGTGTGAGCATGTCTGTTTCACCCACTCCAGGCCTCAATTATAAACCTCAAAGGTAAAAGGAGATAAATAGAGACTGTTGGGCTGAGCTATCCCGAAGAAGGCACTGGAAGTGCTTAGCACAGCGTCTGACACAGTTGTTAATTGGGATACTTCACCATGGCAACCATTTTATAAAGTATCCCTGGGTTCTGCTGCAGAAATGTGTTTATGGTGATATGTCGAAGACAGCACACATCTAGACTCAGAATGCCAGGGGTTGTTCTATGGTTAACATAGAGAGAGGCACGCATAGGTTTGCTGACTGGTCCACAGAACAGCCCAAGCCTAAAGTGATGTGGTAAATAGGACAAGTTCCACAAGTTCCCTCAAAGAGGAGTCTTGAGGGAAGATGCAGGGGATTGATGCTAATCCCAAAGATGGGAGGACCCAAGTTATCGTGACCAAATTAATTAAAGCAAACTTTTCTATTTGTGTACATGGGTTGCCTCCCACTAAGGTTCAAAGGCTCAGCACTGGATGTGATGAAGGCTTTTCTAGCTCAGGGGGACAGGGGTTCCAAATGGGGGATTTGGCCGGCAAATAGTCCGGATTACAGGAGCAGAACATATGCACAACAGGTTAGTCCTAATGGCCTCCTGAAGCAAAGGTGGGCATAACAAAGTAGTCACAACAAGATAGTCCTAGGTAGCCATATAACCTTTGGAAGCAGAGGTAGGGTTGCACGTTGGTCATAAACAACTTTTTGAAATGAAGACATGAACGACATTCCTGGAACAGGCAGTACAGAACCATTTGTAGTTAAGGTTACAGGTGGGGCATAGCCTTGAGAAACAGGTTTAACCATAAACAGGAATGAATCTAGTTTGTCTTCACTATAAGATGGCTTTTGAGCCTAAGATGGAGGCAGGCTGGTTCTCCAATTAATATTTTGAGTCTTGACAAAGGGAAGACACCTCCCTTAGTTCTTCAGGTAGACAAAGCAGGTGCCTGGCTGGCTGAGGGTTTGGGGTGTGGCAGCTGGTGATCGGTTGCCTCAGACTTGGGGCTAAGGGGAATGAAGAAACTGGAGGTTTGGCTGCCTCTGATTTGGTGGTTTTTGTTTTTGTTTTTTCCAGCAGATAAAATGCCTGCTGTGTGTCAAGACCTCGGTGAGGCCTCAGGCACACAGGGATAAAGAAAATAGGCATGCCATTTCTAACCTCAGAAAGCATGTGTTTGGGGTCTAAAGAGAACTATGAACCTTAAACAGCCACACCTCTATAAGACCTGCAAAACAGGAGACAGAGGTGCTAAGGGAGCAGGTAACAGGGCTTGACCTTGGTGGCCTTGGTGGTGGCAGAAAGAAACTAAGGACAAGTGGTCAGCAAGGTGGAAGAGATTCAGGCCTTGGCCAGAACAGGGCCCATCTGAAAGAGCCAGGGCTGGGCATGAGCTCAGCTCCACAAAAGGTGCTGGGGGGACTCTGGCACAGACAGTGGTTAGCCATGAGCTAAGCAAGGTGGCTGCGCTCAAAATGCCTGTAACGCAGCAGCTTTGGGAAGCCACTGAAGAACTTTAAAACTTTCTTTTAATCTTTATTTTGATTTTATGTGTTTGGATATTTTTCCTGCATGCATGTCTCTACACCATGTGTGTACAGTGCCTTCAGAGACTAAAGGAGGGCATTGGGATCCCTTGGAACTGGAGCAGTAGACAGTTCTGAGCCACCATGCAAAGACTGGGGAATCAAATGAGGGTTCTCAGCAAGAGCAGCCTGTGTTTGCTTTATTTATTTATTTATTGATTGATTGATTTATATGTGAATACACTGTCACTATCTTCAGACACTCCAGAAGAGTGCATCAGATCCCATTACAGATGGCTATGAGCCACCATGTATTGCTGGGAATTGAACTCAGGACCTCTGGAAGAGCAGTCAGCGCTCTTAAACGGCTGAGCCATCTCTCCAGCCCCCTGATGAACTTGGGTGACATCATGACCCCATGTGAAGTATTTTTGCTTTATGATTATGAGCCCTCACACATTAATCACACCTGATTGTCACAGTAGCTCTACAGAGATGTCACCTCTGTCTTATATCCCAGACCCAGTGGTCTCCCACAACTAGACCACATCACCCCCACCCTTCCTTCTGGTACCAGAGAATACCTGTCTCATACCCACACAGATGGAAGGAAGGTGATAGGCGATGTTGCTAGTGGGAAATCAGGGGACCTGGCTTCTCTGTCCTATCTCTTGTGACATATTGCTTCTTGCATCTCAGGTTTCTTAAAGTAGCCTAGCCAGAAGGGAGGGAAGCCTACTCTGAGGCCTTTTGGTTGGAAAACCCCGCCCCTCCCTTCTCACCTGGGGCAGGGGTGGCAATAATAGAAATGT
Source organism: Mus caroli (assembly GCF_978045245.1). Lineage (NCBI taxonomy): Eukaryota > Metazoa > Chordata > Mammalia > Rodentia > Muridae > Mus > Mus caroli. The sequence goes on from NW_028227256.1 coordinate 131,106,710, forward strand.
CCTACATGTCTGGGCCTGTCTGAGCCTTCCTCTTCAAACCCAGTGAGCAGGGTGCGTAGGGCCGCCAAAGGCTGAGACTGAGGCTGCTCCATTTGGGAAGGAGAGCCTGCTCTCCTGTCTACTGTTCCCTTGGATTTCTCAGACTGGCTAGATGAACTGGTTTGAGCTTTTAATTGTTCATACGCTGATACATCAACTGTCGTCGTCGTCATCATCATTGTCTCTTTGGACATCTTTTCTGTTTTTGGCATTTTCCCCCCAGATGTAAATATGCCTGATCATGAGACCACCGACCTGATTAGCATTCACTGCCAGCTTCACGCAGCTTACTTTACACCCAATGCTTTCCAGAATGAACTGATCCATCTGCCCTTGCACAAGCCGGCCCAGCAGGGTAAAGCTGGTGCATTGTGGCGGTGTTCCTTCAGGATCATAGCCTAGCTCCACCTGTCCTTTTTCTAGGATGTACTTTCCATCCGTGATGGAGCCCGTTCTTACTTGTACTCTGTTGAGGTTCGCTGGATTGTTCAAAATCACTGTCAAATAGTTCCCTGTAGTGACATTGTAGGACCAGAAGAACGACTCATCCAGAGTATAGGCCTTCTGCGGGGAGTGGGTATCAGAGAACCTCATATCTGTATAAACAGTTCCACTGAGGGTATATGGATCAGGAGGATCCTTTTCGTGGCCTACTAAGGTCTTGTTCTCAAAAGTGAGGTGAGTCAACCTGTGGTAAAAGAGAAATGGTCGGCAGAGGATGGAACTTTGCTGGCCCAGGAGGGTGCGGAAGTGGAGGAGCAGCCAGCTGAGAGATCGCTCCTTGTGGAAGAGGAGGAGGAAGTGGGCCAGGAGTGGAAGGTCCCTGCTGTGGAGAAGTTTGCCCAGGAAGCCCATGTTAGAGAACTCGAGGAGCACCCATGTGTTGGGCTTCCTGTAGCCCACCTTCGAGCGAATGTGGTTGACAAAATTGGGGGCACAAAAGACATTGTCCTCTATCAAGAGGAAGTAAGTGGAGAGCTTCGTGGCAAAGCTCATTAGGAAGGCATGGTCTACATTCTGCTTGGAGTAGACCTGCCCCCGAGAGACCTCGTTCTGGGTATCGTTCACAGCGGGGTAGGCATCAGGTGGGGCGTGGATCAGTAGCAATTGCCCTGTCAAGATCTGGGCCCTGTAGAGACTTGAAATCCGGATGATAGTTCTCCTGATCCAGGTGGGGTCAGAGTCAGCCAGGTGGACCAGCACTGTCATTTGTTTCTGCTCGGATGTGGACGAGGTGTGGTACAGGGAGGCCAGTGTATCCAAGAGGCCATTTGGACCCTCTCGTGACTCTGAGGTGATCCCCACTGTCAGCCATGCTGAGAGGTGAAATAGAGACAACTGTCAGTGGACGGTAGTGATGAGAGTGTTCAAAAAGATTAGAGAAGCCAATGGTGAGACTCACGGTGAGGCAGGACGGGAGCCTCACCTTGGTACTAAGGAAGCAGAGGCAGGAGGACCATGAGATCGGTATGGGCTCTAAAGCACAGTGAGACCCCATCATAAATAAAACAAACCCTAGAGTACTAGAGAGTAGGCCCTCTCTGGAGAGGTGGCTCATTCTCTGGTCTTGCAGAAGACACTAGTTTGGTTCCCTGTACCCGTGTTAGGAAGCTTACAACTGCCTGTAACTCCAGCTGCCACATTCAGCACCTCCTTCTGGCCTCCATGGACACTGACCCACACATGTGTGCAGACTCACTCACAATCAAATCTTAAAGATCAGAGGATGCTATTTGGGATGTTGTTCTTTTCTTTACTTGGCAAAGCCTGCACATTTTGCTACTCTTTCTCTCTCTCTCTCTCTCTCTCTTTAAATAGCTCTAGAGTTCTGTTTAAAGATCAACTTATTTATTTTTATTTATTGTTTTATTTTTACTCATTTATTTATTTAATGTGAATTGGTGTTTGTCTGTATGTAAGTCTGTGAGAGTATCAGATCCCCTGGAACTAGAATGACAGACAGTTGTGAACTGCTATTTGAGTGCTGGGAATTAAAAGAGGGTCCCCGGAAAGAGCAGTCAGTGCTCATAACTTGCTGAACCACTTCTTTGGATCCCATTCTTAGTACTCTTAAATGTGGTCAGCAGTCCAGAAATTTTAGCCTCATCTGCAACTTTATTAGACCTACAGAATCCTGAGGCCATCTTCAGAATATGTTTAAACTATATCACTTGTATATATTTAAGACTTAAAGAAATACCAAGCTAATTGCTGCTGTATCCTTCTGAATATTTTTTTTCTAAGAGCAGGTTTTTGCTAGGCATGGTGGCCTGTGCCTTTAATCCCAGAACTTGGGAGGCAGAGTGGGGTAAATCTCAGTTTGAGACCAGCCTGGTCTATACAGTGAGTTCCAGGATAGCCAGGGCTACACAGAGAAACCCTGTCTCAAAAACAACCAACTGGGCTGGAGAGATGGCTCAGCAGATAAGAGCACTGACTGCTCTTCCAAAGGTCCTGAGCTCAAATCCCAGCAACCACATGGTGGCTCACAACCATCTGTAATGAGATCTGACGCCTTCTTCTTGAGTGACTGAAGACAGCTACAGTGTACTTTCATATAATAAATAAATTAATCTTTAAAACAAAACAAAACAACAACAGCAACAAAAATCAACCAACCAATCAACCACTACCACCACCAAGTCAAGGTCTTTCTGTGTAGACCTTGCTGCCCTGAAACTCACTTTGTTGTCTAAGCTGACCTTGAACTCTCAGCAGTTCTCCTGCCTCAGCCTCCTAAGTGCCGAGATTGCAGCTATGTGCCAGCATGTCCAACCCTTCTTACTCTTCTTAAACCTGAAGCTTATGGCTAAAGATCTTGATAAATATCTGCTAATTGTTATGGTTATTATAATTCCTTCTGCTTTAAGCCTTTCAGCCAACCTATTTTCCCAATGGTTCCTTTAAAGAAGATACATTATTAAAAAAAGAAAGGAAGGAAGAAAGAAAGAAAGAAGAAAGAAAGAAAGAAGAAAGAAAGAAAGAAAGAAAGAAAGAAAGAAAGAAAGGAAGGAAGGAAGGAAGGAAGGAAGGAAGGAAGGAAGAAAGAAAGAAAGAAAGAAAGAAAGAAAGAAAGAAAGAAAGAAAGGAAGGAAGGAAGGAAGGAAGGAAGGAAGGAAGGAAGGAAGGAAGGACTTTTTCTAGAATCCAGGAGTCCAAGGCTTTTCTATTGTTCTCGTGCACTGTCTTGGGTTTTGCCAACGTGACACAAGCTACAGTTATCCAGAAAGGAGGACTATTAATTGGAAAAAAAAATGCCTTCATAACTTGGGCCTGTAGGCAAGTCTGTGGACGTTTTCTGGATTAATGATGAGTGTAGGAGGGCTCAGCTCCCTGTGGGCGGGGCTACCCCGGCAGGTGGTCCTGAGGTATGGAAGAAAGCAAACCGAGGAGACAAGCAGCAGCCCTCCATGGCTTCTGAGTCAGCTCTTGCCTCCAGGTTCCTGTGAGTCCCTATCTCAACTTCTGCATGTGGAAGCTGACAGAGCTCTTGCCCCCCACTTTGGTGCTCAGATACTCACACACCTGGGAGAGCACCCCAATCTATGCTGTTCTATTTCCCCAGCCAAGGATTTTTACCCCAGTTCTGCCACTTCTGACTGTGTTGTTGCCTAATTCCTTTTGCCCCTGAGCTTAGTCCTAAAACCCATAAAACGAAAAGAATTTGGGCTCAGTGATCTAAGACTCCTCTGCCTCCACTATTCTTTAATCCAGTAATTGCTCTTTCTTTTTTTTTTTTTTTTCGATACAGGGTTTCTCTGTATAGCTCTGGCTGTCCTGGAGCTCACTTTGTAGACCAGGCTGGCCTCTAACTCAGAAATCCACCTGCCTCTGCCTCCCAAAGTGCTGGGATTAAAGGCGTGCGCCACCACGCTCGGCCTTGCTCTTTTTTACAGTGACTAACTTTATTTTTTTCCCCATCAGTGATTTAATCTTCCTTTTCACTGATATATTTTGTTTAGTCATTGAATTCCTCTACCTAAAAATGCATGTAGGCCACAACTTTTTTTTTTTTAATATTTCAACTAATTTCTCTTCCCTTTTATTTATATGCTCTAAAGCTGGGCATGAGAGTACATACCTTTAATCCAAGCACCTAGGACATTGAGGTGGGAAGAGCTTAATTCAAAGCCAGCTTGAGATACGTAGTAAGGAAGAGGCAAGCTTTGGCTACATAGTGAGACCTTATCCAAAAGCTTGACATGCAAGAGGACCTGAGTTCAGTTCATAGCGCCCAAGTGTAAAAGGATTTTAATCCAGCAACATGGCTACTCTGGCTGGAACACAGAGGCAAACAGATCTCTGAGTTCGAGGCCAGCCTTGTTTAGGTAAAGAAAAGCTTTGGTCCAGGCATGATGGTGCGTGCCTTTAATCCCAGCACTCAGGAGACAGAGGTAGGAGGCTATCAGAGTTCCAGTCATTTTGGTTGAGTCTGTGAGCTGAGAGGCAGAGCAGGAAGACAGAGAAGGGTTGAAGTTGATTCAGTTAGTTGAGTTCAGTTCAGTCAGTCAGTCAGTCAGTCCAGTGGAGTTGAGGTCAGTTCCATTCAGTTCATGCAGTAGAAACAGTTGAAGCCAAAGAATGGGGAGCCAGAAGATTAGAACAAATTGCTGGAGTTAGTTTGAGGCTAAGCAGAGCAATTCAGTGAGAAGCTGAGAGAAGCCAGTTTGAATCAGTCAGCTTGGAAAAGATTTTGAACCAGAACAGCTGAGTTGAACCAGCCAGCTAGAGTTCAGAAAGAGCGAAAAAGGGTGAGCTTGTTCAGCAGTAAGCCTCTGAGATGACAATTATATGTGACAAATAAAAGTTACATTCACACACAAGCCATGTAGCTCACAATACCTGCAACCACAGCTCCCAGGGATCCATACATATTCCTATACCATTGTACATGTACACATGTATATTTGTATATGTACAAAAACCAATGGCTGAGGCCACCCACTCCAAAAAAGGCCACATGAGAGCAGGAGAGATGGCCCAGTGGTTAAGAGTGCCTACTGCTCAGAGGAGCTGTGTTCAGTTGCTAACACCCACCTGGCAGGCTTACAACTGCCTGTAACTGCAGCTCCAGAGACTTTGATGCCCTCTTTTAGCTTCTGTGGACACTTGTACTCCTATACATATATCCATAGACAGAGACACATGCATTCGCTTAATTAAATATAAAATATAATGCACTGTATGATGGTGCATGCCTTCAATCCCAGAACTCAAGAGGCAGAAGCAGGAGGATCTCTTGAGTTCAGCCTTGTCTACATAGTGAGACCATTTTCCAAAACGAACAAACAAAAAGCCACGGGATCATCCACTCCCCACCTCCACCCATCCCACAGGAGGCACACAGCCAACCATTCCTAGGACAGAATCATAATTGCAGATTGAAATGTTAAGTTACACAAGGGAGTTATACTACTTGTTTACCCAAAGTGAAGACGTATGGTGTGGCAGATGAGAGTCTATACAATGTAAGATGAAGAAATATAATATGTGATCAAGATATTGTTTCTAAGCTGAGCGTGGTGGCGCACGCCTTTAATCCCAGCACTCGGGAGGCAGAGGCAGGTGGATTTCTGAGTTCGAGGCCAGCCTGGTCTACAAAGTGAGTTCCAGGACAGCCAGGGCTATACAGAGAAACCCTGTCTCGAAAAACAAAATAAAACAAACAAACAAACAAAAAAGATATTGTTTCTACCTATTTTATTTTATTTTATTTTTTAGTGTTTTTGTATGTGTGTGTATGAGTGTTATGTGTGTGTGTGGTGTATGGTATGTGTGTTTGTGTGTATGTGTGTGTGTGTGTGTGTGTGAGACCGACAGAGAGGGAGGGAGGGAGGGAGGGAAAGAGAGAGAGAGAGAGAGAGAGAGAGAGAGAGAGAGAGAGAGAGAGAGAGAGAGAGAGAGAGAGAGAGAGAGATAGATTCTGGAAATGTGAACTCAGATCCTCAGGAGGAACAACAAACGCCCCTAACCACTGAACTATCCTTCATCCCCTGATCCCACCTATTTAAAACAACTACCTCTATCTGTCCTTCCTTATACTCCTGACTTGTCAATGTCCTAGGATGGGGAGGGAGCTGTCAGGCAGGTTCAAGTGTTCCTGGACACATGGCCTTTTCTCCTCCTGCCCTTCTCTTTCCCATCCTCTTCCCTCCTGTGGTCCTCCTCTTCCTGGGACACCACATCCTCCCTCTTCCGGGCACTCACTTTTTCTTCTCTGCTGGATTTCTTTCAGATACTTGAAGGTGATGTTCTGCCAGTCATCTAGTGATCTGAAATTATTCTTACTGCCATGGTTGATCACCTGGACCATTGACAAAGGCAAAAAATATAGCTCCTTTCATAAAACAACAGACTTTTTCTCTCCCAACTTCCCATGTGCCTTTTTAGGTAGAGAGAGTACAACGCAGTGCCTGGCCTTGAGCCAGAAGATCCATGGGCCCTGGTAGACTCTCTTTGTCTCTTACCTTGAGAAACATGACAAGCAAATGCAGCTAGTTTATGGAATAATGGGTAGATCCACACCCAGCTCCACTCAGAGGGAGTGGAGTTTGGAAGGAAAGTTCAGGGGCCTTGGGCAGCCTGCCTGTCCTCAGTCCTCCCTCCATGCACTTCCAGTTTCCCAGAGAATAGTCACCACATTTTTGACATCTTCATTTTCCTCAGGGATTTGCAGGATGGTGAAGAGCCACAGGAATATGAGGGCCACAGAGGCTCTGAAGCAAGTCCTGACAGAACAGTGCATTGTGTCTGCACTGGGATAGGGCTCCTACAATGAGAGGTCAGTATACATATGGGAGACCAACTGCTCTCCCCCTTGCCCTATCCTCCCCACCCCTAAGAATACTGCCTCCCCTCTCCCCTAAGAATACTGTTAATTTACATGAACACACACTGGTCTAGGAGCCTGACAGAACACAACCCTGTTCCCTTCCTAGAGAGAGAAGGTCACCTATCCTGTGATGACATGACATATGCTGCCTCTCTTCATCTATTTGTTTGGAGTTTCAACTCTCCCAAACTTTCCCCTTCTCAGAATGATAAGTGCTAGCTGGAATGTTATTAGCATGCCAGTTTGTACTAGGAAACAGATGGGCATTGTATTCTCTGCATTTAAAACAAAAAATAAAAGTCAAACTATTAGCCAGGCAGTGGTGGCTAACAGTTTGTTTTTGTTTGTTTGTTTCATGACAGGGTTTCTCTGCATATCTCTAGCTGTCCTGGAACTCCCTGTGTAGACCAGGCTGCCTCCTGAGTGCTGGGATTAAAGGCCTGCATCACCACCACCCGGCTTAAAGATCTTTCTTTCTTTCTTTCTTTCTTTCTTTCTTTCTTTCTTTCTTTCTTTCTTTCTTTCTTTCTTTCTTTCTTTCTTTCTCTCTCTCTCTCTCTCTCTCTCTCTCTCTCTCTCTCTCTCTCTCTCTCTCCTTCCTTCCTTCCTTCCTTCCTTCCTTCCTTCCTTCCTTCCTTCCTTCCTTTCTTTCTTTCTTTCTTTCTTTCTTTCTTTCTTTCTTTTTCATTTTTTTATTTTATTTTGTTTTGTTTTGTTTTGTTTTTGAGATAGGGTTTCTCTGTATAGCCCTGGCTGTCCTGGAACTCACTCTGTAGAACAGGCTGGCCTCGAACTCAGAAATCTACCTGCCTCTGCCTCCCAAGTGCTAGGATTAAAGGTGTGCGCCACCACTGCCCAGCTTATTTATTTATTTTATGTATGTAAATACACTGTCATTTTACTCTGGTGAGAGGAGAGCATTGGATCCCATTACAGATGGCTGTGAGCCACCATGTGTGAATTGAACTCAGGACCTCTGGAAGAGCAGCCAGTGCTCTTAACTGCTGAGCCATCTCCCCAGCCCCCAAAGATATTCTTAATATAGTCCTGTCTTTACTCATACTTAGGCCTCAATTAGAACAGGATTCTGTTTCCTTGAGTAAGGTAAGTGAGTGTTGGGTTACTGGGACACAGGCCAGCTCAGGCTCAGAGGTGCCTGCATCGAGCCCTATTCTTGAGTATCTTTTCTGATTGCTCCTCAGCCTTGAGAAGCAAGGCTCCCATGGGCCTTGTCAACGAATTCCATTCTTGGCCTGCATACTCAGGACACAAAAAAGAATTGTAGTCCTGTGGTTTCTGCGCTCCAGTGGCCACAGTATCCTCCAATCTCCTTCATTCTCAGCAATGTTTCCCATCTTAGTAGGCTTTAATATTTTTAAATTAATAAACTTGTTAATTAATATTATTACCCTTTGTTTTTTTAGAGGCAGGGTCTCTCATCAGGATAGCTCTGGCTGTCCTGAAACTGCTTGCTTCTACCTCCAAAGTGGGAAGATTAAAGGACATATGCCACACCAGGCCTAAATTTCTTTCTTTTTTCTTTCTTTCTTTTTTTTTTTTTTTTGATTTTTCGAGACAGGGTTTCTCTGTGTAGCCCTGGCTGTCCTGGAACTCACTCTATAGACCAGGCTGGCCTCGAACTCAGAAATCCGCCTGCCTCTGCCTCTGCCTCCCGAGTGCTGGGATTAAAGGCCTGTGCCACCACTGCCTGGTGCATCTCACCCTCTTGAGTGCTGAGCCCTTCCTCAGTCCAGAGTGTTGTGATAGGCATTAACATGCATCTCTCCCCTAATTTTTTGATAATAGTTACAAAAAAACCTTACTCATAATAAGATTAAACTTTCTTCCCTGTCTTCCTTAAGGCTTTTTGTCATGTGAGTGATTCACTTATGAAATTCTGTATAAAACATCCAGATGAACAGACTTCTCCAAACCATAAATACATGGACAAGTATGCTTAATGGAAAAGGGTTATATAACTACAGTTAAAAGCCCTCAGCACAATAGACATACCTCGGTTCACTTCAGTCCTGCCTGTGACAGTGTTGGGCAGCAGAGAATTCTTTTCTTACTCAACCCTCGCAGGTCAACGCTGTTCTGTAGAAGGCAGAACAAAGGGCAAGAGGAGCTGGAAAGGGAGTCAGTCACTCTAGGAGTTAAGGACAGCGCCTGAGGTCTCTGCTGCTTACTCGCCTGAGCTCAGCTCCCTCTGTGATGTTACTATTCTGTCCCAGTCCCCCACTCCCACCCCCACCCCCACCCCCACCCCCACCCCCACCCCCGACTCAGAGCATCAGAGGGGCATAGGTACTGGATACGTGCGATGAGTGTGTACTTCATAATCCCTACCTACAAATTATTATTTGCCCTAAAAAGGCAGCAGGGGCTCTCTTTGAACGGAGAAAAGAGATGCAGAAACCACCTTGCAGAGAAAACAGCGCACAGAGAACCACCGCGCCTGCCCCATCATACAGTGCGTCTGTCCTGGCGGGCGACTCCGCCCAGTCTCTCCCAGTCCCACAGGGTTCCTTCCTGGCCTCCTACTTCTACTCCCTCTCACCTTCTGAGTTTGTCAGCCTTGCTTTCATCCTCTTTCTTTTGCACGATCTCTTCTCCCTCTCTACTGGGCCTTTGTCATCATGGAAAAAGCAGGTCTGTTATCTTCCTGAGGAAGGAAAGTCAAAAAGAATAATACCTCTCTTGAACTCATGTTTCAAGTTCTGTCCCACTTCTCTGAAATTCTACACAGCAGGTCCTTGGGAGCGTGGACTTTAGCCCACTTTGAATTCTTTCTCAGCAGATCTACAGTTTTGATTCCGCCTGGAACTGCTTCCTTTCTGACACCTACCTTCCCTGGTTTATCCTTTTCCTAATGCATCAATGAACATGGTCCTAAAGCTTTATTTTCCTTCTCACTCTCTCTGGCTAATCCCAGCCTTCTGTGTGTGTGTGTGTGTGTGTTGCTGGATGTAGTGAGTCCTTATCTCAAAACAAAGCAAAATACAAACAAACAAGAACCCCAAACAAACCAAACAACTACCCCCAAAGCAAAAATTATAAATCAAAGAAGGCTGGGAGAGATGGCTCAATGGTTAAGAATACTTGCTGGTCCTGCAGAGAGCCCAGGTTTGAGTCATAGAACCCACATGGAGGCTCAAAACAGCCTGCAACTCTAGCTCCGGGAAATCTGATGCTTTCCTCTGACTTTTACATGCATTACACATGCATGTGGTATATACATACATACATACATACATACATACATACATACATTACAAACAAACATGTAGGCAAAAAATATACATAAGATACTTTAAAAAATTAAAATTATAGATAAAAATCTAGTGTGGTAGCATATGCCTGTAATCCTAGCACTCGGGAGTCTAAGGTAGGAATATCATGAGTTAGAAGCCAACATAGACTTCATAAAAAGACCTGTCCAAAAACAGGAAAATAGCCAGCCGTGGTGGCGCACGCCTTTAATCCAGCACTTGGGAGGCAGAGGCAGGTGGATTTCTGAGTTCGAGGCCAGCCTGGTCTACAGAGTGAGTTCCAGGACAGCCAAGGCTATACAGAGAAACCCTGTCTCGATGTCTCGAAAAACTGAAAAAAAAAAAAAAAAAAAAAGAAAAAGAAAAAAAAGAAAGTCCTGGTTCCTGGCTATGGCCTGCCTGTGAGGTTTCTTTCTCTAGACTTGGAGGCTTGTTTTCTTGGAGGATGGCCCATAAGGCATATAGGACTCTGGAACATGTGGTTCTTTTAGAATGTTCCTGTGTAGGTTTACCCCATTGCTGCTCCTTCCCTGCCACTGAGCCAGGAGCTCAGATGTGCTCTTTGCTGCCCTGCACCAGTCACTGACTAATGGAGCCCAGCGCCACTTCAGGACCACTTCAGTCCTTCCCTACCTATTGGGTGGTCTGTTAAGTTTTCCTGAGCATCTGTTGCTATGATTATTGTCTGTCACCGTTCACTAGCCTAGAATTATAAGCTCCAGAAGGGCAGACATTTGGAACTATGTCTATAGCATTTTGCAGAGAGTACCTGGCTGGGTGAACCATGCTCAACAAGTCTTTTATATTAGCTCATGGTTGTGAGAGACTCCTAATAGTTGACAGTAATCTATTCACCAAAAAACCACGATGACAGTGCCAGGAGCCAGAGAAGGGTTATGGGCAAACCACGGTTAAAGCACGCAGGGGACCTCAGGATAGCCAGGGCTGTGTAGAGAAACCCTGTCTTGAGAATGCAAAAATTAAAATAAAAACAAATAAAAATAAAAAAAACCCAAACAAACAAACAGCAGATTATAGGCCCAGACAAACTAGGCTAGAATCTGCTTCTGTTTAACTTTTTCATGTGATCTTGGTTAAATGACTCAGTCTTTCTGATGCCCAGCTCCTCCCCTATCAAGGGAAGATGACAGATGACTACCCTCAAGTGCCTAAGGGTTCTTTTGTTGTTTAAGACAGGATCTCATGTAGTTCATGATGGATATGATTTTACTCTGTAACTAAGGCTGGCTTTAGACTCCTTACTTGTATTGGCAACCCATAACCTGCAGCTCCAGATCCAGGGCTCCAGCACTCTCTATGGGCACCAGGCACATGCGTACATGCAGGCAAAACACTCATATACATAATCTAGTGGTGCACACCATCAACCCCAGCGCTAGGGAGACCGGTGTGGTGGATCTCTGAGAGTTCAAGGCCAGCCTGCCTTAAATAAGTAACTAAAGAAATAAAGCATGTTTGAACTTCTGATTTGTGAGCTTTCACCTCTCAAGGGCTAAGATTATGGCTCTAGGGTTTTTGTAAGAACTTAAAGAATCATCCACACACTCACTCTCGGCATGTACCAGGAACTCCATGAAATTGTACTACTCTTCTTCTTCTTCTTCTTCTTCTTCTTCTTCTTCTTCTTCTTCTTCTTCTTCTTCTTCTTCTTCTTCTTCTTCTTCTTCTTCTTCTTCTTCTCCTTCTTCTTCTTTCTTCTTCTTCTTCTTCTTTTTACAAAAAAGCTACAAGTTTATTAACATTATATTTTCTAATGCTAGAAAACTCTCACACAAGTCATTCTAGTTCTCAAATAAGAAATCACCGTATTCAGTACTAATTACAAAGGAAGAGAACAGGGAACCAGGACCACGCGTGGCTGCTAGTCACTTGGGAGGATCTGTGTTGATGCCATACTTTTCCTTGAGAAGTTTCAGCTGCTCCTCCTTCTTCTTGGTGTCCATCTTCTGAAATGCCCGGTTAGCATTGTAATACAAAACCACAAGGTATCTGTTACAAACGTTGAATCCTGATAGGTGGTCGCAGGCATTCTTAGCATCAAAGATGTCTTCATAGACCACATAGGCTGTTCCTCTGGTTTCAGGTGTATTCCCTACTCTGATTTGACTCATAGGTCCATATTTCCCAAATATATCATACACGTCTTCTGCTGTGATTTTGTATGGCAAATTCCTTATATACAAAATCCGATTTACTTCAGGTGGGAGGCAAATATTCGCCCTCTTAGCTGCTTGCATCGCCATCTTGGCGGGCTGATGTAGGTTACCGTAAGATCCCTCTGGATATTTCTAAACCTGATCGCCTTCTTGGGCGACACGGCGTCAGATACAGGGTATTTACAGCTAGGTAGCCTGGAAGCTTTTACAGCCGAAATTGTACTCTTCTATATAAGGAATCTCTCACTCTTGACTGGGTCTCACTCAGTAGCTTAGAGGCTGCCTTGACTTCATGCCAATCCTCCTGTCTCAGCCTATCAACTACTTGAATTACAGGTAGTCAACAGTCACCACTCTCTGCCATGGAAGTCAGCTTGGCCTTCTTTTCGTTGAATGTTTGAAAACTCCAGCTCCTTGATTTCTACATTGCTGTCCACATTGTACTTTTGGATACACAACTACTCAGAGAGACTGTCTGTCTGTCTGTCTGTTACTGCCAGATTCCTATTTCTCTGAAGGATTTAGAGGAGGCAGAAACAAACAAACAAAATGGAGAGAATAAATCTGAGTGAGACCTGACACCTCTCGAGGTCCTCCTTAACATTGCAGTTAGGGGCGGTTGTCAATCTGCCCCACAGTGTTGGTCTTGGATGTCCTCGCTAAGGACTTGAATTTGGCTGAAGTCAGAATTCTCCTCTAATCCTGGGAGGATGAACCATACCTGCAGGTTGGAGATGGTGAGGAACACATCCCCCTTTGTGTCCTTGTTTGGGGACTAAGGGAACTCATCCGCCCATAGCTGTCATCTGGCCGATGGAGAGGCTGGTGCTCCACACAGTCTGGCCACATTGTTTGAAAATCTGAATTAAAAAAAAAAAAGAAAAGAAAAAGAAAGAAAGAAAGAAAAAAGGAGAGCTCAAAAAATTTCAAGTTAGTTGGGCCAGATTTAATTCCAGGCAGAGAGGCAGGGAGATCTCTGTGAGTTCAGGCCAAGTTTACATTGGAAATTCCAGGCCATTCAGGGCTATATAGCAAGAGTCTGTATAAATGGGGTGACCAAACAAAACAAAACAAAACAAAAAAACAGTGTGGTGGCACACACTTGTTATCCCAGCATCTGGAAGGCAGAGGAAAGAGGATCAGGAATTCAAGGTTATCCTGGACCACATAGTTCAATGTCAGCTCAGGATACCATCTCAAAAACCCCAAACAAAACAAAAACTGGAAGAACTTACATACATCTTGGCCTTATGCTTGGCACTTATTTTGCCTAAGGTGTTATGAGATGGAACATAGCCAAGGTGGGGAGGGGGGGAGGGGAGGGGTTGAGTGGGGAGTGGTAATCCTGTCACCCCAGCACTACCAATCAAGTTCTGAGCGAGACTACATAGAGAAACTCAGTCTCAATAAACAAAAACAAACAAAAACAAACAACAAAAAGATGTGGATCACAAAGTGGCTCCTGGGTGCGATAGGCTGTGAACAGAGTGGGGAGGAGGATGAGGGGAAGAATGCAAATGAGTGAGCCACAGTAAAACTCAATCAGAAGCGCCATGGTATAATTTCTAGCTTTCTATACCGTGGGGACAGTGTTTCAGGGGTCAGCGAGGAGACGGGGGAGGGAGGGTCAGTGGCTGAAATGAAAGATTAGGTATTTGAGGAAGACTTGCTATAGGTAATTTCTTTTTTTTTTTTTTTTTTTTTTTTTTAGATTTATTTATTTATTATATGTAAGTACACTGTAGCCATCTTCAGACACTCCAGGAGAGGGCGCCAGATCTTGTTACGGATGGTTGTTAGCCACCACCATGTGGTTGCTGGGATTTGAACTCTGGACCTTTGGAAGAGCAGTCGGGTGCTCTTACCCACTGAGCCATCTCACCAGCCCCGCTATAGGTAATTTCTAAGGGCTCTCTAGGGAAAAAAAACCAATAGGATTTGTGCCTATGTACCCATACATTTGCATCACTTAGATATATCCGTATATCAAGAAAGAGACCGATTTGAAGGAATTTGTTTAAACCACATACATTTATTGACAATTCTGGAAGCTATATGCCCAAGATCAGAATGTTAGCTTGTTATTGGGACTCTTTCTCCAAGGCCTTTCTCTCCCCTTGGCTTGTGCCTGGTGGCCTTCCAGCATCTTCACCTGCTTGTCCCTCTGTACCTTCGTACATCTTTTTTTTTTTTTTTTTTTTTTTTTCCAGACAGGGTTTCTCTTTATAGCTCTGGCTGTCCTGGAGCTCACTTTGTAGACCAGGCTGGCCTTGAACTCAGAAATCCACCTGCCTCTGCCTCCCGAATGCTGGGATTAAAGGCATGTGCCACTATGCCCGGCTTCGTACATCTTTTTAAAGTTGCCAAAACTGTCAGAAAAACTAGCCTTAGAGCAGTCTATTCTCAAACACAGTCCATCATGGGTCACAAAAAAAAATCAACTTCACAAGGCTCAACCAGCATACAGGTACATCACTGTATAAGGAGATTTTGTGAAATGGTTGCTCCTATGTAAACAAAACACCGGAGATTACTACAGTCATGGTTTGTAGCCACAGCAGCCTAGAAGGGAGTTGTGGGACCCAGGCAGAAGGTGAAGGCACAGCTGACTGGAGATGAGGTGAGGTCCCTGTGTCTGATAGTTTTCAGAAGCCAGCCTAGTGTTTGGGAAAGATCAAAGGCAGGTGCTGACTTTGCCATTCTCATCCTGGCTCAGCTGTTATTAGTGTGATCTTGGCTGATTAATGGGAGTCTCAGTGTCTCTTTTTTCATATGGTTGGTGTGTCTAGAAGACTATGAATGACTCCTAGCTATTGGCCCTGACTTTTGATAGAGCAATAGAGCAATAGAGCAATATTGCAGTATTTCAGCTCTCTCTCTCTCTCTCTCTCTCTCTCTCTCTCTCTCTCTCTCTCTCTCTCTCTCTCCCTCCCTCCCTCCCTCCCTCCCTCCCTCCCTTTCTATGCATTAGTTGTTCGTGTCAGGGAAGGAAAATGTAAAAACAAAAAAGGGAGTCATGCTATACTGAACATACAATGTAATTTGGTTGGTTGGGGAATTTCAATTAGATAGATACAGAGAAGGTTCCAGCGTGTTATATTCCAGATACAGAGAAGTCTAAACACTTGAGCTATCTGAGGGACAGGACATGCTGAGAGGAGTTAGGGGAGCAAAGGGGTAGTATGACTTTCTTCTCACCCTTCAGGAGCACAAGATTGTTCTTTGCCTCAGAACTAAGGGAGGTTGAAGCAGGAGGATTGCTGTGAGTCTGAGGTCAGTTTGTGAATCTGAGGCCATTTTGAGCTGCATAAAAAGACCCTGTCTCCAAAACAAATCATAAAAATATTAAATACTGTTCCTTGAGAGGCTCAGGCCTCCAAAGTGGTCCAACCGGAATGGGAAGAAGCACCCGAAGCCCAAGCCTTGGTGAGGGCTACCTTGCGCCTCCCAGCCCGTGGGTAGGGCCAGCACCACCGTGGGAACATTCCATATGAGAGTGTCTGATCCACACAAGGGTCTAGTTCTTTGGGTTTCACACCCAGTTACACCGACGGTGTAAGTTTTCTGCCTTGCAGTTGAGCTGCTGAGTCAGCAGAGATTCCGGGAGTGGCGAGGGGCAGGGTTTGGGACTGTACGTAGCTCTGCTGTAGTTCCAGTCTAGGAGAGGCCTTCCCCTCCTCCCCTCCCTTGTATGTGTACCTCAGAAATGTGTAGGGGTGAGGCGGTGGTGGTGTTTAGAAGATGCTTCCCCCAGACCAGACCTGCTTTCCAAGGTCAGAGCCCATAATGAGACCCTTTATCATGGTGTCAGCCGGGGGTGGGGACCAAGAGAGTACAGCTATCCCACAGAGAAGGCCTTGCAGCCGAGAGGGAGGGATACTGGCTCCAGTGGAATTAAGCAGAGGAGGGAATGGGGAGGAAGCAAGCTTTATCTTCCTGTATTCTCACACTGTGTGGGCTGCCCAACACTTCACCACCGAGTTATTGTGAGACGACTAGATTCTTCTCGGTGTCCAGCTCAAAGCTTCGTCCTCAGACAGTTGGAGTCACAGAAACTCAAGGCCATCTCCCCTCCCTTTCTACAAATATTTGTGGAGCAACTCCCACGTGCCTGGTACTGACTTACGCCTTCCCTCTAGCGGCTTACCAAGGGGTGGGGCACGTGCTGAGGAGTTAGCAGGGACTCCGCTGGGAAACGGATGCCGAGCTATAAAACTATCAATAAAGAGTAGCAACGAGACCTTTGGAAAGACACAAAACAAGCAAAGCAGAGGGACGTCCCACGGTTGCTCCGGGGACACCTGACACCAAATATTCCAGAGTACGAAAGGGGCTGAGTTCTGATGTCACTGAACTGGAGATGAGAAACTGAGATGGTGCATTGCTGATACTTGGGAAAGCAGAGGATGGGGACCGGAAAATACGGGTAGTAGTAGACCCGACGCACTACCAGTAAGGCCAGGGCGGAAGGAAGGCACACGGACGACACCGGAGCCCCGTCGAGGCAGCAGCGCTGCGGAGGGGGGTGGGGGAGCGGGACCGACACGTGCGCTACGTGCTGCGCTAGCCGCCGCCCCCTCCCGGGCTTCTGGGGAGCCAGGCCTGCTCCCCCCCCCGCCCCCCATCTGTGGCTCAGACCCGGAGCGCGGCGGGAGGGGTGGGGGCGACATCGACGGAGAGCGAGAGGAAAAGTCCTTCCTCGCGTTTGGAACCCAGAAGCCTGGTCTCCACTGCACGGCGACCGGAAGGAGGACCAGCGCCTCTTAGACCAGCAGGCAGATTTAGGGCACAGGCTGCGCTCTTGGGGTGCAGGCCGGAGTTGGAACTCAGCCTGCTGGGGGAGGTTGAGGTCTGACGGCTGATTGGGCCGGATAAAGACATCGATCCCTAGGGATGTATCTAGAGGCTCTCCAGCACTCATGGGGTGGTTGGGGGACGGAGTCCGGGGCGGAGGCGGAGTGTTGTCCAAGAGTAAGGAGGGGGGTTCCTGGAGACGTGGCACTCTGAGCGGGCTCGGTTCTACTCCGGCCGCCGGGGCTGCAGCCCCTCTTTCCCCGAAAACCTGGCGCTGTGGCTCCGCCCAGCCCTCGCTCCCAGCCCTCTGGGAGCCCGAGACCAGGCACCTCCAGGCCGGGGTTACCCAGGTCCGGCCTCTGGGGCGTCCAGCCGGCCCTGCACTAGACAATGCGGGCCGGGCCCCGCCCCCGGAGGCTGAGTCGGCTCGGGCCGCGGCCAATCATCGCCTGTGGCTAGGCTCTTTAAAAAAAGAAGAGCCGGCCGCGGTGTGGCTGTCAGCTGGAGAGGGATCCCTCCGCCCATGTAAACACACATCATAAAGGGCAAGGGGAAGCATCTTCTGAGGGGCGGGGGAGCGGTTGCCTTTAAGTAGAGATCCCTCTCAGGCCCTAGGTTCTCTTGACTAAGCTTGGCAACCGCCGGCTCCCTCAGCGTTTCTCTGGTTGATCTGAGACCACTAGCATCTCATCATTTAGGATCACTACCGGAAATAGAGGAAGCAGCACTAGTAGACCTTGAAAGTTGGGAGAGAAGATGCCTAGGTCATAGACAACTGAGAGACTTCCTAAGTTCGTACCCTCCAGTTACATACCCACAATTTATGTCCAGAGGTCTGAAAATTATAACCTACTTGGTTTGTAGGATGCCAATGTCAAAGGTGAAAGTACTGTCCTTTCCCAAAGCAAAGAACATGACAGAAAGTCAACTCCAGCAAGACCCCCAAACACACACAACGTTTATAACATCCAGGGTCAGGGCCAAGTGCGAAAATAAAAGATTTTTCTTTTCAATCAACATGACAGATCATCTGAAATCTTAGCCTTTGGGAATGAGGTCAGCCTGGGCTTCATTGTGAGTTCCAGGCTAGCTTTGGCTACAAGTATGCAATCCCGTTTCAATTTTTCCCCCTCAATACATTATCACGGAAAAAAAAAATCAGCAAGGTTTAAAAATATGGCAAGCTGGGTGAGGTGACATGTCTTTAATCCTAGCACCTCTGAGTTAGAAGCCAGCCAATATGTGAGTTTCAGGCTAGTCAGAGCTACATAGTGAAACCTTGACTCAAAAATGCAAATTCTAGACTTTTCCCCTAGGTTTCCCACGATTTTATAACCTGCTGTAATTGTTTTTAATGAACAGATTATTGACTGTTTCTTGGGTTCCATCTCATCTGCAGCAGCAGAGGAGAGTACTTATTCAGGCTCCAAATCCCTGTAGAGCTAAGACAAGTTTTGCCTTCTTCAAGAATTGCTGAACTGTTTTAGAGGCCGGGTACCTCGATGGAACTTATTAAAGACTGGGGCTTTTCTCCCCTTCACTGAAAAATGTTTTGTATTTTGTATTTTTTATATTTAAAAAAAATTTAAAAATGTGTGTTGAGCTGCAGGGGTCTGCAATCCTATAGGTGGAACAACAATATGAACTAACCAGTACCCCCAGAACTCGTGTCTCTAGCTGCATATGTATCAGAAGATGGCCTAGTTGGCCATCAGTGGGAAGAGAGGCCCCTTGGTCTTGCAAACTTTATATGCCTCAGTACAGGGGAATGCCAGGGCCAAGAAGTGGGAGTGGGTGGGTAGGGGAGTGTGTGTGGGGGGGAGGGTATAGGGGACTTTTTGGGATAGCATTTGAAATGTAAATGAAGAAAATATCTAATAAAAAATTTTTTAAAAATGTGTGTGTTGCTTGTAGGGGCCAGGAGAGACATCAGAGCCTCTGAGGCTGGAGTGAAGAGGCAGCTGGGAGCTGATGGGCATTGATCTGGAAACTCAGTTTACATCCTCAAATGCAAATGCCCTTAATCTGCTGAGCCGCCTGCCTCTGTCTCTCCCGGCTTGGTTTTTGATGCGGGAGCTCATTATGCAGGTCTGGCTGGCCTGGAACTTTGTGTAGGATTAAAGGTGTGTGCCACCACATCTAACTTCTCTTTCCATTTTTAAGCTGAAGAACCATAACCATGGTCTCTGTGTGATGGGATATATCTGTAATCCCAACATTTAAGAGGTAGAGGCAGGAGGATGATCAGGAGATCAGAGTCATCTTTGGCTATATATAGAGTTCCAGGCCAGCCTAGATCATATTAGTCCTATTAAAACCTAAACCCAGAGGCTAAGAGTGATGGTCTATTCTGAAAGGAGGGCTGTGGAGCCACTGATCCCTCCTTATACAGTGGCAGGTAGTCTTTCCACGAGTTTGGTTGCTTTCTAGATTAAAGAAATCATTTTTGTGTTCAAGTTCTACTTATGACCTGACTTTTTCTGGGGCCATCCCCCCATCTTTGGACTTCATAGTTACTTAACCTCTCAGCTCTTCCGTTACTTCCTCCGAAACACTGGGATTAAACCTTCAGTTCTGATCGCTTTCCTTCAGACCTGTTGTACCTTTTAGCCTGTTGAAAATCTGTGTAGCAGAGACATCTCAGGCTCAGCCTGTTCAGGGGTGAGTACATCTTCCCTAGAATGACATGCGCATGGATGCTTGTCCCAGGGATGCCATCTGTCAGACCCTTAGTATGCTATTCTTCTGGTCCCTTCCTAGTCTAGCTTTTATTTCCTACAATTTCACTTTAACCTATAGCGCTGCTGAATTTATTTAGGCCCCATCATTCCTTGATTGGATTATTTCAAGATTCTTTTGCTCAAGTCCAACCTTGTATATGTGTAGATTTCTGTGCAACGACCCTACTTTCCAGTAAATTGTCTGAACTGTTGGATTTGGTCAAATGCTTAATCCCCTCACAGACAAAACAATCTCGAGAAGCACTTGCACTTTACACAGTGTCTAGGATAAGCAAGTGCTCGAAGAGTTATTACTATCCTCATTACTCTATGTGTCTGTCCTTGCTGTTCCTTGTGTTCAAGCTGTTTTCTCTACCTGGAGAATCCTCCAATTTCAGTACTCTGCCTCTCGGGTTTTACTAAGCAAATCTTTCGTGGCAAAATATATGACGTGATTGATGGATTGTAGCTCTGTTCTCCCTACTAGACTGTTAACTTCTTGAGAGGAAGAATTCTGAAACTTCAGTGGTCAACTGAAGCATTAAGGATAAACATCCAAGGCGGAAGGCCCCTGCCCCTCCCGGTTAGGGGGCGGGGCGAGACCTGGCTCGGGGTGGCAGCAGGGACTTTTTTCCTCGCCGTGGCGGCGGAGGCGCACGGCGTGGGGTAGCGGCAAGACGTCGTCGGAGGAAGGCTGAAAAAGCCCTAGGTGTTGCCGTTGCTAGTAGAAGTCGGACCTGTCGCCCGAGCTGTGCGTCTGCACGGGTTTCGGACGGAGCGGAGCTCGCTGCCGCGGTTGCGGAGCCTGCCCTGTGCTCGCCCCTGCCCAGGTCGCGGTGATGGAGCCGGCCACCACGCTGCCCCCAGGCCCGCGCCCGGCGCTGCCCCTCGGGGGCCCGGGCCCGCTGGGAGAGTTCCTGCCTCCCCCCGAGTGTCCGGTCTTCGAGCCGAGCTGGGAAGAGTTCGCGGACCCCTTCGCTTTCATCCACAAGATCCGGCCCATAGCCGAGCAGACTGGGATCTGTAAGGTGCGGCCGCCGCCGGTGAGTCAGCCAGCACCCCGGATCCTGCTCGCGGCTGGGGGAGGGAGCGAGGACGCGCGGCCCGGGAGGCCGGAGGCGCGGGGGCGGGGAGCGGTCGTCCGGCGGGCCCGGTCAAGTTTGGGGTGGCTCCGAGGGTGGGAGATGCGGCGGTGGGAGGAAGGCGCGGGGGGCCCCGTCCCGGGTGGGATGTGGGCCGTGAGGACCGCGGGCTCCGGCGGGGCTGCCGGAGGGGGCTAGGTCGGTGCGGCTCCGGGGGCCGGTGCGTTGCACCGCCCGGCAGCGGTGCGGGCTGGAGTGGTTGGCAGCCGCCGGGGTGGTCGCTGGGGAGTCCTCCCGAGCCCGGCTGAGACGCGGGCGCGGAGGCAGGGCTCTGGGCCCGCACGGCTCCGTGGCTGGTCCTCGCCTCCTTCTCGGGGTGCGGGGGTGTGTGATGGGTGGGGGTGGGGGACTTGCGAGTTGTCGTGTGAGGAGGAAAGTTTTCAATATGGCGGCGGGAGCCCCTGGTCCTTTGTGTGGTGGCGGCGTCGGCCCGAAGCTGCCCTCACCTGAGCGCCCCACCCTCCGGACCCGGGTCCCCCACCACCACCTGGTCCCTCGGCCTCTGGGAGTCCCCGGGGCGAGCTGGGGCAGGGGGCGGCCGGCGCCACTGGGGGAGGGGAGGAGCCGCCGGGCCGGTCTGGAGCGGCTGGCTGAGTGGTGGTGGGGGTGCAAGGGTCGGGGTGGGGGGACGACACTTTGAGGATGGTGGGGGCAGGCCAGGCGGCGGGGGCCCTGATGCTCGCGGGTCCTGGCGGACGCTCCCACACGGACTTGGGGCCGGACTGCTTTGCTCCCGGGGGGAGGGGGGAGGCCTGGCTGGGGCTGAGGTGGAGAGGCTGTGCTTGTAGGGGAGATGTCAGACGAGCTCTTGGGGATTTCATCCTGGTCCCTAGCTTTCCCTACTCGGCCTTCCGGGCGGGGGCTCTAGCGCCTCGAGCTTGGGGGGGGCTCTGAGGGGTGGGGTGTCCCCAAGACGGCCCTAACGGCTGCAACGTCCGCGGAGAGCCCGGCCCACTCCTTCCCCGTCCCCCTCCCCGCGCCCCCTCCCCCCGCAGCCGGAACTGGATGCGCTGCGACGCCCCAGGTTTCTCGCCTACCTTTTGGGATGACCTGAGTCTGAGTTGGCCTAAACGACCGTTGGACCGGCCGGGTCGGTTGGAAAGGTTTAACTGCCTTGCCTACCGTTTAAGAATTTTCTATCTTCCCCTGCTCTCAAGTGGAAGAAGACCCCCCCCCCCCCCACGCCTTTTACCCCTTTCTCCCTTAAACTTGCTCTTTGTAATGGCATTTTGAGTTAGGGGATTGTGTACGTAGACGTTCTAGAAAAGATGTTTGCGAGAGATCCCTGAATAAAGCCTTATCTTCTCACCACCCCCACGAAAGAAAAATTAAGACACAGATACCATATTTTAGTTGCTCTTGGACAACTTTGAAAGCAGAAAGGAAATGCCTCAGAAAATAACTGGCCAGGTCAGCTAGTATGGGGGAAATGTTTGGAAATAGATTCATTTCTTCTGGTGAAATGGACAGGGCGATGGAAGGTTTCTGTTACTGGAGAGGCCTGCAGAAGTTACAGCCTTGCCTGGTTAGACCTAGGGTTTTGATTCTGAAATGTGGACCACGTTTCAAACATTGAGCAATTTAGCTTTATCTTAATGTACCAGGAAAGATGAGTGTGAGTGAGTGACTGTTGCATGTTTGCATTAATGGGATTTTTATCTAGAAATTAGGAAACTTGACTAAGTTATTAGGAACCAAAATCTAAGAGGAGTTAGGGGCCTGTGAGTTGCCCTCCATGTTGGCATTGTGGCGCACTAGGACTGGGTAAGGCCTTTTTCTTACCGTCTTTGCCTTTTATAGAGCTATTTTCTTCGAAAAATAGTTGCTTAGGTTAGGTTTGGCTACCCATTTCCTCATGTGGGCTAGCAGCTTAATGGCAGCCTTTTGGATTTGTGCATTTGTTTTGCTTTTTTCCATTCTGAATGTCACACATGATGGCCACCATTTTCTATTGAGACTACTATATACTACAGCCTGAGAGGAGAAGGGGTAAAGAGGAAGAATAATGTACAAACCTAACTGTTTTGGAGCCTCCTTTGTGTGAAGGAGACTTGCTTCCTCCTTTGTTTAACAAACTCCTGTGTCAGAGTGGAAGAGTTTGCCAGTATTTGCTATTGATAGAACCACAAAAAGAAAACCCAGAAGTTGTAGCTCTTGAACAGAGGGGTCCTGGAACAAAGGCTTCTTAAGAGACCATAAACAGTCTTTGTTTGGGAGATGTTTTGTGTTAGGAAAGCTGGAACAAGTGGTTTCATATAGTTGAAATGTGGCAACAAAATAAACCTTTAAGAAATAAGAAATATTTTTTTATGGTGTAGTCTTTTTTTTTTTAATAATTCCTTTATCTAAATTTCTGTTCATTGAGGTTTTGGAACTCTAATGGCGAAATTTGAATGATTTGGAGGTTGTGGTATACTTTTAGGGGGAGAATTATAAAAGCGTTTCTATTTCCTTTTGTTCTTAGCTTTAACTTTTAATTAATGGTACTTGAATAGCATTGGTCTGTACCTGTTTTCCTAGTGAGGGTCTTAAGCTTCTTTGCTTTTAATTAAAACTTAGGGTGTTTACATTATTTTGTGTATGAGTACATAAGAGTTAACAGAAATTTGTGGAAATACAAAACAGCAAGGTAGCTGATGAAATGATGAGTCAAGACTGTATGCAAACCAAGTTTAAGACAGTAGCCAGAAGAGTGTGAGGGAGAACTAGACTTATTTTCTGAGGTTAGACATTGACTTAATTTTACTTGTTTTTTATTTTCTATAAAATGCAATTATTAAATGTTTAAGTACAAATGTTATTTTCACTGTGTAGTATTTGGCTGCTAAGTAGATAGTTTCTTGAATTTTTCCAGTGTGATAGAAATGTGTGATAGCTTTCAGATACCTAACACAGCTGCAGTTAGGCAGAGTCCACAAACTTCTCCTTCCTTAATGACCAAAAGTTAGATTTAAACCAAGCCCCAGATGGCACAATAAAGACTATTTTTTTAAAGTTTTTAAACTTCTTTTGGTTGTTTTGAATCCCTCGTCTCCATCTTTATAGCCATTACATATAAGACTGTTGGAATGAAGTTGGCATCTTGGAGTGAGCTTGTTAATTCCACTTGGAGAACAAAGAGGAACTTAAAATACACTTTGTAAGAAATGCTAATTACAACATTGCTTGAGGGGTAGGGGCGTGTCTCATTTGGCTGAATCTTTGAACTCAGGTCTGCTGGGGTGTGTGCCACCACACCTACCTCTTTTTTTTTTGGGGGGGGTGTCAAATGTGGACCCCTGCTTGTCCTGGAACCCTCTCTATAGACCTGTCTGGCCTTGAACTTTGAGATCAACCTGCCTCTGCCTCCCTAGTGCTGGGATTAAAGGTGTGTGCCACCACTGTTCAGCATTTTGTTTGTGTACATTTGCACACATGTGTACATGATATACTGCAGTGCACCTGTGGAGGTCAGAAGACAGTTTGTAGATGTAGAACTCTGGACTGTCATTTGGGTTCTGTAATCAAATTCATGAACTTGCTTATTTAATTTGGAGGGCAGTAAAAGTTAAGGATGTTTGGAATATAGGAGTGGGTAGGCAAAAGTTTGCTAAAATGGCAACTTGTTTTTAGAGGGTTTAAAATATATATTAAATACATAGATATGCATATAGACATATAGTCTGTATAGTTTATATGCAATAATGGGATCATTTTATAGACTTGCCACCTTTTCTTTTTTTTTTTTTTTGGTTTTTCGAGACAGGGTTTCTCTGTATAGCCCTGGCTGTCCTGGAACTCACTTTGTAGACCAGGCTGGCCTCGAACTCAGAAATCCGCCTGCCTCTGCCTCCGGAGTGCTGGGATTAAAGGCGTGCGCCACCACGCCCGGCTTCCTTTTTTTTTTTTTTTTTTTTTTTTTTAAAGGATTTATTTATTTATCATTTGTAAGTACACTGTAGCTGTCTTCAGACACTCCAGAAGAGGGCGTCAGATCTCATTACGGATGGTTGTGAGCCACCATGTGGTTGCTGGGATTTGAACTCTGGACCTTCGGAAGAGCAGTCAGGTGCTCTTACCCACTGAGGCATCTCGCCAGCCCCACCACCTTTTATTTTCTTTGTGATTGACTTTTACTTTGTGTTTGGCGTGTGTATATATGTGACCATGGGCATGGCTGTTGTCCAGAGGCCAGAAAAGGGCATCGGACGGACCCCATGGAACTGAGTTAGAGAGGGGAGTGATCTGCAGTATAGGTGTGGGAACAAACCTGGGCCCTTTGCAGGACCAGTGCCCTTAGTTACTGAAGCATCTGTGCAACCACTCATTGCTGTCTTATGGGGTCACATTAGCACTTTAGAAAGAAATAAGTGAGGGCTGAGTGTGACGGCCAGTGTGACCAGCCTGATCTACTTATCAGTTCCAGGCTGGGGCTACATAGTAAGAACCCACTGAAAAACAAAACAAAAGGCTGGAGAAATGGTTTAGATTAAGAGCATTTGTTGCTTTTCTGGAAGACCCAAGTTTGATTCCCAGCACCCACTTGGTGGCTCACAACCATCTTTATCCAGTTTCACCAGATTGTTGTTGTTGCCTTCTGACTTCTACGGGTATAGGCACTCATGTGGTGTTCATCTATACGTGCAGGCAAACACTGAATACACGTACATCTTCAATATTTAAGGGATGAAGAGTTGGCTGTATGATTGAGTTATTTACTGGCCGGGCGTGGTGGTGCACGCCTTTAATCCCAGCACTTGGGAGGCAGAGACAGGCGGATTTCTGAGTTCGAGGCCAGCCTGGTCTACTGAGTGACTTCCAGGACAGCCAGGGTTACACAGAGAAACCCTGTCTCAAAAAACAAAAAAAGAGAGTTATTTACTGTGTGTGCAAACATGAGGACTGGAATTCTTAATCAAATATCCAAACAGCCACATAACAAATTGGGTATGATCTATATTCTCTTGTAAGCCCAGCACTGAGTGGGAAGTAGACAGGAGGATTGCTGGGATTTCCCTGGCTTCCAGCCCATTCCAGAGAGTGATAGAGGACTGTATGCTGTAGCACACACATCATACATGCAGCACATTCACACATGTACACACATACTCTTCTTACATAAGACTTTGAAATCATTTAAATCTTTTTTCCTGGATATAAGAATACTTTTTTGATAAAGCCATAACTACCAGGGTAGAAATGAAGTTTAAGTGTCTATTGTTTGTTTGTGTGGGAGGAAGTGAGCAGGTCACACGTGTCCTGCTCTCCTGTGGAGGTCAGAGGACAGCTCTCAGGAGTTGTTTTCTCCGTCCACTCTGTTTGGAGCCAGGTGCTGTTTCTGCCAGGTGTGCTTCTGGGTAGCTGTGGAGAAGGCTTCAGAGTGCGGTGTGATCACAGAGACATATGGGTCCCAGGGATAAACCTCAGGTTGTCAGGCTTGTGCAACAAATCACTCACTGAGCCATCTAGCTCTCAGTCCCCTAACTTCTTCTTTTGTTTGTTTTGAGTCAGGGTTTTTCTGTGTAATAGCCCTGGCTATCCTGGAACTCTGTAGATCAGGCTGGCCTGGAACTAATAGAGATTCACTTGCCTTGGCCGTCCTGAGTGCTGGGATTAAAGGCATGTGCCAACATGCCTGGCTGTTTTTTTGTTTTGTTGTTTTTTAAAGAAAAAAGTTACTAGTATGGAAAATAATTGCTATAGCTATTTTTCTAGATAAAAGCAAAGGGCAATATTCCTGGAATGAGGGCCAAGCTGATTGATTGTAGAGAAGATGAGGTTTTGTCCTGTTGCAGTTACACAGGTAACATTGCAGCAATTCAGAGTGAGCTCTCTAGTCTTTAATGAATGACGGTCACGTGCCTAGGTGAGTGTGGGTTATAGTGCCTGGGTTTTAGCCTGT
The DNA here is from genome assembly GCF_978045245.1 of Mus caroli. Classification (NCBI taxonomy): domain Eukaryota; kingdom Metazoa; phylum Chordata; class Mammalia; order Rodentia; family Muridae; genus Mus; species Mus caroli. The sequence continues at coordinate 131,133,567 of NW_028227256.1, forward strand.
GCTTTGGTTGCCTTTTTACAGTTTTCAGAACTTGTAAAGAAACTTGACCATTTTGGGAACAACTGTTAGCAGGTGTAGAATTGTGGGGAGTGGGTAGTCAGATTTCCCGACTGCCTTGTTCCGTTGCTGGAATTGGCCATATTTTATATCAACTAGTTTGGAAGGGACTTTCTGCACAGATTAGCCCTTTTGTCTGACAGAACAGTTGAGAGTCAGGAGTGCTCAGGGAAGAGAATGAAGTAGCCTTTCTAAGATTCTTAATGTGTGATTAGCTTCTTAGGTAACTTTTCTTCTGTGCAGGAGAGTAGTTTAGCTTTCAGCATTGATGCAATTTCTTTTTTTTTTTTTTTTTTGGTTTTTTGAGACAGGGTTTCTCTGTGTAGCCCTGGCTGTCCTGGAACTCACTCTGTAGACCAGGCTGGCCTCCAACTCAGAAATCCGCCTGCCTCTGCCTCCCGAGTGCTGGGATTAAAGGCGTGCGCCACCACGCCCGGCTGATGCAATTTCTGTGAGTAGAATTGCTAGTTAACATTTTATATGGTATCAGTTTTTTCTTCTTTTGGTGCTATCGGAAGTCCTTGTTCATGTTTGACAAGTTCTGTAGCACCAAGGGCTGTATATTCCCAGTCCTTGTTTTGTACTGTTTTGAGACAGGATATTGATATTTTTATTAAGCTAGCCTGGAATTCCCAGAGCAGTACAGGCTGGCCTCAAACTCAGTAATTTGCTTTGAATTCTAGGATTACAGGAGTATCTTAATATACTGGGCAGACATCCCCTTTAATTTTAATTTTCCTTTAATGTTAAGATAAAGTTGTTGCCAGGCATGGTGATGATGCACACCTGTAATCCCAGTATCATAAGGCAAGAGGAGAGAATGTTTAAAGCCAGCTGCTCATCTCTTAAAAATCTGTTTCTTCCAAGAAATATTTTTTTTAGGGATAAACATTTTATCAAATCTGTGTGTTGTGCGTATTCTTAAAAGTCCGTTTATTATGTACAAGGAAGGGCTATTTTAAAAGCTGCCTAGAGTTGTTTTTTTGTGCATCCGTATTCATATTTGTGCCTGCAAATGACTGTGTGCTCATTTCGTGGCATGTGCACATGGAGGTCGGAGAATAATCCTCCTGAGTGTGTGTTGGTTCATACTTTTTGTTTGAGACAGTCTGTTTTTCTACAGGCTACCTAGTCTTCACACTTCTGCCTCTCCTTGCCATCTTCCCATAGAAGCCCTGGAATTAGGAATGCTGTTTTCATGTGGTTGATCTTCATGTTTGTGCAGCAAGCTATTTTACCCACTGAGCCATCTTCCCATCCAGCCCTAGAATTTTTTAATCTGGTTGCATCATGACCTTGGATAAAGTCTGTTTACCCCAGTGTATATACCTTCTCATCTGCTCTAAAGGGATCTGACACTGACCTAGGGCTACTGTCTAGGTTAATTAATGGATTGCAGGAGCTTAAATCTTCAAGTCCCCCCCCCCCCGCCCCCCTTTCCATTGCTAAGAAGAGTCTGGGAACAGATGTAGCAAGACAGAAAAGTCTGGGCCAAATACATATCCCTCATTTTCCTACAGAGAAGAATTGATTTTAGTGAAATTAGGAAAGGCAAAAAAGCCCAACACCATCAAAGCTAGAATAAGAACTGGGCATGGTCTGCATTCCTGTCTGCTTTAGTTTAGAGGCAGGTGATCAATTGGGGGCAAGCCTGGCTTACTCATGTTCTAGGTTAGTTTTGGAAATACAACAGGACCTCCCAACCCCATTTCTAACCCCCCAACCCTAGGATATACCTGGATGTGATAGGTTATTCCCAGCATCCAGTAGGCAGAGACAGAATCATGAGTTCAAGACCAACCCAAGATAAATAGTGAAACCTTGATTTTTAAAAAATCCAAACTAGGGCTGGGTGGTAGCGCACACCTTTAATTCCAGCACTTGGTGGGCAGAGGCAGGCAGATCTGAGTTTGAGGCCAGCTTGCTTCTACATAGTTAGTTCCAGGACAGCCTGGGCTCTGTTACAGGAGAAACCCTGCCTTGAAATAAATAGCACCCCCCCCCCCAAACTAGTGGATACTGGGGTATAGAAGGTTTACTGAAGGGCAGCCATGAGGAAGTCATGGCTGGTGAGACTCTTCAGTGATGGCTCTGTTTTGGGGTCCTGTTAGTAACCCCTCAACCATTATCTGGGAAGCCCAATAAATTCACTGAAAGAAAACCCACACAGAGAAGCTTCCCCCCACATGAGTCTAACAAGTGTAATCTTCCTGTTTGTTTGTTTGCTTGCTTGCTTGTTTATGGGGGAGGGGTTCATGTAACCCAAGGTGTCCATGAACTCCCTACCTCCCAGGTATTGGATTGTAGCTTTGCATTATCATATTCTATTTTATTCCTTGTTTTATATGTGTGAATGTTTTGCTTGTGTGTGTGTGTGTGTGTGTGTGTGTGTGTGTGTACGTACTATTGAGTGCCTGATGCTTAAAGTGGTCAGAAAAGGGCATCGGATTCCCCTGGAACTAAAGTTACAAATGATTATGAGCTGCCTCATGGGTGCTGCAAATTGAACCTGGTCTTTTGGAAGAACGGCAAGTGCTCTTACCACTGAACCATCTTTCTAACCCCTATTTGTTTTTATTTTTATTATTTTTTTTTTTTGTTTTTTTTTTGGTTTTTTTTGAGACTGGGTTTCTCTGTATAGCTCTGGCTGTCCTCGAACTCAGAAATCCACCTGCTTCTGCCTCCCGAGTGCTGGGATTAAAGGCGTGCGCCACCACGCCCGGCTGTTTTTATTTTTTAAAGATTTATTTGTATGCATTTATTTTGGCCTATGTGCATGAATGTGCATATGTGTGTGGGAATTCAGGTACTTACTTGTGTACCTGTAGAGGCCAGAAAAGGACATTAGAGCTTTAGAACTTGGAATAACAGTGTTGATGGATGTCCTGCTTGAGATACTGGTTCTGGGATCAGAACCCCAGTTCTCATGATTGTGCAACAAGTGCTTTTAACTGCTGAGCCATTTGCTCCAGCACTGTTGCGTTATTCTTGAGACAGGGTCTTACTGTGTAGTTCAGGCTAACATCTTGGTTGATTCAGGTGTAGATTTTCTCGGTACCTGAATCTTTAATTTGAAGCATGCCAGATCTATAACTGAAAAACGATTTGTGTGTGTGTGTGTGTTTGTGTGTGTGTGCGCGCGCGTGCATGTGCATGTATGCGCTCACACACCCATATAGTAACAGCAGTTGAACTAGGGCCTCACGCTTGCTAGGCAAGCATTGTGCCAGTGAGCTACAGCCCCAGCACATCTGCCACTTTCTGTGCCACAGTGTTTTAAATAATAGACAAACTTTTTCAATGAAAGTAACTAGAATTCATAATCAGAAAAACTTGGAACTCTGAGTCTGGAGATTTATGGATCTTATAAAGAACCCCATTGGGTTCCTAGTGCCCATGTCAGGCTCCTAACTGCCTATAATGCCAGCTCCAGGAGTCCAACGCCTCAGACCTCTTGGGACATCTGAAGTCACATGCATATAGAGACACATAACTAAAGACTTGGAATTATGTAGTCTCTTCCATTACTTCTTAGGTGGACCTATATTTTATATTTTACTTCTCTTTGGTGGGCCTATGCATTGTATACTTTGACTGTTTTTACTACTATGCTTTTGTGAGTGTATGTATTAGTCTTAAGTCAAACTTAATAATGCTTTCTAGATGTATGTAAGTACTGTGCAGCTGAAGGGATGGCTTGCTCATTTGATAAAATGCTTGTCTTCATGAACTATGAGAGCCTGAGTTTGAGACCAAGAAATATATAAAATCTGACTGTATGTGGTAGCCTATTCTGGTCATACTGTTCATTGCTGGGGAAGCAGAGAACACAGGAAGGTGTTTGGGGCTCACTAGCCCTTCATTCTAACCTAATTGTTCAGCTGCTAGGTCAACCTGACACTTTTTTTTTTTTTTTTTAACCCCCGAGACAGGGTTTCTCTGTATAGCCCTGGAACTTACTTTGTAGACCAGGCTGGTCTCAGAAATCAGAACTCAGAAATCCACCTGCCTCTGCCTCCCACATGCTGGGATTAAAGGCGTGCACCACCATGCCCGGCTCCTGACACTCTTTTTAAAGGAGTTAAAAGTTATTTCAAAGGAATTGACTGTCCTCTCTGACCTCTCATACACTCTTCAAACACATGTGCACCTGCATACATACACACTTATTACAGAGACACTTCGATGATAGTAAGGCCTGCCTGCTCTTAGTGTGTTTGTGTATGTGCATGATGTGTGTGGGTGCACGTACCATGCCAGGCCGTGGAGGTGAGAGGGTAACCTTGTCAAGCTGATTCTCGCCCTCCACCTTCATATGGCTTCCAAGGATTGGCTTGTGAGGTAAAAACTTAATTGCGGAGTTACCACTAGAGCCTGCCCCATCCATGTACTAAGTTACGTTCTATGTCTTCAAATGTTAGGTATTTTAGTTGGTATCTCTTAGTTTGGCTAGGTTCTTTTCCTAACTGTGTTCTCCATGTGGCTAGTCCTCAACATTCCATCTCCGGTTCTTTGTCTAGGATTAAGGCCCCATAAAATGTCATCCTTATTCAGGCCTTGTTTAGGCCAACGTGTTGAAGAGTCTCTGTGGGTGTAGCTTCTCTTACCAAACTTCCTATTCTTCTGGTTCTTAAGAGGTCTCCCGCTTCCTGCTGCTATGATTCCTGACCCTTTTGTTCAGCAGTTGTGTTGCAGATGTATCAGTTGGGCTGGGCACCGCACTTGTTCTCTGCACTTTGAGAGATTGTAGTTTTATGTAGTGATCCCTCTGTTGGTGTTTCTTTGAGAGATGAGACTCACACTGATCTTTTTCTTAATGTCCTGTGTGACATTGACATGTATCCTGTAGGCTGCAGTTGTGAAACACTGTTTTACTCTAATTGTATAATGCCAGGAACAGAACAAATCCCTGCTACACCTACATACTTACAAAGAGCTTTAGGCAGGAGCCTCCTGGTTTCTGTGTGGTTGTACCAGCTCATCATTTGGAGATATTTCAGCCAGATGGCAACTTCTCTTCTTTGTCAGACTATATTTGAAGGTAGAAAACAAAGTAGGTTCTCTTTCTTCACATCTATACGCTGGTCCTTTTGTGTGTGTGTGTGGCAAGGAGGAAGAGTGGAGAATGGAAAAGGTGTGTTTTTTGAAGTATAACCTCTACTTTGTAAAATTCAAAGTATTTAAGATTCTCTTCCTTGAGGCACTCATCCAATATTATGATGTATTTTGGACAAATTGAGAATAGTCACTAGATTTTCCAGTATGAGGATAGCTTCAGGGATATGTAGAGATTGGATTTTGATTTTATTTTTTTATACTTAAATTGTACTCATTCTCTTAGTTTTTTTCTTTCATTGTTAGTCTTTTATAATTTTCTGTTTGTAAAATATGTCTTTGCTATAAATAATGGGTAATGGTTCATCAGATTTTTTTTTTCTTTTTAAGAGAACAGTGTTTAGGATTTGGTTTGGGTGTGGTGTGTGTTTTGTGTGTGCATGCACCACACACACATGCATAGGACAGTCTTAGGCATCTAGTAAATGAAAACTTGAAGAGAAAAAGTTATTTAGTAGAATAAAAATTTCTTGGCTTCTGGTGGCATTTTCATTATTACGTTATCCTGGGCCCAGACTATTTTCAGAGTTTTTTTAGCTTGCTTATAAAAGCAAAATAATGCTGACCCATCTTTACATCCTGAAGTTGGAAAGAAAGAGATAGTGTGTGGTGGAACTAGGATTTGAGCCTAGACAATGAAGGACTTTAGTTAGTGATCATTTATTAAGAATAAAGAGAGACAGGATCTAACTTTGGATGGAGCCCGGTTTGGTCTGAAACTCATCCTGCTGGCATGAAGCTCTCTCTGCTTCTGCCTTAGGAGAAGGCCATGACATCCAGTGGCTTTTTCTTCTTTCTGTTTTTAAAGACTAACTTACCTTTTTAGTTTTTCAAGACTTTTTCTCTGTAGCTCTGGCTGCCCTGGAACTCTGTAGACCAGGCTGGCCTTGAACTCAGAGATCCAATTGCCTCTGCTGCCATGAGTGCTGGGATTAAAGGGGTGTGCCAAGATTAATTTTTCTATAGCCCAGGTTGGCTTCAAACTCAGTTATCTCATGCAGGAGAGTATTCATGCCATTGTGTACAGCTCTCTCTCTCTTTTTTTTTTTTTTTTTTTTTGAGACAGGGTTTCTCTGTATAGCCCTGGCTGTCCAGGAACACACTCTGTAGACCAGGCTATCCTCGAACTCAGAAATCCGCCTGCCTCTGGCTCCCCCCCCCAGTGCTAGGATTAAAGGCGTGTGCCACCGTGTCCAGCGATTTATTTATTTTTTATTATATGTAAGTACACTGTCTTCAGATGCACCAGAAGAGGGCTCCAGATATTGTTACGGGTGGTTGTGAGCCACCATGTGGATGCTGGGATTTGAACTCAGGACCTTTGGAAGAGCAGTCAGTGCTCTTAACCTCTGAGCCATCTCTCCAGCCCATGTACAGTTCTTTAACAGGTTTAATAAATGCAGCTTTTCCTTTCTGGTCACTGAAATATAAAGACATGGAAATAATAAGCTACAGATACAGAACGTTAGAGTGTCATTTTGTATTTTCAGGGCGTCCTAGCTGGCCTTGAACTCTTAAACAGAGAGTGACTTGGAGCTCCTGATTCTTCTGCTGCTAAGGCACAGGTGTTAGAACATAAACAACAACAACAGAAACCACAGAACAAGCAGAAAAGAAAGTGTGTGTGTGTGTGTGTGTGTGTGTGTTCACGTGCACAGGGTACATGTGATCATCAGAGCTGTAGTCACCTCAGCTGGTCAGGTTTGACAAATGCTTTTATCCACTGAGATATCACTTACACGGTGGATCATTGATACCAAACAGCCGTTTAAATGATGGCCAGTTCATCTGGTTGTAGTTTTTTCATATTTTAGGCTAATAACTTATTTTGGAAATGTAGCAGTGGATGGAAGAAGTAAACAACTGACAGTTGGAGATAGCAACATCAATGACAGCGTTTAAACCAGGGTGTTGGAAGGAAGCTGTTGGATAGCAGGGAATTGCCCACTTACATCTTTAATTGGGCATGCTCATTACATCGTACTTTTCACAGGGATGCTTACAGACTGTAATCCTACACTTGACAGGCTGAGTCAGGAGGATTGTGAGCCCCTGAACTATGACCAGGAAACTTTGCCTCAGAAAAAAAGAACAAAAAATTAACAAAAAAATAAGCAGGTGGGTGCCTTAGTGTATTTGTGCTGCTATAACAAAATATTTGATAAGGATACTTTATAAGTAGTAGTACAAATTCTTTTTAAATTGTCAAAGCTGGCAATTGTAGATTGGGCTCTCCTGGGTTTCCTGTCTTACAAGGGCAAGCTAGGTCTCTATACTCGAGTATAGAGTAGTAGAAGGAGGCCTAGACTCCTAGGAGGTAAGAATAAGAGAAAGAGCCTGTGTGTGTTGGGGGGGGCAGGGAGGGAGGGAGGGAGGGAGGGAGGGAGGGAGAGAGAGAGAGAAGAAGAAGGAGGAGAGGGAGAGGGAGGGGGAGGAGGAGGAGGGAGGGAGGGAGAGAAAAGGAGAAAGCAGGGAGCCCAAATTGTCTGGGTTGGAAAATTTAAGGTTGGGGGCAGGGTGTGCTAGGTAGGGACTGAAGGCTGCTGGGAGAACCTGGAAACCAGGTCTGCTTTGATATGTAAAATATGCACCCCAGTCCCTTGTCCTAGTGGTGTATAACCAAACAGGTTTAAATTCAGTACTATTTGGGATCATACATGTTTATTTAAAATAATTGTCTCCATCCTTAATGTTAGTATTACATTTAGTTTACCAAACGTGTAGCAGGGCTAAGTCTCTATACTTCAGGAGAAAGTAACGCAACTTTGTTGTTTTTGTTTGTGATGCTTCTTTTATTTTTATTTTATATACATTGATTGGTATTTTGCTTGCACATGTCTGTCCGAGGGTGTCAGTTAAATCCTGGTTTTGTAAGATGCCACATGGGTGCTGAGTGTCCTGGAAGAGCAGCCAGTGCTCTTAACTGCTGAGTCATATCTTCAGCCCCACTGTCTTTATTTTTAATTAATTATTTTTTGTTTTTTTTTTTTTTAAAGATTTATTTATTTATTATATGTAAGTACACTGTAGCTGTCTTCAGACACTCCAGAAGAGGGCGCCAGATCTCGTTACGGATGGTTGTGAGCCACCATGTGGTTGCTGGGATTTGAACTCTGGACCTTTGGAAGAGCAGTCGGGTTCTCTTACCCACTGAGCCATCTCACCAGCCCCTTGTTTTGTTTTTCAAGACAGGGTTTTTTCTCTGTTTAGCCTTGGCTGTCCTGCAACTCACTTTACAGATTAGGCTGGCTTGGAACACAGAGATCCACCACCACTGCCCAGCTTGGCTTATATTTTTGAGATAAAGTCTCACTATATATATATATATATATATATATATATATATATATATATATATATATTCCCTTGGCTGGTCTGGAAGCCCCTATGTAAACCTGTCTGGCCTTGAGCTCATAGGCTAGACTATCTCTGCTTCTCTAGTGCTGGGATTAAAGGCATCAATTCATTGGGAAAAAAAAAGATTTTTTTCTTTTGATAGTTTCTTATTCTGTTGCCCAGGCTGGACAGGTACCTAACAGCTGTAGGCTGGCTTTGAACTTCTTTGAGCTGACACTCTTTCTCTCTCAACTTTTCTGAATGCTGGGATTAAGCCACCATACCTGATTTAGCTAACTGACTTGTTTTCGTTGCAGAATACACACACATACACACACATATATTTACACACACACACACACACACACACACACACACACACACATATATTTATATACACACACACACTTGCCAGTGCTTGTAACCACTCGGTCATATCTCAGTCCCTGGTTTATGTATTTTATATATTTTATTTGTTTTAGTTTTTCCAGACAGGATTTCTTTGTGTAGCCCTAGCTGTCCTGGAACTGGGACTTGAACTCCTCCTGTTTCCATTAACAAGTGGTAGGATTAAAGGCCTGCCACCTTTTTTAAAATTTTTTTTTTTAATTCTTGTACATGAAGTGCTTCTCCTTAAGGCAGAGTTCAAGAGATCAGCATTGAAAGTGAGGAAGACAAGGATTTTTTTAAAGCTCAGGGGTAAGGGGTTTTCGAATGGAAAATAGGGGATTTGGCAGGCAAATAGGCTGTGTTAGTTACCTGGGCAGAGCATTGGGTATAACAAGTTAGTTCCACGACCTCCTGAACAAAGGCATGATTGCACAGTAGGCCTGACTAGGCAGCGTAGCAAGGTGGTCACAGAACCTTCGAAAGAAAGAAGGGTTGCAGGATGGTTATGAACACCGTCGTAAAACAAAGACATGACTGCTATGCCTGGAACAGGCAAGTACAGAACCGTTTGTAGTTGTTGGGGTGGGGAGAGTACAGGGTTACAGTAGGACATAGCCCAATTCTTTTTTTTTTTTTTTTGGTTTTTCGAGACAGGGTTTCTCTGTGTAGCCCTGGCTGTCCTGGCACTCACTTTGTAGACCAGGCTGGCCTCGAACTCAGAAATCCGCCTGCCTCTGCCTCCCGAGTGCTGGGATTAAAGGCGTGCGCCACCACGCCCGGCTTCATAGCCCAATTCTTGAGAAACATGTTTAATTATAAACAGGTAGGAACCTAGTTTGTCTTGTTTGTTTTGTTTTTTTTTTTTTTGCTTTTGTTTTTTGTTTTGAGACAGGGTTTCTCTGTGTAGCCCTGGTTGTCCTGGAACTCACTTTGTAGACCAGGCTGGCCTTGATCTGCCTGCCTCTGCCTCCCAAGTGCTGGGATTCAAGGCGAGAGAGAGCCACCACGCCCGGCACCTCCTGAGTACTAATTTGAGTAAAGCTTTTGTCTGTTTATGACGGTCTTTCGATGAGCCAGAAGAGCTGGCCTTTTTAGTTAGGCAGACTTGCCAGGGAACTCTTGTGATCTGCCCATTTTCACCCAGTCTCTGTCATGCCTGGGTCTTTAGGTGGGTGCTTACTGGTCAAACCCAGGTCTTTGTTTTCAGAGTGAGCATTCTGACCCATTGGGCCATCTGCCGAACCCCGAACCCCAAACCCCTTCACCCATCTTTTGCTTCTATGAAGAGAAACGAAGTGTTTCTAATCTTAAAGAGCAAATAATATATATTTGATCCCTTGGGAGGTAGAAGCAGGAGGATCTCTGAGTTCAAGGCAAGTCTATTCTACATAGTGAGTTCTGGGCCAGCCAGGGATACACACAGTGAGACTCAAGAAGAGACAAGATAACTAAACATGATGTTATACACTGGATGGGAGATATATATATATATATATATATATATATATATATATATATATATGTGTGTATGTGAATGATAAAGGATAAAGTGTGGGGTTCAGTCAATGAAACAAATGTTTCATACTAATCCAAGATATTAATACAGAAACTAGTTTGATATAGCTCTAAAAGTCCTATTAAATATGATTTTGATTGTTATGTTTTATACTCTTCTGACACCAATTGAAGAGCTCTCAAAAGGATAAGAATGGCTGGGGATATATAGCTCAGTGGTATAGCACTTGTGGTATGCATCTTTAAGGTCCAGGGCTTGATACTAGCACCACTATTAAAAAGTGTATAAGAGTGGTATTAGATGATTTAAGCTGTAAAGTGCACTGGCTGTTCTTCAGAGGATCCAGGTTTAACACCCAGCACCCACGTGACAGTTCCAGTTCTAGGGTACCTTGACACCCTCTTTTGGCCTGAATGGGCACTGCACACACTTAGTGGTTTCTAGGGTACCTTGACACCCTCTTTTGGCCTGAATGGGCACTGCACACACTTGGTGGTGTAGAAACATACATGTAGACAAAACACTCACACACATAAGATTGGACAGCAGTTAGCACCAGAGCATTATATGTGTGCATTGGATCCCACTGGGGCTGGAGTTATAAGTGGTTCTGAGCCACCTGATGTGGATAATGGGAACTGAACTCATGTCCTCTGTAAACCCCTTATTTTATCTTGATTATTTATTTACTCTGTATATATATGTACACATGTGTCATGGCAGATGTGGGGGTCAAAGGACCATTTTCTAGAGTTCTCGCCTTCAACTGTGGGGGTCCAGGATTGAGCTTACATCTGACAGGCTTGGTAACAAGAACTGCTACCCACTGAGGGGTCTTACCTGTCTTCATCACTGAGAAAGTGTGTGCTTCTCAAGTCCTTATGGTAATTTGTGTCACCCCAGCTGAAAGGATTGCCAGTCTAGCTTAAAATACTCCCTAAAACAGATTTCTTTGGATCTTAACAATTTTGTTCTGAAGTTTTGTGTTAATTTTTAAAACCTATAAACTGTAAGGATATGGATTTAGGCATCTGCTTTTCCATCTGCTGGCATTGGATTGTAATCCTGTGAATACATAATTCTGATGATGAAAATAAGATTAATATATAAGTAAGTAAATGAAAAGAAAAAAATCAAACACCTTCCATAATCTTGATGACAGAGTTTCATAGAGTACATATAATTAGAAAAATGTTTCAGTCCTTAATGTTATTTTTTGTACTGTTAGCAAATTAATAAGAATAGGCTCTTAATCTGAGTTTTAAATTTATAATCATCATCATCACCATCATCACCATTGTCGGCTTTTTGAGACCGTACTTCTCTGTGTTGTCCTTGAACTCACTCTGTAAACCAGTCTGGCCTTAAACTGCCTACTTCTGCCTACTTGAGTGGTAGGATTAAAGGCACAAGCCACTAACACCTGGTCAAATTTTCTTAATATCATATGTTTTGATTATATTCTTTCCCTCTTTAACTTTTCTCAGATCTTTTCTACCTCTCTCCCACCTAACTTGATGTTCTCTCTCTTCTCTCTAGCTCTCAAAGAAAAAAAAAACAAAACACCAAAAACCAAAAAAACCCCAAGTAAGACAACAACAAAACCCAAAATAAAACCAAAACCTAGTCCCCAAATACCCGCCAAACCTGGGCCTAGGGTTTGCCTTGATGTAACTTGATGTAAGGTCGGTAGTTCATGACATTAGCTGCAGAAAATGGGCTCTCCCTCTCCAAGCACATATTGATGCACAGAGCTTCTTGGCTTAGGGGTCAGCTTTTTTTTTTTTTTTTTGTCCCACTTCCCTATCTCATGCTGGGATTTTGTCTGGTTTGCTGTGGTGCAGGTCTAGTGCGTGCTGTCGGCCTGTGAGCTCTTCTGTGTAGCAGCCTGCTGTGTTTGGGAGGCACTCTTGCTTGGATTCATTCTCTACTTCTGGCTCTTAGGATCTTCCCACCTTTTCTTGTTTTATAGATTCCTGTGAGAAGGGTTTGCTTTAGATTCCCTTTTGGACTTGGATAAGTACCCCAAGTCCTCTTACACTCAGGCCGTCCAGCTGTGGTCCCAGGGTTAGTTACTGTCCGCTGGCAGAGTTGAGCCAATGTCCCTACCTGGTGTGGCCACTGTGGGTCCTAGTAGAGACTGGCTCTGAGGGTCTGGCAGGAAGGAGGCAGAAAGCATGGAGATGTCCTAGAAGAAAGGAGCCAGGAGAAGCCTAGGTCTTTCCAGCAGGCTATGAGGCGGGCTCCGCACAAATGGCCTGCTGACACCAAGTCTTTAGTTGGTTTGCCTTCAGGGCTCAGAACACTAAATTGTGTAGCTTCTGTTGAGCATACTTTTTCAGTTTGCTAATTATTAGACCTCAAAATGACGATAGACTTTCTGTAATTAAAAACATCGAATATGTTCAATATATGTTAAATATATGGATACTAATAGTTGGTTATCTCTCGTGGGCTAATTTTTGCTTTTGAACCGTAACAGTTAAATGTGCCTTAAGTGGTTGTTGCTAAGTTAGTACCGGGGTTAAGGACGATGTTTACTTGCTTTTCAGTCCTCTCTCAGGACCTTCAGTCTTCAGCTGTTTAATTGTCTTCCCAAGGAATACATTTCTGACTGCTAAGGAAAATAATTGAGCCTTTTAATAATACAGTTCTCATAATTTCTGTTTTGAAAGAGTTAAAGCTTTTATCGGATGGAGGTGGTGGTGCACTCCTTTAATCCCAGCACTCCAAGATGCAATCAGGTACAGGTGGATCTGTGAGTTCAAGGCCAGCCTGGTCTACAGAGTGAGTTCCAGGAACCCAGGGCTATACAGGGAAACCTGTCTCAAAAAACTAACCAACCAACCAACCAACCAGATAAACTTTTTTTTTTTTAAGATTTATTTATTTATTATATGTAAGTACTCTAGCTGTCTTCAGACACTCCAGAAGAGGGTGTCAGATCTCATTAAGGATGGTTGTGAGCCACCATGTGGTTGCTGGGATTTGAACTCAGGACCTTTGGAAGAGCAGTTAGTGCTCTTACCCGCTGAGTCATCTTGCCAGCCCCCAGATAAACTTTTTTTTTTTTTTTTTTGTTTTTTCGAGACAGGGTTTCTCTGTGTAGCCCTGGCTGTCCTGGAACTCACTTTGTAGACCAGGCTGGCCTCGAACTCAGAAATCCGCCTGCCTCCGCCTCCCGAGTGCTGGGATTAAAGGCGTGCGCCACCACGCCCGGCTTAGATAAACTTTTAAAAGTAAAGGAAATGACAATAAATCTCAGCAGGATATTTATGTAGAACTGCCTTTTGTAGTCTATATATTGTTTTATTTCACTTTAAAAAAATATTATTTAATGTATATGAGTACACCATTGCTCTCTTCAGAGACACCAGAAGAGGGCGTTGGATGGCATTGCAGATGGTTGTGAGCTACCATGTGGTAACTGGGAATTGAACTCATGACCTCTGGAAGAACAGTCAGTGCTCTTGCTCTTAAAAGAGCAGTCAGTGCTCTTAACTGTTAAGCCCTCTCTCTAGCCCTTATTTCACTTTTTTTGAGACAGGGTAATGGTTTGTATTCCCGCCAGGCCTAGTACTCATGTACAGTCTAGCTTGGGCTCAAACTCACAAGATATCTATCCTCCAGCCTCAGCCTCCCAAATGCTGGCATGGGATTGAGCCATGTTATCCCTGGCTTACTAGAAATAAACTCCTATTACTCATCCTTGCAATGGGATGAGTTCTGTTATTCTGCGTAAGAGTGATTTATGATCCACATTATTGGGAGGGGACAAAAATTTTACCTTTTTGGTTAGATTACCTAGACTTTGCCAAATATGTCTTTGTTCTCTTGATAGTTGAGTACCTAAATAGTGTGCAGTTTGAACTTTAGGTGAGGTATGGTAGTGCATGCCTCTAATTGCAGCAGAGGCAGGAAGATCACTGACTTAAGGTCTATCTATATACATAGCATTCCAGGTCAGTCAGGGCTACACAGTGAGATTCTGTTTCAAAAACAAGAACCAAAAAAATCAACCAACAAACCAAAAAAACCCACCCCACAAACACTATTAAGAGCCTTTTAATTATGATTTCTTTCTGTGAAGTATATTTTTATTTATATGACTGTGGTATGTTAGGAGGACAACTTTTGGAGTCTTTTTTTTTTTTTTTTGGTTTTTCGAGACAGGGTTTCTCTGTGTAGCCCTGGCTGTCCTGGAACTCACTCTGTAGACCAGGCTGGCCTCGAACTCAGAAATCCGCCTGCCTCTGCCTCCCAAGTGCTGGAATTAAAGGCGTGCGCCACCACGCCCGGCTTTTTTTTTTTTTTTTTTAAAGATTAAAACACAACAAAACAAAAGGTGTGTGTTGGTGTTGACAGAAGCCAGAAGAGGCAGTCAGATTTCCTGGAACTGGAATTACAGGTGGTTGTGAGCAGCCATGTGGGTGCTGGGAACTGAACTCACATATTCTGCAAGAGTAGCACGTGCTTTAACCACTGGAAATTCTCTTCCACCCTTCATTCTTTCCTTCTACCGTGGTGCTAGGGCTCGAACTCAGCTTATCAGGCTGTGCCATGAGCATTTCTACAAGCTGAAATATTTTGCCAGCCTGTAACTTAACAATTTTTCCACTTTCTCATTTAAAACAGTCATACCAGAGGCCAGACTTTGCCAAGGATGATTTAGTTCTTTATGAGTATCCAAATAAGTTTTTATTTATTTATTTATTTATTTAGAGATAAGGTCTCGCTATGTACTCCTGGCTGTCCTGGAACCATATAGACCAGCATTGCCTTGAACTCATAAAAGTCTACCTGCCTCTTTTTCCTAAGCGCTGAGAATTAAAGATTTGTGCCACCATACGAGGGCCTTGTTTGTACTTGACATTGACATACCATTTTGCGTGATCTCTCTTCTCTGTCTGTCTGTCTGTCTCTGTAGCTACAAAAGAAGGAAAGAAGTGATTGGTATTGATGAAAAATGGTCTTAAGCTACTTTTTTTTTTATAAGAACACCTGCTACTCTTTTTTTTTTTTTTTTTTAAGATTTATTTATTATATGTAAGTACACTGTAGCTGTCTTCAGACTCCCCAGAAGAGGGCATCAGATTTCGTTACGGATGGTTGTGAGCCACCATGTGGTTGCTGGGATTTGAACTTGGGACCTTCGGAAGAGCAGTTGGCGCTCTTAACCACTGAGCCATCTATCTCACCAGCCCCTTAAGCTATTTTTTATCTCTCTTCTAATCATCTTGGCAACTTAATGTTTTCCTTTTGATATGTCATTTTGAGAATTTATTTTATTTGAATCTGCAAACTAAGCCTGCATAATACATGCTTATGAAACTTAATTTATCGAGTGCGTGTGTGTGTTTCTGTGCACATGCAGTGTGTACTCCTGTACTGCTGTGGAGGTCAGAGGATAACTTTGGAGAATCAATACTTTTCCTTCTGTGTATCCAGAAACTAAACAGGCATTCAAGGCTTGTGTGACAAATGGTTTTACCTACTGAGCCATCTCTGGGCCACATAAAACAACTTTTATATGTTTTTGAGAACATAATCTCCTCACTCTCTCCTCAGCATTTCTTCTAGCAGAGGCTGGCCTTGCCCAATCCTGATCGTCCTACCTGTTTCCTGTGTGCCACAGGAGTGTAGCGCCATACCACAGGAATAGGACATTTCTACATCTTTATGTTTTAGGATAGGAAAGCATGTCAGGAGGCCAGTCAGGGAATAACCTGTCTATTGTCTTTAGTTCTTAGTGTATACAAGTTTCAGACCACAAGGACAGAACATGGTTCTCTGTGCTGGGAAGGTGGCTCAGCAGGTAAAGACACTAGCTGCCAGGCTTGATGACTTGAGTTCCACTCTCAGGACCCATATGTCTTAGCTTTTCTGATACATTATCTTTTATGTTTTGAACTTAACCTTTAACTGTGACCAGTTCCTCCTTTCCTCCCCCATTCTTCCCCCCCCCTTCCTCCCTCTCTCTCTCCCTGCCTCCCTCCATAGGTTCCCCCCTCACTACTTAACTGGGGTTGAATCTGGAACCTCAGGTAAACCAGGTGAGTGTTGTGCCACTGTACCCAGCCCAGTCCTAGTCCTTTCTGAAAGCCAGTAGCTTTGTAAAGTACAAGAGAGCAAAGCTCTGAACACATCTTTCTCTTACCTTGACACCGTGCATCAAGAAGCAATGTGATTTTTTTTTTCCCCTATGACATCTTGTTCTGTATAATTTAACACATCAGTATCTAAACATAAACTTTAATCTCTTTGATTCAATGGAGTATTTTCTGTTTTTTCCCCCTACCCAGAGAGAATCTTGCTATGTAGTTCAGGCTGGTTTAGAATTTGTTGCCTTCTTATAGAAGCCTACTGAACATTTATGTTTATGGTCATGCTGGCACACCTGGGCATGGAATATTTTGTGGTTTTGACAGGGTCTCACCCCAGGCTGGCCTTTGCTGAAGATGACCATGAACTTCTGATTCTCTTTGTACTTCCCAGATGCTGGGATTATAGGGGTCATCACCATGCCTGTTTTATTGTTATGCAGTGTGTGCTGTGTGCTTGCTGGTGCAGGCTTGTCTGGAGACAAGTTTGCACTGAGATGACTTCTGGGATCTGCCTCTCATCACAGGGGTTACAATCATGGGTAACTGTGCTCAGCTGTGGTGTTGCTGTTGTTGTTGTTGTATTTTTTGTTTTGTTTTGTTTTTTAATTCACTTTACATTGTGATTGATGCCTTCTCCCAGTCCTCCCTCACACAACCCCTCCCCCATTTCTCCTTCTCTGAGAGGGGGAAGACCCCATCCTGTCTGTGTACCACCCTACCCTGGCACATCAAGTCTTCAGGAAGAGTCTCAGGAGGCAGAGGGTACAAGGAGCTCAGGAGAACTGGGTCCATAGACAGACAACAGAGTTAGGAATGGCATCTACTCCAGTTGTTGGGGGACCTCCGAGCTGCACATCTGTAGTCCAGCCCATGTATGCTCTTTGATTGGTCCCCCTTTTAGGGGACCCCCAAGCATCCCCAGCTTTTGGCTTGACTCCCAAGGGTCCAGATTAGTTGACTCTGGTCTTCCTATGGAGTTCCTATCCCCTCTAGATCCCTCAGTCTCCCCCCCAACATTTTCCCAGTGGTGGGCTGTGGGTCTCTGCATCTCTTTCAGTCAGCTGGTGGGTGGAACCTCTCTCAGGACAGTTATCCTAGGCTCCTGTCTGCAAGCATAACAGAGTAAGTATCATTACTCATGTCAGGGATTGGTGCTTGCCCATGGGATGGGTCTTAAGTTGTTGCCAGCCATTGGTTGGCCATTCTCTCAGTCTCTACTCTGTTTTTGTCCCTACATTTCTTGGAGGCAGGACAAATTTTGGGTTGAGGATTTTGTGGGTGAATCCATGTCTTTATCCACTGGGAGTCCTCCCTGACTACAGGAGGTGGCCACTTCAGGATCTATATCCCCCACTGCTGGGAGTCTCAGCTAGAGTCACCCTAATAGCTGTCCCCCATCTCAGGTCTCTGCAACATCCTAACACTCACCCCAGCCACTGATCAGCTCTCTGGCCCCCTGGCCTTCTCTCCTGTCCCTCCCTACACCTGATCCTGAGTTCCCCCCAAACCCCTCATCCCCCCTTCCCATCCCCTTCCCCACCCAGTTCCCTTCCTCCCACTGTCTCCAAAGGCTATTTTATTCCCCCCTCTAAGTGAGATTCAAGCATTGAATCTCATGGGCCTTCCTTCCTTCTTGTTTAACTTCTTTGCATCTGTGGGGTATATCATGGGCATTCTGTACTTTCTGGCTAATATTCACTTACAGTGAGTACATACCTTGCATGTCCTCTGGGCCTGTGTGTCCAGCTTTTATGTGGGTTCTGGGAATCTGAACTCGGGTCCTCACAGCTGCAGCACAGTAAGCGCTTTGTAGGGAACTACTTACCAGCTGCTCCAGCCTAGATTTTATGTCATGGTGGGGATTAAAGCCATGTCTCTGTGTGTGTGTGTGTGTGTGTGTGTGTGTGTGTGTGTGTGAGAGAGAGAGAGAGAGAGAGAGAGAGAGAGAGAGAGAGAGAGAGAGAGAGATGGTTAGTCTTAGTTGTCGAACTGAAAATCACCTGTGCGATAGGCCTCTAGGCATGCATGCATGGGGGTGGGTTATCTTACATTAAGTGGGGAAAAAGCATCTTAATTGTGTGTAGGACCGACCGTCCCCTGAGGTAAATCTTGGACTGTATCCAGTGAGAAAGTGAACTGAGTAGTGGGCAGCATTGACTTCTCTCTGTGAACAGGATGTGGTGACCATCTGCCTCAAGCTCCTGCTGCTTGTACTTAGGGCCTATACTCATAAATTGTGGGTTAGTGAGTGGAGTGGGGTGGGATGGGGGAATGCGTGCCTTCTGCATGTGCAGACTTCTCAGAATTGGGCTTCGGGCCTCCCAGTTAGATTTTCGGGTCTACAGGAGCTTCCAGTTTGTTCTGGGTGCTGGGATCTATGCTTAATCCTTATGATTCCGCGGCAAGCATTCTTAAGTGCTGAGTCATCTCTCTAGTCCAAGAGTATTTTATTGAAGCAGCAGGACAGTAAGCTTGACAGGAGCGAGCACCTCACCATCTGAGACACCTCCCCAGCTTGAACACACCTCTGAGTAGGAAATTGGAGGGAAGGCTGTGAATCTCCTTGAGTTAACATTCTCATAATCTAATATACTATTTTAAGTATTTTGGTTTGTATATAAATCAAATAAAGAAGAAAAATTGCCAGTCTTTCTTTCTCTGTCAATAAAAGTCTATTTTATACTGTTTGTCTTTACTTGCTAAGTTAAAGCACACACTGTAAAACATCACTGGAGCCACCAAGTGCATGAGTTTTGAGCCTTGGTGCTGAAGGCTGTGTGCATGCACAGTCACTGTCTAGAGCTTTCACTATTCCAAAGTGAAGTCCGCAAATAGCATTTTATCCTTTCAGTTGCACCCTTATTTTAGGTATTAAAGTCATCTTCCCGGTCTTTCACATTTAGGGAATAATTTATACATAATTTTCTTTTAATGGGCTGCACTCAGCATTTTCCCACATTAAGCAAACATTCTACCACCAAGCCACGCCCCCTTTTATTTATTTATTTATTTATTTATTTATTTATTTATTTATTTATTTATTTATGATTTTTCGAGACAGGGTTTCTCTGTATGTCCCTGGCTGTCCTGGAACTCACTTTGTAGACCAGGCTGGCCTCGAACTCAGAAATCCATATCTGTCTCTGCCTCCCAAGTGCTGGGATTAAAGGTGTGCGCCACCACCCCCGGCTCCCTTTTTATTTTTGACATTGCTAAAGACTGAGCAGTTTTCTTACCTTTTACTCCCTCATTTAGCAGCTCCTCCATGATAGCAGGATTCTGTAAAGAACAGACATTTAAGAATAGAGTTAGAAATTAGTTTAAGTATTGACTCTCCTTCTACTGAAGAATTGATCCTCATAAAATAACATTTTCTTCCCCCTCCCCTCCCGCCCCCCCCCCCCATAGTATTCACTTGGAGGATGACTTTGAACTTTTGATTTTCTTTTGCCTTCACTTCCTAAGTGCAGAGATTACAGGAGTGTGCTGTCACACCTGGTTTGTGAGATGTTACCAGATGAACTACATTCTTCAAAGTTTGTGTGTGTGTTAATGTACACAGGTATATTTGTGGGTCCTTGTGCTCCTGTAGATAAATGTGCAGGCCAAATGTGCAGGTCAGCTCTAGGTACCTTCCATCATTCTCTACCTTTTAAAAAACAATCTATTTAGTATTTATATGTGGGTGTGGTTGCATGCAGGCCTCCATTCATGTGTGGAAGTCCATCCTCTCCTCCTACCGCATGGTATATAAAGACCAAACTCAAGTTCTCAGACTTGGTGGTAAGCACCTTTACCCACTGAGCCATCTCACCAGTCCCTCTACTTAAGTTTTAAGGTGGTCTCTTACTGGATGTGAGGCTAATGAAGTACACTAGTTGGCCATTACAGTCCACCTTTCTCTGCTGTCCCTGCTGTCGTTGTATAGACACATGCTTGTCTTTTTCTAGGGATCTGAACTCAGATCCTCATGCTTACTAAGGCTACTCTTCCCCAGCCTTCTCGCCTTGGAGAATTTCACTGGGTAACCCAGGTTGCTATGAACTTGTGACAGTCTTTTTGCCTCTGCCTCCAGATTGCTGGAGTTATACACACCGTATATTTAAAAGACTAAGTCAAATATGTAAAGATTCTATAGATAATTTGGCATTATACTGTTTTGTAGAGATACTTCAAAATCATTTTTACCTAAGTTGGCGACTTTTCAACATGGGTCAGGCAGGGTAGAGGGGAATATTATGCCAGATGTACCAATGTCTTGGGTGGGATTTACATACTTGTCATTTTCTTGTAGAAAAGTGCACCACTCTTACATTTTGTTTGACTGATAATTTGTTAAATAATTTCAAGTGTTAAGTAATTATATCTAATAGTTTTTTGCTTTCCCCTAGGATTGGCAGCCACCATTCGCTTGTGATGTCGATAAACTTCATTTCACCCCACGAATCCAGAGGCTGAATGAACTGGAGGTATGTTCTGTCCAGGGGAATCCTCTTTGATGATGAGTCTGCCACTAATGTTACAGTCTTAGTGAAATGAGAACATGGTCCATAATGATAATCATGGCACAGAAAGCTGGCAGTATGTAGCAAGCCAAATCTCATTAAAGGTACTGACTTATGTCTGTCTCCTCTTGTCTGCTAAGTAATATATATGAGTTATTGTATCTTTAGATTATAATCAATGGAATTTTAAGTTTTGAAAATAACGATCCCTAATTTTCTTTTACACTTAAAACTTTCATTTAATTTTTAATTTTCAAAAATGTTATTTATGTTTATGGATGTTTTGTCTGCATGTATATCTGTATCACAGCATGCCTGGTGCCCTTGAAGGTCAGAAGGCGCAGCAAGCATCACCTTCGCTGAGTTACAAATAGTTGTCAGCAGCCCAGAGAAGAGTCCTAATCACACTGCTTTAGAGTGCACATGCAGTTTTTGCTCTTGTATTTTAACTTTTTGGTTTCTATGCTGTAGAAAGTGGTTTTTAAAATGATTTCTTTCTTTTTACTTTATGTGCACTGGTCTTTTCCCTGCACATATATTAAGAGCCTGAAGCTGGAGTAGTTACTGAGTTACTGGCAGGTGTGAGCTGCCATGTGGGTGCCGGGAATCAAACCTCAGTCCTCTGGAAGAGCAGCCAGTGCACTCTAACTGCCAGGCAATCTCTCCAGCCTACAGAAAGTTTTAAAGTGCAGATGGTTTAACTGTTACAGCATTTCTTGTTCTTGCAAAGGACTCTGGGTCATTTTCTTTTCTTTTCTTTTTAGAAAGTTTTATTTATTTATTTTATGTATATGAGAACAATGTAGCTGTCTCCAGGCACACCCGAAGAGGGCATTAGATCCCATTTCAGATGGTTGTGAGCCACCATGTGGTTGCTGGGAATTGAACTCAGGACCTCTGGAAGAGCAGTTGGTGTTCTTAACCACTGAGCCATCTCTCCAGTCCCTCTGGTTCATTTTCTAACCATTTATGACTCCAATTCAAGAGAATCTTGATGCTCTCTTATGTCCTTCAGGCATTTGGCATGCATGTTGTACACATTTATATATGCAAACAAAACATTCACACACATAAAATAAATATTAAAAATAGCACAAGCTAGAAAATACTAGGTTTTTGATAACAGAGTCTGTCTGTGTCAGTGTTTTACACATTACTTTTTCATTTTTAAATTTTGAGACATGTACCCTAGGCTTGCATGAGATTTACTATATAGTATATAGTCTAATCCAGCTTCTAAACTGGCCATCATCCTGCTTTGAGTTTGTAAGTGCTGGGATTACAAGTAAGAACCTTTCACCTCTGGTTTTGTTTTTTTTTGTTGTTGTTGTTTTGTTTTATTTTTTGGGTTTTTTGTTTTTGTTTTTTTGTTTTTTTGAGACAGGGTTTCTCTGTATAGCCCTGGCTGTCCTGGAACTCACTTTGTAGACCAGGCTGGCCCGAACTCAGAAATCCACCTGTCTCTGCCTCCCAAGTGCTGGGATTAAAGGTGTGCACCACCACACCCGGATGTGGTGCTGATGATTAAATCCGAGGCCTTTACATGGTAGGGAAATGCCTGTACCAATTGAACTTCAACTTCTCTCTCTCTCTCTCTCTTAATTAATTTATGTATATGAGTACATCACCATTTCTCTCCTCAGACACACAGAGGGCATTGGGATCTATTGCAGATGGTTGTGAGCCACCATCTGGGAATTGAACTCAGGACCTATGGAAGAGCAATCGGTGCTCTTACCCACTGAACTATCTCTCCAACCCCTTGAACTTCATTTCCATCCCTTAAGCATTTCATTTTAGCCTATTTTCAAATTTGCAGTTGCATGTAAAGGTATAGGTATTATTCAGGTGTGGTACCAGCTTTAGAGGACATAGAGGTATAGAGGACAGCTCGATCGATGCAGTGAGTTCCAGGGTTGCCATTGGGATTTGAATATGAATGAAACTTTCAAATTGCCCCCACGAGTGCGCACGTCTGTGTGTGTGTGTGTTTTAAGGGGAATATATGTGTATGTGATGATTTGATAGATAGTTAACATTTACCATTTTTTCTGTGATTTTTTTTTTTTTTTTTTTTTTTAATGCCATAGCAGTAGTAGTTGGGTCTGGTGGTGGCACATACTTTTAATTCCAGCACTTGAAAGGCAGAGACAGGAGGATCTCTTGAGTTTAAGGCTAGTCTGGTCTATAGGCCTGCAAGGACTTGAGGGGAAATAAAAGGTCATTACAAGCCATTTCTGATTTTAACCAATAACATTAAATTGTGCCTATAGTGATTCTTAGTTGAGACATTGTTCAGAATAACTTCATTCTGTATGCTTTTGCCTATGTCTGTGTTGTATGCATAAAATATTTTGAGTGACAATATTTTAGTAATTATATTTTTTCCACAGAATAATAAAATATAGGAATCTTAAGCAGTGTATGTAACAATATTTTCCTTAGACGCAGACAGCACATACTTTTAAAATACAACTTAGGCAAGCAAACACTTTTGTACTAAATAATTTAATAAATAGACGTTAGTTTTGGTTTTAGTCTTAAGGGTGAAAAGGTAACTCAGGCTTTAAAGCAAGACAGCACCAAGTGCAGAGCTGTGATGTGGCAGCAGTGTAACCTCTCCCCCACCCCCTCCGGATGACCTTGTTCACGGCCACAGGGAAAGCCTTAGGTGAGGTTAAAATGCTTTTCTTTGACATTTAGGCCCAAACACGTGTAAAATTGAATTTCCTGGACCAGATTGCAAAGTATTGGGAGCTTCAAGGAAGTACTCTGAAGATCCCCCACGTGGAGAGAAAGATCTTAGACCTGTTCCAGCTAAATAAGGCAAGTGCTGGGGCAGCTATTTCTTTCCTTTCCTTTCCTTTCCTTTCCTTTTCTTTTCTTTTCTTTTCTTTTCTTTTCTTTTCTTTAACAACCTTAGAAAGAAGCTACTTGTATATAATTGGTAAAATGAGATTATTTTTGTTGTTGTTGTTGTTACGTATCAGAGCTTTACCTATGTAGTTTGTAAGCTTTCTTTTATAGAAGAGTTTGTTACAATTTATCTTTCACTGCAAAGGGTCCTTCCCATTTTAGTTTACACCAGGAAGAACCTGAAGCTCAGGGAAGTTGAAAAGGCATAAGCTCTACACACGGTGGCATTCTTGCTGCCTTTTTTAAAAATAGAGACTTTTTAAGGGTAACAAGGCAGGACCAAATATGGGGGGCTGTTCAGATGTAATTGTCAGGCGTCGTCTTCTCTGGGGAGTGAAAAGGGGCTTTGAGAGAGCCAGTGAATGAATCTGGACTGACCACACTGTCAAAAGTGCTGTTCTTATTATTTACCTTCAAATTAATAGCTTAGCTGGTAGTTTGTTGTGTGTTTTGTTTTCTTTCTTTTGACCTAAGAAGTAAAAAACAAAAAACAAAAACATAAAACAAAGCAACTATAATAAAAGTATAGCTGGGAGTTTTGTTCTTAGAATCTTACCTAGGTTGAGGGAATTAGAAGTAAATTTCTCTAATTTCTTCTTTCTGATTTTTATTTATTTTTTGCTATTATTAACAGTTAGTCGCAGAAGAAGGTGGGTTTGCAGTTGTTTGCAAGGATAGAAAATGGACCAAAATTGCCACCAAGATGGGTTTTGCTCCTGGTAAAGCTGTGGGCTCACATATCAGGGGACATTATGAGCGAATACTCAATCCATACAATTTGTTCCTGTCTGGAGACAGTCTGAGGGTGAGTATTGGAGCTACCTTCTCCTGTTTTATTTAGCTGCTTATTTATTGGTACATTGTCTTTGCAATGTTTAGAAAACATTGTTAAATGATTTCCTTTTGAGGAAAAAAATTCTAGGACTTTGGTTTGGGGAGCAACTGTATTTAAAAGTTTGGTATCAGAATGAATAAGATCATAAAGGAAATACCTTTTTTACTGTCAAGTACAGCTAAAATCTGTATTTAATTCACTGTAGAGTGAAATACTCTATTAAAAGCATCTCTCCCTGGTTGTCACATGAAAGTGTAACCTGGGAATTAACTGACCCAACATTTGTCTATTGAGATTTCCAAGGGAGTTGTCAGGTAGAATATTTAACAAAGGGGAAGAACTTAGTGCTGCAAAGCACCGTCCTCTCCCAGCTGTTTCTATCTGCAAGCCTCTTTGTTTGCAGGCAAATGCTCTAAAGCCCTCCCATATTTTTCAAGGCTCTGGTAGAAAGGAGTGTCTTAACCCATTCTTTTGAGATCCTCTAAATACTGGGGTAATCAGTCTTGTAACTTCATTTCTGTGCTGTGGAGAGATTGAGGATACAGTTTCTCAGGTCAGAACAGACATTAAAATTGTACCCTAATACTATAAACTGGCAACACTGTAATGCTACATTTTAAATCATGGTGTTTTTTTGTTTTCTTTTGATTTCTTCTTGAA
Organism: Mus caroli; assembly: GCF_978045245.1. Lineage (NCBI taxonomy): Eukaryota > Metazoa > Chordata > Mammalia > Rodentia > Muridae > Mus > Mus caroli. The sequence goes on from NW_028227256.1 coordinate 131,159,001, forward strand.
ATTCTTTTTTATTTGCGTACTGGTTATCAAACTGAAGCTCTACCAGTCTTCAAATTGGAATGTTGTTTGGGTGTAGCCCTGGCCATTTTATATTTGTCATTTAAGCTAGGCTGGCCATGAACACACAAGAGATGTCTGTCTCTGTCTCCAAGTGATGATTGTAGGTGTGTGCGTATCACTCTTGGCTTTGTATGTTTGGACAGGGTCTTATGCAGCACAGACTGGCCTCAACTTGTTGTATACCTTGATGACCTTGAACTTCTACTCATCTTGCTTCTCCCAAAAGTGATTGGGATCACAGCCTGCACCATCACCATGCTCAGTTCATACAAAAGACCCAGGACTTTTGTACATCTGAGTCAAGTACTATGCCAACAGGCCTACACCTTCATCCCTATCCCCCTCTATAAAAATGCATGTTAGTGTTTAGTGAGCCATGGATGATGTCATTCATTGGAGACGGTGTTTTCCTGTATGAGCTCTTGTGAGTTTATAGTCCATGATGGCAGGGAAGCACGGTGTCAGAAGCATGATGGAGAGAGAGGTGGCCATGTTGTGTCTGCAGGCAGGAGGCAAATGCTCCTGCTTATTATGCGCTTTCTCTTTATAGGTTGTGGTATCACAGTTCCTGGAATGGTGCTACCCACAATTAGTGTAGCTCTACCTTAATTAATCTAGACAATTCCTTATGGGTTGGAATGCAGCTTGTCTCTTAGGTGATTCTAAATCCTGTCAAAGTGATTTTATTAACTATCACAGTGTGCGTCCTGGGCTGCGTTTGAACATGTGCTTCTCCTGCCTCAGCCCCCTAAGTTTTGGATTACAGTTGTGGACCACATACTAGATTTTGGTCTCTGTTTTATAGTTACACCCTAGAAGCATTTAGTTGCCTATATAGGCATAGAATAAAACTTACCTTTTGAATTCTTCTATCTATGGAGATTATAGTGAGTAAGGAAAGCAAAGATCTTTCCTGATTTATGAGTTGCAGCCTTTTAGAACCTTGTCAGTTGCCTAGGGAGCCAACGTAGTCAAAAAACAAAATGAACAAATAAAAAACTGCTTGGTAGATCCCAAGCTTATATAGTAAGGTCCACTGGCAAGCAAATAAAGGGCAGGGATTATTATGTTGAGACTTAGTGTATACCAGTATAGTCTAAGCACTGGTGCATTTTCCTTGTAGAAAGTTTTAAAAGGGACTGAGAATGTAACTCATGTGCTGTGCACAGGGCCCTGGATTTAACCTGTAGCACATCACAGACTGGTCATGGTGGTACACGCCTGTAATCCCAGGGTCTCAAAAGGCAGAGGCAGGCGGATCCAGGGTTATTGTTGGCTACACAGTGAACTCAAGGCCAATCTGGACTACATGAGACTGTCTGAACCGTGTACTGGCATAATGGAACACAGGCTTACGCTTGCATCACCCATGTTTTCTGAATGCCCTGAAGGAGGACAGCGGTCTCTGTGGGATGAGGTGATTATGGTATAATGATCTCTTTGCAAGAAGAGGTTAAAGTTCATATTAGTAAGTAATAAGCCTTAGGCTTGTGTTTTGAATTATTGTTTGGAACAAAAGATAGATTTCTTTATTCTAAAATGTTGCTAAGATTGGTTTCTGCCCAGTGTGTCTAAAGGTCTTATAGAGTCCTGAATATAGATGTTAGAACCAGTAAGAGCAGTGGAAATAGACACTAAATTTGTGATAGAATATGTGAATTAGGTCATTACTATTTGTCTGGTTTCATATAATTTTAGCCTCAAATAAATTCATATAATTTTTGTTTCACAAAGGTCATAGAGTGTATAAAAAGTATTACAAATTTTGTGTTTTTGTTTTTGGAAGACAAGATCTCATGTGTCCTAGGCTAACCTCTAATTTTAACGGTATAGCCAAGGATAGTTCTGACCGTTCTGATCCTCTGGCCTCGCCTCCTGGGAACTAGGCTTATAGGTGTGGCCACCACATCCAGGCCATGGTTGCTGGGGATTGAGCTCAGCAATTCATACCTGCTGTGTAAGCACTCGGCCAACTGAGAGCTGCACCCTCTGCCCCACGCTGTCTTCTGCCTTTTAGAAATGTGTACTCATAGAAGTTTATTGAGCTACATCGCTAGTTAGCTTCATGTATCCCATGCCAAGCGTAAATGATGTGCCATACCCCAGATGGACTTTAGATAATTGCATTGTGGAGCCTACTTTTAAAAATGCTTCCCATGGGGGCTGAAGAGGTGGATCAGTGGTTAAGAGCACTTGCTGCTCTTGCAGAGGACCTGGGTTTGGATCTCAGAACCCACACGGTGGCTTACAACCAACTGTATGTCCAATACCAGGGAACCTGATGCCCTCTTCTGGCTTCCTCTGGCATTAGACTTACGCACAATGTGCATGCTCACATGTAGGCAAATGCTCATCCAAAACAGATCTTAAAAAGATCCTTCTCATAAATTTATTGTCCTCTTACAAAATAGAAGTGCATAATTGAGAAATTGATGTTAGCTTCAGTAATAATAATTTCTTGTGTTATGTTTTGCCATTAAATATTGTCTTTCTGTCAGCTTAGTGAATTATTCCCCTTAATGAAATTGAGGGAAAAAAAGGGAAAAGGAAATTTTCCTGATAAGAACTGTATCAATTTTCTTGTCCCTATGACTGAAAACCTAACAGTAAGCAAAGGCAGGAAGGATTGATTTGGGTTCACAGTGTGGGGGTACAGTCATTGCATCCTGGCTAGAAGCATGGTGGTTCATGGCAGTGAGGTGGTGTGGCAGGGACTCTTCACATGGTGGAGCAGAGGGCAAGATTATAATGAGACCTAGAACCTATGGGGACGTTTTTATGTCTACCATTATATAAATAACTTTTCAGTTTTGAAACAGTCTCTATGAAGATTAGATGGCCTGGAACTCCTGGAGTTTACTCCTAGGCTTGATTGACCACTTGCCTCTGCTTCCCAACTGCTGGGATTAAAGGTTTGCATCACCATGCCCTGCAGAGAACTAGTAATTTTCTGTGAAGTACTTATTACTCTTTGTTACATAGTCAGGTCCTTTTTTCTCAAGTCAGGACATTTTTGATTATAGCACTATTAGTTATATCAGAATCCGCAGGATTGTACATTCATGAAGTAATTCATTTTGCTTTTTATGTTTGAGACAGCTTCTCACTATATAAGCCAGGTCAGCTTCCCGAGTGTTGCCATGGCTTTTTAAAATCTGAGGAGATAAGCACTTGAATAAATATAAATTAAAAATCATTTTTATGTCAGTTTAGGATTAAATTTTAAAAAGAAAAGAAAAAAGCAAAGGAAACAATGTTAAAAAAATTCAAGGTACAAAAAAGATTAGACAAACTGTGTAAATGTTTTTAGATTTGATTTTGTTGTTCTTTAGATTTTTTTTTTTAAAGATTTATTTCATGTATGTGAGTACGTGGTTGCTGTCTTCAGACACAGCAGAAGAGGGCATTGGATTCCTATTACAGATGGTGTGAGCCACCATGTGGTTGCTGGGAATTGAACTTGGGACCTTTTTTTTTTTTTTTTTTTTTAAGATTTATTTATTTATTATACATAAGCACACTGTAGCTGTCTTCAGACACTCCAGAAGAGGGCGCCAGATCTCGTTACAGATGGTTGTGAGCCACCATGTGGTTACTGGGATTTGAACTCTGGACCTTCGGAAGAGCAGTCGGGTGCTCTTACCCACTGAGCCATCTCACCAGCCCCAACTTGGGACCTTTTGGAAGAGCAGCTAGTGTTCTTAACCACTGAGCCATCTCTCCAGTCCCCATTCTTTAGATTTTTAAAAAGATGTTTTGTTAACTATATAAATAATTATACCGGAAAGAGAATTCATTGGTACAACTGTTTTCTTTTTAGTGTCTTCAGAAGCCTAACCTGACCTCTGACACAAAGGACAAGGAGTACAAACCCCATGATATTCCTCAGAGGCAGTCTGTGCAGCCTGCAGAAACCTGTCCTCCGGCCCGCCGAGCAAAGCGCATGAGAGCAGAGGTGAGTATTTTATTGGATCGGTGAGAACTCTTGAGTTTAGTGCTAATGGCTGTTCATCACTCACTTTCTCCTGAATGTAAGTGCTGGAAGCACGGTGGCTCATGGCAGTGAGGTGCTGTGGCTGGGACTCTTCACATGGTGGACCAGGGAGCAGAGGGCAAGATTATAGTGAGACCAGGCCTAGAGCTCATATGGTTGATCCCTGATGTGGAGGCCCCAACTACTAAAGGCTAATTTATACTAATACTAATTTATAATAATAAATTTTTATTTTTATGTATTTTGCTAGAATATCTGTGTGCAAGGAAAATGTAGCAGTGCTTAGACTACACTGGTATACACTAAGTCTCAACATAATAATCCCTGCCCTTTATTTGCTTAAGAGTGGTCCTTAAAAAAGCCTGGGCTTTACAAAAACTTCTAGTGTTCTGCCAAGTGGTTTTTTGTTTGTTCGTTCATTTTGTTTTTTGACTACACTGGCTCCCTAGGCAACTGACAATAGTTTTGAGCCTTGGTAATCTCATAAGGGAATATGCCACACTGCTCTGTGCTTATGTCAGCGATGGGGATGGTGGTGTCTATAGCGGGGAAAGAATGGAAGAGCTCCTTCTGGGTTGCCTGAAAGATGCTTAGTTTACAGTCAAAACCAGAGAAAGTATTGTCATTCTCGTGCTCCTAGTAAGGGCGGACAGGGTCTTGGTCCCTAAGTGTGGAATTGGGAATGTCTAGACCGTGAGTGTTGACAGGCTATCAATCGGGAATGTCTAGACCGTGAGTATTGACAGGCTATCAAGATGCCTTGCTTTAGGATTTTTCTGTATTCAGAAAGAAGAGTCTTCTTCATGCTCTGTTCCCATAAAGGCTTGATAGGATGTAAGTTTTAGGGAACAGTTTAATGCCAAGGAGCCTCAGGGCAGAATCAGGCTTCAGAGTCAATCCTTGACTATTTAATGATCTTTGACAAATGTTTTTTACATTATGTAGAATTTAGAGATTCCAAATTTCTCAAGAAAAGAAAGTAAACATATAGAAAATTAGGATTATTTAGCCGGGCGTGGTGGCGCACGCCTTTAATCCCAGCACTCGGGAGGCAGAGGCAGGCGGATTTCTGAGTTCGAGGCCAGCCTGGTCTACAAAGTGAGTGCCAGGACAGCCAGGGCAACACAGAGAAACCCTGTCTCGAAAAACCAAAAAAAAAAAAAAAAAAAAGAAAGAAAATTATGATTATTAAAATACACAGACATGTTTAAAACTCATTAATTTAAAACCTAATATTTATTTTTTGAGCATATTGTTTTGACTTTTGTGACAGGGTTACACTGAATAGCCCAAGCTAGCCTTGAATTTCCTATGATCCTCTTTCCTCAGCCTTCCAGTTGCTAGGGATACAGGTGTGTCCCACAGTGTATGACTTATTCTGGACCTTTATAAATGTAAGGTGTCCCCTAGTGTTGCGGAGGTCTGAGGTCTGCATTGACGATACCAAATGTAATACTAATGCCCACAGAAAAAATACTTTTGGCTGTGAACACACGGGTAAATTCATAAATAGTCCTACTAACACTTGAGTGTTACAGACCACAAAGTGGTTTTGTTTATCAGTAAATATCATTCTCAGGAGCAAGAGGGCTGAGCCTGTCTTAGTGGGAATTCAGGTGTTCTACAGCTTTGTGATGTTAGATAGAGAACTCACTCTGGAGATTTAAAATTTTTATTTTTATGTATTTTGCTTGAATGTCTGTGTGCTATATGAGTATACAGTCCCCATGGAGGCCAAAGAGAGTGTCAGATTCCCTGGGATTGCAGTTGAAGAGAGTTGTTAGCAGGCATGTGGTTGCTGGGAATCAAACCCACCCAGGTCCTCTGGAAGAGCAGCCAGTGCTGCATTTCCTCAGCCCCAGAGGTATAATAACAGTAACGAAGCTAGAGAGGTGAGTGTAGCACCTACATTAGGCAGCTCACAATCCTGTGTCTCCAGCTCCAGAGAAGCTGATGCCCTTTTCTGGTCTATGACGGGACCTACTCATACATGGGCATGTAGAAAACCCCTCCACACAAACATAAATAAAAAATAAAATCTTTTGATTTTATTTGCTTAAAAAAAAAGGCAAAGCCTGGTGTGGTGGTACAGGCCTTTAATTCAGTACCCAGGAAGCAGAGCCAAGCAGATCTGAATTTGAGGCCAGTATGGACTACACAGCAAGGTCCAAGCTAGCCCAGGACACCCTGTATTTTAAAGAAAAAAGTCATTGAAGATTGTGGAAGCCAGATTTTCACAAGTACTGCTAGACCTTTGAAGAGGTTGGCAGCCAGATGTATTTCAGCCAGTTTATATTTCAGAATTAACGAAAATGCAATGTTTTTATAATTGTTTTGAGTTTAGTAATAATTAAAGCAAAATTTCTAGAGGAAAATAAAGGCCTTGTCATGTCCATTTTGGGTGGCAATACAACTTTTAAGTCGATCCAGTATATCTGTTTTTTTCTCTCAAAGTTATGTTATTGGAGAATACTCTACTAGTTTGTAATTTTAAAAATGTGATCTCCTAAGAAAAGAATAAAGTGTCTTATGAATTACTAAGTAAAAACAAAAAGAAGAGAATATTTATGTCTATGACAATTTTCTTTTAGGCTATGAATATTAAAATTGAGCCAGAAGAGGCAACAGAAGCCAGGACTCATAATCTGAGACGCCGAATGGGTTGCACAACTCCAAAATGGGAAAATGGTAAGTGATTTTTACATTAATGAGAAAAAGTAAATGATGATAGCAATTGTTATTTCTTGGTCACTTGGTAGGGCTTGAGAAATAAAATACATCGTCTTTATTCTCGCAATTAACAGGTGGTAGGGCAAAACTGGAAAAATGCATATTTGGAATATAGGTGAATTTCTCGGTTTCATCTGGCTGCTGCTTTGAAATTTAGTTCAGTAAATCACTTAAAAGGTGATTCGAAAAGTATATAGGTTCCTTTTTATTTCAAAGCAGGCAGAAACTGATAACAGTTGATAATGCTTGAGTGTATTGTGGTTGTCCCTGTTTTCCTCCCTCCATTTCCTTTCTTTTCTACTGTGTATTCTTGTTGTCTTCTAAGTGTTGACAGTATGGGCATGTGCCAGCATGCCTGGCCAGAGGTCAGTTTGTAGTTGACCTGGAGTAAGTACTATATACCATGAGCACAGGGCACCTGCCAATGCAGTAGTAAATGAGGTAGGCCTTCATGTGTTAGTGCGAGGGCAACATGGTGTAGTGGGGAGTGAACCGTTGAGTCTCAGTCCTGGCTCAACCACTAACTAGTTGTAAGACTACAGAGAAGATTCTAATCTTCTTTGAGGATCATGTTCCTCAAGGTAGTTTTGTTATGAACGAGTCACATGAACCAGGGCATCATCTTAGATAATGGAGAGATGGTGTATAGTGTGGTAGAGATACAGCTGGTGAGTTGGTGGTATCCCTGTCATTAGCAAGAGAAACATACATGTCTTGTTCTTTTTCATTTTTTCTTTGAGATATAGTTTCAGTATGTAGCTCTGACTGTTCTGGAGCTCACAGGCCACACACACACACACACACACACACACACACACACACACACACAGAGTGTTGGGATTAAATGTATATGCTACTTGGGCCTGGCGTATGCCTTATTCTTTATTTGTTTGTTTTTTAGCAACAGTGTCTCTCTATGTAGTCCTGGCTGCCCTGGAACTCACTGTGTAGACCAGGCTGGCTCTGCCTCTGGAGTGCTGGGATCAAAGGCGTGTGCCACCACTGCCCGACTGACATGTCCTCTTAATTAAAGAAGACTTTTAGCTCCTGTTTTGAAGACTTACGCTATTCATAATAGCACTCACATGCTAAAATTTAATAGAGGTTATTTTTATCAGTCAGCATTGAGTTCCTGTACCTAGTAACACTAGGTGTTAATAAAATGAGAATAAGTGTGGAATGGCATTTGTGTTTGGTTGTCAGTTAGAGGAGAGGAAGAGAATGAGGTGAAGCAGGGAGCAGAGATAAGCAGAGTGCATACAGAAAGAACTAACTTTGGATTGCTTCCTGCAGAGAAAGAAATGAAAAGCACCATCAAGCAAGAGCCCACTGAGAAGAAAGACTGCGAGTTAGAAAGTGAGAAGGAGAAGCCCAAGAGCCGGGCCAAGAAAACGGCCACTGCGGTGAGTGGACACTACCTGTTGTTACCTCATCACTCTAACAGGATCTCTCCCTATTCCAGTCCCAGCCTCCTGAGTTGTCCACCCTTCCTTCCTCTTTTTCTTCCTCTCGCACATACATCCTAGGCGCGAACTTCACCATGTTCAGCTCTGGGAAATGAGCAGAGTTTTTTTTTTTTTTTTTCCTTTTAAACAGGTGCTCTGCAGTTGAATCCCTAGCCTTTCCCCTTCCTGATAGCCCCACCGGTACACCATTACCTATAAGCACATGCTTATGTGCATTACTTAGTATTGGTTAACTTAGTATCAACAAAGGAAAGATATTTTAAGGGCTGTTTAAGTCAGTTTAGAAGTAAGGAACTACCTGCATCTAGTAAGCATTATTAATGTTTTTTTTTTTCTGTAGACCAGGCTTGCCTCAAATTTAGAGATGCATTTGCCTCTGTTGCTTTGTTTTCGTATTTGCTCTTCTGTGATGAGGCTAGCATTTCAGGCTAGTAGATCTTCTGCCCTAGTTTGCTACTGCTGTGATTACAAGCAGCTGCCACTACACCTGCCTCCAGAATATTTGCTTAATGTAGTAGTTATTTGGCTAATAATTTATTATTATTTATGAGGATTATATTTTTATGATTTATTTATTATATATACAGTGTTCTGCACACCAGAAGAGGTTACTAGATCTCATTGTAGATGGTTGTGAGCCACCATGTACTTGCTGGGATTTGAACTCAGGACCTCTGGAAAGAGCAGCCAGCACTCTTAACCTCTGAGCCATCCCCTCTCTCCAGCCTGGAGGATTATTACTATTTTTTTTATTTTAAGTTTATTTTATGTGTATGAGTACACTATCGCCATCTTCAGACACACCAGAAGAAGGCACCAGACCCCACTACAGATGGTTGTGAGCCACCATGTGGTTGCTGGGAATTGTTTCTGGAAGAGCAGTTGGTGCTCTTAACCAACTGAGCCATCTCTCTGCCCTGACAATTTTTTTCTTTATATTATGCATGGGCTGTAGAGATGGATTATTATTAGGTAAAGATACTTAATGCCAAACTTCATGGTCAGACAGAAGGTGAGACTTCTGAGTTGGACATTTAAGATATATAATTTTTCTCACTCCTGTTGTTTCTGGGGGTTGGCCCATGACTGTGTGTTAAACACCCGCCTAGCTTTACTAGCATCCGGAAAGCCGGGTTTGGGGCTGCCTGCCTTTGACCCCAGTGCTTAGATGGTCAAGGTCATCCTCCACTAAGCGAGGCCACCTGCTCACATGAAGACCCTGTCAGAACAAGAGAAGACAAAATGAAAACAGAAACTCACAAAATGAAGTAACGGTTCAAACTCTTCTGCTCTCCGTAGGTGGACCTGTATGTGTGCCTCTTATGTGGCAGTGGCAATGACGAGGACCGGCTCCTACTGTGTGACGGCTGTGATGACAGTTACCACACCTTCTGCCTGGTTCCCCCTCTCCATGACGTTCCCAAGGGAGACTGGAGGTGTCCTAAGTGTTTGGCTCAAGTAAGTATTAATGACTGAGAGGGAGAACTACTTTGGGAACATTTTCCTTTGCCTGTGGGTTTTAGATGCATTGATAATAAGTAGTCCATGAACAAAACAAGGCTTGGAAGTGAATGGGAGAGGAATCTTTCCAAGCTCCTCAGTGTATATATGCTCTTCAGATAATTACACTTTACTCCTTTAGTCACCATGTCATCAAATACAATTTTTTAACGCATGTTCTTTGTAGGAATTTATGAGCACTTAAAAAACTTGGATGATTTCACATGACATAGAAACCATCATTAATGTCGTAGTGTGTATTCATGCAGATTATTTTTCCATTTCTTGCTCCGTGTGTGTCTATGTCTGTCTGTGAGTCTATGGTTTGGGTTGCAGGACCTTTGAATCTGTCACAGTGCACATATATGTGCGTTCCTCTGTGACAGGGTCTCTGATTCTGAAGCTGTCACATTCATATGGTGACAGCTGTGCTTCAGCTATCTCCTTATCTCCCCTACCCATCAAGTGCTAGTGGCCCTGCCTTTGAGTTCCTTGATACAAACTCAGGCCCTTAATGCTTCTGTGGCGGGTACTTTATCTTCCTAGCTCCCGACATTTTTTTTTTCTATTTTAAATGAATGCTAGACAATTAGACAATTTTAGAAATATACTTTTTTATCCTAAGTTATTTCAGTGTAGTGTATATAGTGCTGATATTAATACAGTGTAGCAAAATTTGCTGTTTCCTATATAAGGAAGTGCTCAGTCATTGGAATATTACATTTTGTGTTAGAATTAGGTAATACCACTAAGAAAGCTTTTATGTTTTCTGTATAGCTATCGTGTAACATGAGAAGACCACACAAGGACAGATTATTATGGAAGTCAGATAGCTTCCATGGTGTTAGATAAATATTAATATTTAAATGTTTAAGTATTTAATACCTGTGTAGAGATGACCTCGTTAAATGGTCTGAATATGCAAACCTATTTGACTCCACTGTGTAGGAGAGTTTTATAGTGCATCTGTAACCTCTTAGTGTTTTGGTTATTCCTTTCGGTAGCATTATTTGGCTATCATTAAATGTTTCATTCTGAGAGCTATAATATTTCATCTACTTAATAATTTTTATTTTGGTATAGTTTAAGTTGATTTTATAGTTTAAACTCTCGAACATTATCATTCCCCTTGTTTTCAGTACTGAAGACATTTGATCATGAAAATAAATGAAGGTTAAAAAATTCTTTGATAAAATGTATTTTATTTGTACCACTGTCTTCAGACATATTTGATTTTTCTTATGTAGACTGAATTTAATAAAAAAAATCTTAAAAATCTTTAAAAAAATTGCTTTTGTTGTTGGCTACATAGATTAGTCATTTGAAAGTGTCACCTGGAAAACATCTTTTCTTCTTCCCATGCAGGAATGTAATAAGCCACAAGAAGCTTTCGGCTTTGAACAAGCAGCAAGGGACTATACACTTCGTACGTTTGGAGAAATGGCAGATGCATTCAAATCTGATTACTTCAACATGCCAGTCCATGTACGTAGATTGATTTAGACCTTAAACATTTTTTGTTACTATTTGCTTATATGTGTGTAGTGCGTGCTCAGGCAACACTGAACATGTAGAAATCGAAGACACCGTGTAGAAGTTGGTTCTTTCCTGCTGTGTGGGTTCTTGGGATTGGACTAGAAACATCTTCCCATCTGTGACATAAGTTTTATTTTATGTTACTTTTTTGAGATCAGACATCATTTATGTAGCCCCAGTCAGCCTGGAATTTACTCTGTGAACCAAGCCAGCCTACAGGGCCACTACCACACCTGGACTAATTACACTTTTTGTTTGTTTGCTTGTTTTTTGTTTTAAACGAGGTAGCTGGTGAGGAAAGAGTTAATATGGACAGTGTAGACATTTTCTCTGCAACTCCATTTCTGGATAAAGAAAAGCTTCATGTTAATAACAGCAAACACCAATATGAAGTCCTATAGTCCCCGTAGTCCAGCAGTTGCAACTTAAAGACAGTCTCACAATGCTGGTGGAAAGCTTGCTGTGTATCAAGTAATGCAGTGTGTGCTGTGTCTTGCACACATCTGGTGCACTCTGTTGTCTAGTCTTAGACTGTAAATTTTACTATAAGACTCCATGGTTGCTCCTTGTTTATCTAGAAACATAAGCAGTATCAATATTCTATCAAATAAGTCAAAATTAAATGGTTTCAGCGTGATTCTGGATATTTGAGATGGGATTTTTCTCATGTGTTTTCTCACAGCAAACAGCTCATGCATGAGATTACGGAGGTTAGATAGGAGCTTTGATCCCTGTGGAATCCCAGAAATACATAGTCCTTTATGTCATGGACATCAGCTTTTAGTAATCCAAATATTTTCTTTTTTATGCATATTCCACCTGAAATTTTATTTTTACTCTTCATGCATTTTAGTATTTTCTCATATTTGTACAGTCATGTTAACTGGCTTATGATATCTCTTCTCGGATGTCGGAAAACATGAAGGCCTGTACTTAGAACATTTCCTGATGCCTGATAGCTTTATATTGTTGGACATGCTGAGGCAAAGGTCTTTTTGTTCATATTCTGCAATTTGTTTTTTGTTATTACATTTTTAAAAAAGTTTATTCATTTTTGTTTTTGATACAGGAGTATTTTGCCTGCATGTATGAATGTGCACCATGTGTGTGCTTGGTGCCCATAAAGAGGCCGAGGAGAGCAGTGTATCCTCTGGCCCTGGATTACAGGCCCAAGTGGGTCCTGGGACTCGAACCCAGGACCTCTGCAGGAGCAATCATTTTAAAACCCCCCTCAAACTGTTAGTTTACTTTCTTTGGCCTCTCTTTGTAATTGTGGCTGGTTCATGATCAGTGAACATGAATTTTTAACTTTTTGCAAGACAGGGTTTCTCTGTGTAGTCTTGGTTGCTCTGGAACTCTCTCTGAAGACCAGGCTGGCTTCGAACTCAAAGATACCCCTGCCTCTGCCTCCCAAGTGCTAGAATCAAAGGCGTGTGTCAACACTGCTCAGCTAATTATTAGTTCTTAATTTTAAAATTTATTATAGAAAACGGAGTTGTTGCCTGGATAGAGTTATTCACCTGTGGGAAATTATGAACAGATTTTTTTTTGCTTAGAAGTTTATTCTGTGATTTCCATCTCTTAACTAGTTAAACAGTTTGTGAATGAATGAAAAAATTCCTCTTTTAATTTCCTTGTACTTGCAGATGGTTCCCACAGAGCTGGTGGAGAAGGAATTTTGGCGGCTCGTAAGCACTATTGAAGAAGATGTCACAGTGGAGTATGGAGCTGATATTGCTTCAAAAGAGTTTGGCAGTGGCTTTCCTGTTCGAGATGGGAAAATCAAGATTTCTCCTGAGGAAGAGGTAGGCTCCAGCTTTCAGGACTTGCTGTGTGAGGTGGAGCTCTGTGTGGAAAGCACAGCCGTGGACTAGTGACAGCCTCACTTAACTAAGAACAACAGCCTTGAGAATTGTTAGTGAAATTCTCTTTGGCTAGCTTGAAGTTTGTTGTTGTTGTTTTTAATTTTTTGAGTACACAGTTGCTGTCTTCAACCACACTGAGAGGGCATTGGACCCCATTACAGATGGCTGTGAACCACCATGCAGTTGCTGGGAATTGAACTGAGGACTTCTGGTAGAGCAGTCAGTGCTCTTGATTGCTGAGCCAGCCCTCCACCCCCTGAAGTATTTAAAATTACTTCCAGCACAGCCTTAATTACTAAATTAATTAATTAATTAATTTTTTCCCAAGACAGGGTTTCTCTGTGTAGCCCTGGCTATCCTGGAACTCACTCTGTAGACCAGGCTGGCCTCCAACCCAGAAAACCGCCTGCCTCTGCCTCCCGAGTGCTGAGATTAAAGGTGTATGTCACCACTGCCCGGCTTATTTATTTTTGATCATTATTAATTATTTTTATTTTTTATTATTTTTTAATTTCAGGTTTGGGGAGAATATTTGATTTGTTGAAAAATTTGCCTCAATGCCTATATATGTATATATATAAAATTTCCTTAGAAAATATATTACATTTATATAAGTAGAGCAACAATGGTTAAGTTTCTTCTAATTCTCTATGATTTCATACCATTCATTCCCCTAAAGTGGGGGGGAGGGATGTCAAAGATGGCTATTTATTTCATTTAGTTTACAGGGGTGCATTATTTTAAACAAATGACATTACTTGTGTTTGCAAGTATAATCTGTATGTTTTCACTGGCATGACTGATTCTGATGGATATTACTACTTTTATCTCACGAGGAGAGTAGAACATCTTTATTTTTCTTTTATTCGATATTTTTAAATTTACTAATTTCAAGAAAAATTAAGTTCTCAAAAACCCTTAGTCCTGGTCATGCTCTGTACTGAGGTGGTGAGGAAAAGCCACTGCTGCCCTTTCAGGTTTCAAGTTTGACCTCTTTAAAGAATGATCAGTCAAGGCCTTATTTAATTTTTATATTTGTAAGTGTCCTGCTTTCCATGCAGCTGGCTTCCTGAACCCACACGATTTCTGTCTGGTTTTGGGCAGTTAGATTTACATTGTGTATGCCTGTGGTGTTCATTTTAAGCCTTACATCCATATAGAGAAATGTATACACGTGTGTGCAGCTCACTCATAGCCAGCTCTAGAAGAGGAAGGTAGAACACCTCAGCATGGGCTTCCTCTCAGGACAACCACCGCAACATCTAAGGGTGGCTTCGAACTTCAGTTTATGCTCAGTTCATGTTCTTCACTCTCCCAAAACAAAACAAAATGAACAGGTTGAGAGAGAGAGAGAGAGTGTGTGTGTGGTTCAAGCCCACTTTTTAAAGTCTACAAATCACCATAGTGGCACCTCTGCTTCAACTCCTAATCCCTTCATTTTATTTTGAAGGAGTTCTGTAGACAACTTACATGGAATTCTAGGGCCTGGAGAAATGGCACAGCAGTTTTAAGAGCACTTGATTCTCTTTCTTAGGACCCCAGCTGTTTCCTAGGCCAGACTGCTCACAACTTCCGTCTCTAGTGCCCCTTTCTGACCTCCTTGTACTTGTACACATGAACCACCCCCAAGTAAATACAGTAAAAAAAGAAGGTACAAAACCATGTTTCTGAACTGTTAGTATGATATAGCTTAAACTTTATCTTTTTTTTTTTTCTGGCTCATTTTAGGAATACCTGGATAGTGGCTGGAATTTGAACAACATGCCAGTGATGGAGCAGTCTGTCCTTGCTCATATTACTGCTGATATATGTGGCATGAAACTCCCCTGGTTGTATGTGGGCATGTGCTTTTCTTCCTTCTGTTGGCATATTGAAGATCACTGGAGCTATTCAATCAACTACTTGCACTGGTGAGAATTCTTTATGGAGTCTATGAGGACTATCTAAGCTGGGCAGGAAGGACAACTTCTTCTTTCAGAAATGTGTTCATGACTGAGAATTTCAAGTTCCATTTGCTTTAGCTTCTGTTACCTTAGGTTTCCTATCCGATTAGGGCACTTCACTTCACATAGTCTTCTGAAATCATACACTATTTTGCAAGTATAGGATGTTTCTAGGAATAGCATTTATGAACAAGTTATACACACGCGCACACACCCCTGTCTACCAGAATTCTCATTTGATGTCATGGTAACCTCTATATCCCTTTGGGGAGGAGAATGGACTTGGGACTATCAGTTTCCTTTTGCTGTGCTAATTTTCTGACATCATAACACTTAGAATACCTATCAAGCCTATGTAGACATTTATTACTTTATTATCTAAACTTTTCGCCCAAAGCCCTTTTTTTCCCCTACAGCTGTAATACCCTCACCTTATTTCTTCTACTTTCACATGCAAAAATATTTTAAAATTCCTAACTCACTTGAATCCCACAGAAAATGTACCACAAGAAAGAGATATTCTTGTGGTACATTTGGATATTCAGCATGATTCTGCTTCCCCTGGTATTACCCAGCTGTAACAGGAAGATGATGTTTTATATACCTCACAGAGATGGCACTGATTAATTGGTTAACAATTTAAAGTGTTTTAAAGAATAAGGGTTGTTTAGAAATGATAATTGCCTTATTCGTATTTGATGTAAGCTTTTTTACAGCAAAATGGGCAAGGAAAAAAGAAGATGGAAGTCTCAGTCCTTCTTAGTTGTTGTAGGGAGTCATAGTAACTGTGCTGTATCAAATGTGACTCCTTATCTTTTTAGAAACTAAATCCTCGAATGTTTGTAGAGTAGGATCTGGGAGGACCTCAGTCCCATCTTGGCAGTGGTGGGCAATGCACTGCGTGTTCCCCTCCTGCTCGTCCTGATACTTGTTTGAGTTGAAAGGTGTTTGTAGGTCAGAAGAATATGAACTAGTTAACAAGTTGCTGTGTGTTATGCTACAAATTAATGGATTCTGATCTGTTTCTAGGGGTGAGCCAAAAACCTGGTATGGAGTTCCAGGCTACGCTGCTGAGCAGCTAGAGAACGTGATGAAGAAGCTCGCTCCTGAGCTCTTTGTGTCCCAGCCGGACCTGCTGCACCAGCTTGTGACCATCATGAACCCCAACACCCTGATGACTCATGAAGTGCCTGTATGTCCGCACCGATCCTCCTGCCGCCCCACCCACATGCACAGCTTCCCTAGCACCCCCTCTTTTCTTTTTAAAAAGTTTCTTGGTGTTTTTCCCCCATAATATAAGTTGATAACCTGTTGGGTGCTTTATAGCAGTCTCCCAGTGGGCCAGATACTTAGAAACTCTAAACTCCTATATTACTAATGACTTGCTCTGCAGATGAGTGACGCTCACTTTAGTGTATCAGTCAGTGAGTGGGAGAATGTATAGCCATGACCACTAATGGTTTCTGTACTGTAAGGTTTTTTGTTTGTTTGTTTAAGATTTATTTACTTGTTTTTTGTAAGTACACTGTCACTGTCTTCATCTTCACACACCAGAACAGGGCATCAGATTTCATCAAAGATGGTTGTGAGCCACTATGTGGTTGCTGGGATTTGAACTCAGGACCTCTGGCAGAGCACTCAGTGCTCTTAACTACTGAGCCATCTCTCCAGCCCTTTAAGTTTTGTTTATAAGTTTAGTAAACAAAAGATAAAAAGTTACCTGTCAAATGGAAATCGTTTACTATGAGAGTGGGTAGCTAGTTACAATTAGAGCTAAGCTCAGGTTTTAAAATCTTTTTGAAAATATTTATAAATATTACAAATTTATAAAGTGGTCTTTACTGAGCCATTTTTCCAGTTCTTGGGGTCAGTCTTTTATTCCTTTTTCCTCTCTAAAAGAGGAAGTTTAGTAGGGATGTTTGTGTGAATGCTTATCTAATAAGAACAGGCCCTGGATTTAATTTCCAATACAGCATAAAGAAGTGACAGTGAGGGTTGGAGAGATGGCTCAGTGGTTAAGAGCGCCAACTGCTCTTCCGAAGGTCTTGAGTTCAAATCCCAGCAACCACATGATGGTTCACAATTATCCGTAATGAGATCTGATGCCCTCTTCTGGGATGGCTGAAGACAGCTATAGTGTAATAATAAATAAATCTTTAAAAAAAAAAAAGGAAGAAGAAGCGACAGTGAATTGTGGGATCTCATGATTAACCAAAATGGAATGCTCCTCATGACTGATTCTGACGGTGGTTCTGGGAATTGAACCGAGAGCCTTAGATTAGGGATACTAGGTTTACATTTTGTCCTGGTGCTGCTTCGTAACCAGAGCTGTCTGTTTTACATTGCTTACTGCCTCCACCCCGCAACCCCCCTTCCTCAAGCACCTAGGGTGTTGTGTGCGTGTCTGCATTTGGGCGTTGTTCCTCGGGGATCATCATCTTGATGTTTCAGACAGGATCTCTGAGGACTTTATGGAGGGCCATTAAGTATGTATTTGTGGACCATAAAGTAATGACAAAAAGAACAAAACATTCACTATGTCTTCATTGTTAGCATTTCTCTTCGATTTTTCAAATTTGTCAATATTGGAATAAAATGTAGGGGCTAGATTTAGGGCTTTGGGAAATCAATGGATTGATTTTTCATTCCTGGTCTGGAACTTGCTATGAAGTCTAGATTGTCCTCCAACTCAAGAGATCCTCTTGTCTCTGCTTCACTTACAGCTGAACCTTAGGAGGTTCCTGATTGTATCTGTAAAAAAAGATGTTTCTTGCCTCTTAGATGGTTTCTTGTTTTTGTGGTAAGAGCACTGTCTTCGCTTCAGAGACTATTTAGTTCTGTTAGTGTGGTATACCACTCCATCTTGTGGCAGAAACCAGATGATTCTAACAGTAATTTTTTCTCCTCACTTTTGATAGGTGTGTGTGTGTGTGTGTGTGTGTGTGTGTGTAGTCCTGTCCTATTTGTCTAGAGAAACCATCTGATAGTTTATGTCTAAATTGCCTTTGAGAATGTTACTGTAAAACCTTAATCGCTCATCCCTGTCTCTGTAGGTTTATCGAACGAATCAGTGTGCTGGGGAGTTTGTAATTACATTTCCAAGAGCCTACCACAGTGGCTTCAACCAAGGTTTTAATTTTGCTGAGGCCGTTAACTTCTGCACTGTTGATTGGGTATGTGTTATGTATTTGAGCTTTCTCAATCAAATCTTTTTTTTTTTTGTGGAAATAGCATAAAATGCTTTAAAAACTGTCACATATCCTTGCTACTCATCTGGATTCTATGCAAAATCTTTTCCAGTTTACAGTGAGATAAGACACTGGATAACACAGTGTGTGACAACTCAGACACGCACTGTGTGCATGTCCATGTGCATGCCCATGCCTTTGGCCAGAGAATGACAGATAGCTGTGAGTAGCCTGGCGTGGGTACTGAGAACTGTGCTTTGAATCTCTCTAAAAATCAGCACTTGCTCTTAAGTGCTGAGCCACCTCTCTCAAGACATTTCTTTTAAATTGTACACATTTTTAATGAAATTTTAGGGGATAGAGCAGTGTTTTGTCTTTTTTTTTTCCCAGTGTTGCCATGGCTAGTCCTGAGTTCTTTATTGTAAACCACCCTGCTTCAGCAGGTTTTGGGAAACCTAACTTGTAGCAAGAGTCTTCCTGAAGGATAGAGTCATAGAGTCTAGTGACTTTTAATAAGGCTAAAGATTTTTTTTTGAGATTTATTTATTTATTATATGTAAGTACTCTGTAGCTGTCTTCAGACACTCCAGAAGAAGGCGGCGGATCCCTTTTCAGATTGGTTGCTGGGATTTGAACTCAGGACCTTCAGCAGAGAGTAGTCAGTGCCTTTAACCATTGGGCCATCTCTCCAGCCCAAGGCTGAAGCTTATTAAAGCTTGCAAACTAGTAACAAATATTCCAGTCTTAAAACTTGGTAGGGTTTCAGGTTAGCACTGTTGTTTGAGGAATAGTACTAACATTACCAGTTAAACTCCACATTACTCGGTAACTCATTATCAATAATCTTTTTCCTAAACCAGTTTTCAAATAAGTTACCTAATGTGATAGATCTTTAGAGCACAACAATAGGCTCAGGGCTCTGGGAATCTGAGTCTAGTTTAGGGTTGATAAGTGATAGGTGTTTTGACTTAGATTGTATTATTTGGTAATATGATATTGTAAGTCAGAAGTCTTTGGAAATTAAAAAAGACTGACTATGTCATTTTCTTGTGCCCTGTGTACAGCTGCCATTGGGCCGCCAGTGTGTGGAGCATTATCGCTTGCTGCACCGTTATTGTGTCTTTTCCCACGATGAAATGATATGCAAAATGGCTTCTAAGGCTGATGTATTAGACGTTGTGGTAGCGTCAACTGTTCAGAAGGACATGGCCATCATGATTGAGGATGAGAAAGCTTTAAGGGAAACTGTTCGGAAATTGGTAAGGTTTCTGGAAGTCCCAATTCCATGTCATTGATTGTGATTTACTAAGTCGTTGTGTTCTCTACTACTGTTTTAAGAAGCTTTTCCACGTTGTATTTAATGTCTACAGAGCTGCCGGGGGCCCTCCGGCCTGTTGAGGGTAGTGGTATAGTCACAGAGTAGGACTCTGGTGATGACTTGAAATTCTGAGGGCCTCAGGCTTTCAAGCTCTTTAACTGTACTGAAAAGCTAAAAACGTTCTGGCTCTTTCTGAGGGTAAAGACTGCTGCAGGCTTAGGTGACTGACACTGCAGCCTAACAGTGAGGATTCAGCCATGTGGCCTTTGTTCTGGCTCAGCAGGAACTGCTGGGCTCTAACTTTCAGCCTGCTGGTAGGAAGCTGCAGGAAGAAACTGGGACACTTAGAGAGGTGGTTATAGAGTTTATACTAAGTTGTAAAAAGTTTCCTATGAAAACTGAGGGGAAAGGCAAAAGATCCTAAGCGGGGACTAAGTGTGGAAAGGCAAAAATTTCTCTCTCTTCTTGTCCTCAGTACTTATACATCTTTCAGAATACATGATCACATGGTACAAAGTTCATCACAAGTTCACACAAAAAGATCAAATCATAAATTGAAATAGAAGTTTACAGCAGGGAATGTTTACATTCATATCCATTAGGAGTAATTATCTGGCTAAACATCTATCACCTGTCTCAGATCTACAGGTTCACTGAAGGTTTAAAACCATAACTAATTTATTAGTGAAGTTTTGTATAGACAAACCCAGTCAATATTTTATCTTTTGTCGGAGCATCTATAATAAATAGCTAGTTCCCTTTTTATGACCTTTGGTTAATTGTTTTACAACCTCGTGGAATGTGCTCTGAGTGGGAGAGAGTCTGGTGACTAAGAGCAGTGAACTGGGGACACTTGGGAGACTGGCAGAGTTCTCACTGCAGTTGTGACTCTCAGAAAAGGAACTAATAATAGCAGTCCCACTATAAAAGAGCTTAAAAATCACAGACATAGCCGGGCGTGGTGGCGCACGCCTTTAGTCCCAGCACTCGGGAGGCAGAGGCAGGCGGATTTCTGAGTTCGAGGCCAGCCTGGTCTACAAAGTGAGTTCCAGGACAGCCAGGGCTACACAGAGAAACCCTGTCTCGAAAAACCAAAAAAAAAAAAAAAAAAAAAAAAAAAAAAAAAAAAAAAAATCACAGACATAAATTTTAGGAATTCTTAAGGATCATCATTAAGTCATCTATTTGTCTCTATAGAATTAGTACAAAACTACATTTTCGTGGATCTGCAGAGATCTGCTCCAAAGGGGTGTGCTACTACTTAGTGACAATTATATAAGTTTAATAATAACAGGAAAAGCATATTAATTGCAGGAATCTTTCCTAAAATGAATCCCTTACAGCCTTGCTTAATAAGGGTGCGCCTATCACAGATCATATAATATCCAAAGCAGGCCATTTCAGGATATTCACCTGCTAGTTATTAGCTTGTCCCATTATGACTCTTGATAAAAAGCAATTCTAATTGACGTGTAGTAATACTTGTTTTATTTATATTGACCTTATTTATTTTATCCCTTGTATCAGTTTCTGTAAAATATCTCTTCACATGGTTTGTCTGTTTTAATTATAAAATTATATTATTTCATTAGTGCTGCTCCCCCGTCTGTCCCCTCCCTCTTTCCATCCCTCCCTTCCTCTCCTCTAATAGTGTTTCATGTATCCTCCTGCTTCTACTTTCTAAGTACTAGATTACAAGCTTGCCTCTTTTAAGTTTTGTTTATTATGTGTCCTCCTACTTAAGACATTGTGCATAATAAAGAAGCAGTCACTAGGATTTTCTCCAGTATCTCATACTTTTATAATATGAATGGCCTCGGGATCATTTTAAGTAATTTTTATTTGTATGAGACACAAGTCTAAAGTGTTGTTTTTATTTATTTTTGTATATGGATGTCTAGTTGTCCCTTCATTATGTCTTAAAAACTTCTCTCTGAATTGCCTTAGTACCTTGGTTTAAGACCTGCAAATTTAACTTGTTGCTAGTACTAAATTGCTAGTGATTACTTTTAGAATATTCTCTCTCCCTCTCCCTCCCTCCCTCCCTCCCTCCCTCCCTTCTTTCCAGTCTCCTGTGTCCGTCCGTGTGTGTCTCTCCCCCCCCCCCCCCAATCTCTGGTATGTATGCAGATAGTTTTGTGCATGGGAGCATGGGAGCTCAGCGCCCCCAGTTCAGAATAGGATGTCAAGTGTAAGTTACAGACAGTGGTGAGCTCAGTAATAGGAGTGCTGGGCGCTGAGCTTGTGTCCTTGATGTGCATACTTACCATTGCTTTCTCTCTAGCCCTCTAAAAGGCTTTGACAAATCTTTACGTAGACAAGAATGTCCTTGAATTCTGACCTTCCTGGCCAGTTTTAGAATTATAGGTATGCTAGAGTACTCAGTTTTATTCAGTTCTGAAATTGAATGCAGGGCTTGGAGCAGCACATAAGGCAAGCATTCTACCAACTGAGCTATAATCCTAATGCCTAGTTTTGTTCTTTATTTTAAAAATTATTTTTCTGTCTTTTAGTTCGTTTGCATTTTCCTGTTATGATTTTGATTTAGTAGGTTTTGGTTTTGTTTTTTGTTTTTGATTCTTTTGGATCAACCACATATGTAAACAATCATTTCTTTTTATATGCCACTGTGTATAGAGGACTGGAATGTTGTCTATTGGGAGCTCATTATGGACCACCAGCAGGATATCTATTGTCCCCTGATATTTTATTGTTGGAGAAAGCAGTGTGTAGTGGATTTAAGTGACCTGCCAAGGTCTACATCAGTAATGGCAGCTAGTGATTAGAATTCCTGCCTGGCGGGGTAGGTTCCTGCTCTAGCTGAACTTCTTTTAGCAGCTGATAGCTGCTGGAGGACTTCAAGTAGCTTTTCTTAGGTGCTGTACCAGCGAGAGGTTGCCCTGTCCTGTCCTCCACTCATGGCCCCACACTCTTGGGGATGTGGGAGTGACTAAAAACAAAACAAACAAACAATGGACATAAACCTTGGAAAGGTATGTTGGGAGGAGGTTGTAGTAGGGGTAGATGTAATTAAAATACATTGGTAGCCAGGCGTGGTGGCGCATGCCTTTAATCCCAGCACTTGGGGGGCATTTCTGAGTTCGAGGCCAGCCTGGTCTACAGAGTGAGTTCCAGGACAGCCAGGGCTACACAGAGAAACCCTGTCTCAAAAAACCAAAAAAGAAAAAAGAAAGAAAAAAAGATAAAATACATTGGTGCAAAATTCTCAATAATAATAGTAGCGAATTTCTGCAACTTGAAAAACTGTTCTTGACCTGTGGAATGTGGAGTTTACAAGTTAAAATTGTGTATAAACTATGTTTTCCATTCTCAGCGAATTCAGAGTTGGTATTTGTTCTTCTTTAACCTCAACTCTTTCCAGACCACAGAAATCCTTTTCAGTGATCATGATTAAAATGAAAAATCTGTTCATTAGCATTTTTTACTTTGTCTTGTCATTGTTGATTTAACGAGTAATTGTCAGAAATTATTAAAATATTAATGTAAAACCAACCTTCCTTCCCTCCCCCCTTCCCTCCCCCTCTCCCTCTCTTCCTTTGTCCCTTCCTCCCTTCCTCCCTTTCCCATTTTTATTTTGTTTGTAAAGTCTGTGTGTTGGTAGAAGGCATTAGATCTCTGGGTGGCAACGACAGGTACAGGTGGCTATGAGCTAAGGTCATCTGCAAGAGCAGTGTTCATTCTTCTTAATCCTAGAGTCATCTTTCAAGCACCTCTATGTATGTGTCCTGAAGATTCTAGGGATCAAGTCCAGGGCTTTCTCTGTGCATTGTAGGCAAGTGTGCCAGTGTTTTTACTTTTCCTTTGTGATAGAAAGCATGTGTCTTTAGCTCTTCCTCTCTGTGCCCCAGTCTTTCTGTAAGCTAAGTTTGGTATAAGGTTGCTAACTTCAGCAGCATTCATTTATCAACAATTTTATTAATGTTCAAATAGAAATAAATGGTTAGACTTGAGGACCTGCCTCATCCAAAGAAGGATTCTCCTTGGACAAGTAGAATAATGTGCTATTATTATTTTTAGATTATTTAGTTATTATGTGAGTACACTGTTTCTGTCTTCAGATACGCTAGAAGAGGGCATCACATTATAGATGGTTGTCAGCTACCATGTAGTTGCTGAGAATTGAACTCAGGACCTCTGGAAGAGCAGTCAGTGCTCTTATCTGCTGAGCCATCTCTCCAGCCCGGTTATATAGTTCTAAATAGTACATATTTTCTTGGGTCTTTTAGATTGTATTATCCTGGGCTCAGCTGTTAAAGGCTAGGCTCACAACCAAAAATAGATTGTATTATCCTTTCAAATCCTCTAATATAGATTTTGTTTTAGGGAGTAATTGATTCTGAAAGAATGGATTTTGAGCTGTTGCCAGATGATGAGCGGCAGTGTATAAAATGCAAAACTACATGCTTCATGTCTGCCATCTCCTGCTCTTGTAAACCTGGCCTACTTGTTTGCCTACATCATGTGAAAGAATTGTGTTCCTGCCCCCCATATAAGTATAACCTGCGGTAAGTAAGGATGAGGTATTTTCCTTTGGGAAAGCATCCAATCATTTATTTATTTTGAGTGTGCATGTGCATTAGTGTATTTTTGATGCCCTGGTATGTGTACATCCATGTGCTTGAGTGCACATGTATGTGTGTGTGTGATATCATATTTATGTGTGAGTATGGTTATATATCCAAAGGCAGAAGGAAAAGAGAGACAGTGGGCCTTTCATGAGCAATTGAAACACCAGAGTCCAGTCCCACTGACACACTTCCATCAAGGATACACCTATGATTCCCTCTCAAGTCTCACCACTCCATAATGATTAAGCACTCAAATATTTGAGCCTATGGGGGCCCTTCCTAGTTAGATCATCACACATAGGTTTTGGGGATTGAAACTCAGGTTCTTGTCCTTGTAAGTAAATTGCTCTACCAATTGAGCCGTCTTCCCAGCCCACACTGAGTCTTTAATTATTATAGGTCTCTAAATGTTGAGGATATAACATCCATTTTTTTCACACTGGCCCGTCTCATTGCTGTTTGTGTTCTGTGTCCAGGTATAGATACACTCTGGATGATCTCTATCCAATGATGAATGCATTAAAGCTTCGAGCAGAGTCTTACAATGAATGGGCCTTAAATGTGAATGAAGCCTTGGAAGCAAAGATAAATAAGAAGAAAAGTAAGTAATGCAGAAAGTGGGACTCAATAAGCTGCAAAGTCTAGTTGGATTTTGTTGCAGTCAACATTTTGAAACAGCCTAATTTCCTGCTTAATCTTACATCCAGGTCCTTGGCAGAGGGTTCTAACCAAGATGGGTGAGGCAGATGGGCTCAACATCTCAGTGAAGCCTGGGTATATAGGTTATACAAGATGGTTTTGGGGCCAGCGAGGTGGCTCAGTGTACATGCCACACGGCCCCAGTGATATTGGATTAGGTCCCTGGAACCCATGTGACATCTGAACCAGTTCACCTCTGACCTCTATATGTACACCATGGCTCACATTTCCCCACTTTGACACCCCACCCCTTGTAGTGAAAAGAGAGAAAAGAACAAACTAAACTTCTTTAAAAAAAAACAAAAACAAATAGAAAGCAGGGCCATGGTGGCCCACGCCTTTAATCCTAGCACTTGGGAGGCAGAGGCAGGCAGATTTCTGAGTTTGAGGCCAGCCTGCTCTAGTTCCAGGACAGCTAGGGCTATACAGAGAAACCCTAACAAAAACCAAAAAAAAAAAAAAAAAAAAAACAAAAAACAAACGGGGGGAAAAAACCCCAGAAAACCAAAACAGAGCTGGAGAGTTGGCTCAGAGGTAAGAGTACTGTTTGCTCTTTCAGAAGACCAGGGTTCAACTCCAGTCATTCATGTGGTGGCTCATAACTATGTATAACTACAGTCACAGGGGATACAGTGCTTCCTCTGTCCTCCCCAGCCACTACATACATATGGTGTATAGAGATATATGCAGGCAAAACACCATACACATAAAAATAAATAAATCAAGCCAGATGTGGTAGCACACACTTTTAAACCCAGCACTCAGGAGGCAGTGGCAGGTAGTCTGGCCTACAATGTGAGTTATAGGACAGCCAGGACTACAGAGTAACCCTGTCTTGAAAACCAAAATAAATAGATAAATGAATAAATTTAAAAATCTTAAGAAAATAATAGCAACTTTATGTATTTTGTTACAATGGATTCTTTGAAATGCAATATAATATTAAAATGTTGGTGAAATGTTGGCTTAACATTTCCTAGTTCTAATCAAAATTTAATGTCCCTGGCACTTATCATTATTTTTTCTTTCTTTTAAAACAGAAGAGTTTTATATGTGTGTGTTTTGCCTGCATGTGTGTGTGTGTGTGTGAGTGAGTCTACTCTGTTGTGTGCCTGATAAGCCCTGAGGCCAGGAGAGCTCTGGGCTTAAGGATGATGGTGAGTTGCTATGTGGGTGCTGGTGACTGAACCTGAGTCTGTCTTCTTTCATAACAAGTACTCTTAGTGGCCGTTCTCCTCCCTTTATGGTGCGCGCGCGCTCGTACTTGTATGGTGCTTACAGAGGTCAGAAGAGAGCTCTGGCTCCCTGGATCTGGGGTTATAGACTCCTGAGTCATTATGCGGGTTCTGGGATCCAAACCTGGCCCTCCTCAGGAACAGTGAGGGCTTTTAGCTGCTGAGCCTGCCCTCCAGCCAGCCATTCCCTCCACACTCCATTCTATCCACTTTGTACATCAGCAGGTCCCTCCCTCCCTTTTCATGGAGGGGAGGGGAGCACCACCACCAGTTTCTTGTCAACTATAAAGTGAAGTGAAGGCCACAAAGTGGGTTAAGCCACAGTAGATCTCTATTACTTTTCTTTCACAAATGAGCAGGTTTTCACTTAAATCTAAACTTATATACTCCTGAAGACCCGACTCTAAGTACCCTTTGTCAGACTCCTCCCCGTCCCCCAGTCAGATAAACACTGCTTGTGGTACATTTCTGGGTAAGAACGGACAGAAAGCCTTCTCTACTCTGTAACAGTGATTATGAGCTTGATCACAGGAAAGACGACTTGTTCTGTTTTAGGTCTTGTCAGCTTTAAAGCTTTGATTGAAGAATCAGAAATGAAGAAATTCCCAGACAATGATCTTTTGCGTCACCTTCGACTAGTCACGCAGGATGCAGAAAAGTGTGCCTCTGTTGCCCAGCAGTTGCTTAATGGCAAAAGGCAAACAAGGTATCTATTTCTGACTGTATGAGAATGGACTGGGAGGCACCTGAACCTAGGAACCCATTGGCATCTCCGAGTAATGAATGCATGTGTCTTCATGGCTTTCTCGGGCCCTTGTCTTTCTAGGTATCGATCTGGTGGAGGAAAGTCTCAGAATCAGC
Source organism: Mus caroli (assembly GCF_978045245.1). NCBI lineage: Eukaryota > Metazoa > Chordata > Mammalia > Rodentia > Muridae > Mus > Mus caroli. The sequence goes on from NW_028227256.1 coordinate 131,185,985, forward strand.
TGACGGTGAATGAACTTAGACAGTTTGTGACTCAGCTGTATGCTCTGCCGTGCGTCCTTAGTCAGACACCGTTGCTAAAGGTAACCATATAAAGATCTGTAGGACTTTGGGTATATTTATATACTCAATTGACATCATTAAGTTGGTCAGTTGGCTCTTTGGTGGTTAGTTTGTTATTGTGTGTGTGTGTGTGTGTGTTTCTGCTGAAGCCAAAGGAGAGCATCAGATACATTAAATCTGGAATTAACAGTGGTTGTGAGCCACCTGACATGGGGGCTGGGAACTGCCGCTGTCATCTTGAAGAGTGGCGAGTGCTCCTGACCTCTGAGCTAATAATTCACACATATTTGAATTTTTGTTTGTGGAATAGTGGGTGGTTATAAGGAGATTAAAGGAAGATAAAGTTGAGATTTTTATTGTGAAAGTGACCACTGAATCTAGCATGGTGAACCACACTTAAAATTTCAACATTTAGATCCCAAGGCAGGAGAACTGCCATAAGTACAAAGCCAGTCTGGGCTCCATAGTAAGTCCGGAGCTGGAGAGATGGTTCTGAGCTCTTGCTACACAATCAGTATGATCAGAGGTTGAATTTTCTGTGCATGTACCAGTTCCACTAGGGCCCAGAGCAGGATTATGGCTAAGGCGTGTTGGCTTCTTAGTTGAAAAAAAATGTGAGGGCCATGTGGTTGAGGGAGGCAGCATGCCTTGGAGAAATAGGGAACTCTTCTCCAAGCCCTCTTCTGCTCATCACAAGCATGAGTGCCTGAAGGTTCAGAAGCCCTCGGAATGCACATGCTCATAAACGTGCTCACATAGACTGACTGATAAAAAGAAAACAAGAAAAAAACCCAAACGAAAGTAAGAAAAAGTGGCTACCAGCCAGTTCTTCTCATTGGTATAGACTTTATGTTATGACCCCCTATTTTGGCTCTCAGGTGTCATTTACGTTGCTTTGTTTACTCACATTATCACTGACATAACATGGCTTGGTAAAGAAAGTTACACCTCATTTTCTTTTCTTTATTATTCCTCTTTTTTTTCTTTTTCTTTTTTTCTTCTCTTTTTCTTTTTTCTTTTTGGCTTTCCGAGACAGGGTTTTTCTGTGTAGCTGTCTGGAACTTGCTCTATAAACCAGGCTGGCCTCAAACTCAGCCTGCCTCTGCCTGTTGAGGGCTGGGATTAAAGTTGCCCACCACCACTACCCTGCTGAAACTTGTATTCTGATAGTATGACTTTGATTGTTTGCCTTTGTCTTCTTTTAGGATCTCTTGAATCGTGTGGAAGATTTCCAACAGCAAAGCCAAAAACTACTGTCTGAGGAAATGCCTAGCGCTGCTGAGCTACAGGAGTTGCTGGATGTCAGCTTTGAATTTGATGTTGAACTTCCACAGCTCACTGAGATGCGCATTCGCTTAGAGCAGGCCCGCTGGCTAGAAGAGGTTCAGCAGGCTTGCCTGGACTCCAGCTCCCTTTCTTTGGATGATATGAGACGACTCATAGACTTAGGGGTGGGGCTGGCTCCATATTCTGCCGTGGAGAAAGCTATGGCCCGCCTGCAGGAGCTGCTAACAGTGTCAGAACACTGGGACGACAAAGCCAAGAGTCTCCTCAGAGCAAGGTAGACAAACACAAGGCAGTTTCCAGAGCTTTGGATAATAGGTGAACCTTAAAGTGTAGGACAGAGAGAAGCTACTATTTGGCAAGTGCTTATAAACGTTTGCTGTCCTTATAGAAGACTTGTGCAAAAAGCTGATCTGTTTGGGCTTGATTTGACACATGAGTAATGAAAATTACAGGGTTTGTGATACACACTTTTAATCCCAGCACTTGGAAGGCAGAGGCAGGTGGATTGCTGTGAGTGTGAGGTCAGCCTGGCCACATAGTGAGATCCTGTTTCATAAGAGAGAAAAATCTTAGTTATTTTAATGCTTATGAAATAAATTATTAAATGGAAATGACCATTGTAAAGATAAGATTGAATGAGATTTTCCTATAGTCTCTAATAATACTATCTTTGGAAGAAGAAAAAGTTTACAAAATAAATAAGCAGATAAATAAATGCAAAATAAATAGAATCCAGAGTCATGAAAGACAAATCAAATGTCTGAGAGTTGACGTGTTCATTCTGTGCAGTGATGTAATACAGAATATTTTAAGTAGAAATTATTATTTTTCTCTTGCTTGGTAGGTCTGGATGCTTCACTTGTTTTATACCTTTTGACAGAGGTGTGATAGGCGTCTGTGCTGGGTGAAAATGAAGTCATTTCCTAATCCTTTCTGTGTGGCAAGTCTTTATTGGTTCAGTAGGCAACATGGCATTAAAAAGTCTAGGTTACTGATACTGTTTTCATTCTTAAGATAGTGGTCATTGAGCTGAGAGGGTGTGAAATATCTTGCCATTGTGCTTTGAGTGTGTTAGAGAATTTAAATTTTCTTAGTTTATCTGATTCTTAACATTTTATTTGGCTTAACATAGAAGAAATTACCAGTTAGAGCTAGTATTAGTAAGCTACTTTTTGCATTAGAACTTTATTTCATAAAATCAGGAACATGTAGAACTAATTTTGTTTCTAGACTCTGGGACTGAAGAGATGGCTCAGCTAGCTGCTAAAAGTGCCCCTGCTCTGTTGTAGGGCACAAGCTCCAGAGCTGCCTGTGCCCTCTCTGCAAGGCATTTCTGCATGCGCACGTACAATGATGAAAGCCATACCTGCTTTCAATAACTTGATCATTTGAAATGAGTGAATTTGATATGCAGTGACCAGTGCCATTAAGGTTTTTTTATTGTTGTGGTGAATTTCTTCCTAGAAATGATCTTCCTAGTCTTTTGACATCTATAAGAAAAATGAAGTTTGTGGCTGGAGAGATGGCTCTGTAGTTAGGAGCACTGGCTGCTTCTCTAGAGATCCCAGTACCCATGTGGCAGGCAGTTCACCACTGTCTGTAACTCCAGTACCAGGGGACCCATGACACCAGGCAGGCATGTGGTACACATACATGTGCGTGCAGGCAAAATACTCACACATAAAAGTAAAATAAGTCTTAAAATAAAGAGAGAGAAAAGGAAAATGCAGTTGTGAAATGTCTGTGCAGTTGGAAATGTCTCTGTTTTGCTTTCACAGACCACGGCATTCTTTGAGTAGCCTTGCTACAGCAGTCAAAGAGATGGAGGAGATCCCTGCCTACCTGCCCAATGGTACAGTCCTGAAGGATTCTGTGCAAAGAGCCAGAGACTGGGTTCAGGATGTGGATGCATTGCAGGTAGGTTGAAAAGAAAAACAACATCCTGAGTCTGTCTGTCTGTGCTGTTAGGGGGATTTCCTCCTACCTGGACAGGCCTGGATAGGGCCTTCAGAGTTTGACAGCAGTGAGCAGAAGAATAGGCAGGCGGAAGCAGGAGCAGGAGGCTGTAGTCCTCCCAACCTGGTGTCTGTGGCCCTTGATGCTAAAGGTGCAGTTAGCTCTCAGTCATGTGCAACTGCGGCCTGCAAACTTTCTCCTCTGGCTTCTTAGAGCTGTTGTCCCTCATCTCCGTGTTGTTTTTGGCTGTGATGTTTGGTGTGTGGTTGTTTGTGTGTGTGTGGTTGCTTTTCCTGAGTGTGTTCACTTGTCATTTAGTTCATAAATGTATTAAAGCCTTTTTTAGATTTGTTTATCACGTGTATGACTGTTGTGCCTGTATGTGTGTCTGTGTGTCATATGGATGCCTGGTTCCTGAGGAATTCAGAAGAGGGTGTTGGGTCCCCTGGAACTGCACTTACATGTGGGGGCTTGGAATCAAGCCTGGGTCCTCTGAGCCATCTCCCCAAGCACAATTGTATAAATCTTTCTTTGACAATTTCCCCAACTTCTTCTCCCACTCCTTAGACATCTCTAGTGGGTCCCCTCTCTTTTATTTCTAACCCATGGACCTATTCGAGACATACTGAATCAGAATGTCTGGGATGAGAACCAGGAAACTGTGTATAAGTAAATGGGCTTTCCACATGATTCTTATATGTGCTGATGTTTTAAGAAACATTGGGCTTTCTAGCTTATATTTTAGTTTCCTGAGTAATTTGTACTGACTTGTTTTAGGAAGTCACTAGTGACAAGTGAATTGGAATAAAATATTATCTTTTAAAAAATGCAAGTCAAACTCACTCTAGTACAAATATTTCTGTTGAGATACATTTCTTTGATACTGTTCATAGGAACCAATGTGAGAGACTATATAGGTATAAAAATTTATAGATGGATATAAATAAACAGATAAAAGAGATAATTGTGTCACATTTTTTTATCCTTTGGAGCCTAGCATTAAGTGTTTGCCCACCCTTGCTGAGTTTAACATGTTGCAGTCATGGAGTCATTGACCATGAGCCTCACTGAAGTATACTTTTCCTATTTTATGTAGAAGTATCCTTTTCTTAATTTATTAGGCAGGAGGACGTGTGCCAGTGTTAGAGACACTCATTGAACTTGTTGCAAGAGGCCGATCTATCCCAGTACATCTCAATTCTTTACCAAGATTGGAAATGTTAGTAGCTGAAGTTCATGCTTGGAAAGAATGTGCTGCTAAAACATTCTTGCCTGAGAATTCTACATATTCTCTGTTAGAGGTAAGTTTGCAATGAGCTTGTGTGCAGGAACTTTGATCTCAAGTTTGAATGAGTTTATAGCATGCAAAAGTGACCTCATTGGATCTATCTAATTGTGAGTAGTTTTTAGCAACCCTTGAATGTTTTCTGGCTTCATTTAGGATATAGTTGAGAACATTTTTTCATTAGGTTTTGTGTATGTGTGTAAGATAAGTCTCTCTCTGTTCTCAGGGATTCTTGAATTATTATGGCAGTCTTCTGCTCTGCCTCTTCAGTTCAGGGCTTGCAGGTGTGTGCACCTCCACACCCGGCTGTGCAACACTTTCTATTTATGCTCAAATGAGACTCCAGTCCTGGCTATGATTCACCACCTTTGTTTTATGTGTATGGCTGGCTTGCCTGCATGTATGTCTGGGTACCATTTGTGTTTAGTGCCCATGGAATCTAAAGTTTGTCCCTTAGAATTGGAGTTCGATAGCTGTGTACCTTATGGGTGCTGGGAATTGGAATCTGGAAGACAGTCGATGCTCTTAAACACTGAGCCATCATCTCTCCAGCCCCACTGCCCGCATTTTAGTAAACCTGAGATGTGACCTCACTGAGTTTTCATAAAAAGCTTAAGAGTATTTTTATATTTTTTGTAAGCTGTGCATTATCATTGGAATCAGTATATCATTTTAACCGATTCCATTAAGTCTGGAACCTGCTTAAGTTTTGGAGCCTGCTTTTTCTCTTGTTTAATCATCGTTTTGTGTATGTGTGTGTGTGTGTGTGTGTGTGTGTGTGTGTGTGTGTGTGTGTGTGTGATATGCATGCCTGCCTATGAGTAGAGTTTTTAGAGGCAGCATGCTTCAAAGAAAATGGTTGACGGTGAGAAACATTCATGTGCTGCTCAGGCCTTTAACTTGGTTAATTTGAAATCTGTTTCACCATTGGCTCTGTTTTCTCTTACATTAGGTTCTTTGCCCTCGGTGTGACATTGGCCTTTTGGGGCTGAAAAGGAAACAGAGAAAGTTGAAGGAGCCCTTGCCAAGTGGAAAGAAGAGAAGCACCAAGTTAGAGAGCCTGAGCGATCTGGAGAGGGCTCTGATGGAGAGCAAAGAGACTGCGGCAGCTGTGCGTACAGGGTTTCTTCTGCTTTATCTTGGGGGAGGGTAGTTTCTTACTTTTTCAGGACTAGGTAGGAATAGCAGCATGGTTAACAGACAGAATAACTTGAAAAATGCTTGAGTTTGCCAAAAGAATTTTTGAAAATTGTGAAGTTTAAGGATAGAGTCGGTGAGGTATGTTTCAGTGGTAAAGCCCTTGCCTGGCATTAATGAGTGCCTGAATTCTGCAAAATTATAAGACACAAAACATCCCCACAGGTACATAAAATTTACAGTAACCCTGGTTGTCTTGGAACTCACTATGTAGACCATAATGTCCTTGAGCTTGCCTCTGCCTCCTAAATGCTGGGATTAAGGTGTGTGTCACCATGCCTAGCTCAGTCTGAGCCTTGAATATTGAAGAGTGCTTATGGATTATCTAAAAGTACTAGCTAAGGCGATCAAGGCTGCCAGGAAGGTCAAACTGCAAAGTTAACTTGTTATGTTGCCACAGGAAACACATCAAAAGCATCTAGGAGCTGGGTGGGGTAGCTAGCGCTCAGGAGGCAGAGGCAGATGGATTTGAGTTGCAGGCCAGCGCTACAGGACGAGACGCTATCTCAAAACAGTTAAGGAAAAAAAGTTATGCTGAATAATTGAGTCCTTGCACACGTTTTGTAAGCATTGTTGATTCTAGATAGTTAGTGCCCAAGAAGGTTCAGCAGTATCTGGCTGACATTTAATCAGCAGAGTGTCTTGGTGAAAGGACCCAGCTGTGTGATTGCTGGGCTGCTGAGCTGGATCAGTGGGTGAAGGCCCTTGCCACAATGTGGAGCATAACTAAGGATAGAGTTATGTGTCACAGATCAGTGGGACACATTCTGGGGAATGTGTTGTTGGTGAGTTTAGTCATTGTCATACCAACTCAAACTGGTCTGTATCAAATAGTCTACATGGCGGTAGACATACAGTGTCACCAGGATCTCTGGATTATACTGTGCATGGTGCCCGAGACATGAGTGCACAGCATGGACTGAACTTGACTGTGGGACTAACTGAATGGGCTCGTCTTTGGGCCGTTCAGTGTTTCTTTAGTAGCTACCTGACAGGACATAAAATTGCCCTGGTTTATTTATACATTTTGACACCCAGAGTCTGTTGTTTATTAAAAGACAGTCGAGTGTATGGAAAGTGTGTTTCCCCCTTATAGTATGTTTGTGTGTGTCTGCTACTGGAGCACTGTTCAGGCAGTTGATTTCATGAAGACATCATAGAAAGCGGTGCTTCTCTCCTTGAGACACTCGAGTACCTATGCCGGCTTTGCATGCAGTATCTTTCATAGACTCTAGTGTCTGCTTGGGCTGTGTGTACGTAGTCTATGAGTATGCTATGGTCCTCATTTGCTTTCCATTGCTGAGCTGTGGGAGGGGACCTTGTTAATACATAACATATACATACATGCATATCTATTTATATGAACATTACATTCAACAAAAACAGATGTTAGTTTAATATCCCTTAAGTTTGTTATGATTTACTTCTATACCTGTTCCCACTCAAAAAAACAAAAACAAACAAACAAAAACTTCTTTATTTCTGTGTCTACTGAAAATCTGAAAAGAGGTAATGGAGAATTCATTCTGTCTTTATGACTCAGACATCTCACCTGATAAGTCAAGATTGATCTGCTTTGGTTCTTAAAGACTGTGCTTCATCTGTTCTCTCCTGGTGCTTTCCCTTGAGACAGTTGGCCAGGTAATCTGGACAGATCCCTAGTGTCCAGTAAGCACCTAGTCTAGTCTATGGATAGCGTGTAAGTGTCTAGAGAAAATGTGTTTAAAATGTCATACAGTCTTAAGACTGAAGTTGATCCTGCCTATGTATTTTCAAGCCTCTTCCTAAGGTTAAGAGGCATGTGCTACCATGTCCAGTTAATTTATGAAGTGCTAGGGATGGACTACAGTGCTTCATGCATGCTAGGGAAGAGCTCTTTAGCTACATCCCAGCTCCAGGTGGTTTTCTATTTAAGGTTTTTTTTTTATTATTTTTATTTTTTTATTTTATTTTTTCCATTTTTTTTTTTAAGATTTATTTATTTATTATATGTAAGTACACTGTAGCTGTCTTCAGACACTCCAGAAGAGGACGCCAGATCTCGTTACGGATGGTTGTTAGCCACCATGTGGTTGCTGGGATTTGAACTCTGGACCTTTGGAAGAGCAGTCGGGTGCTCTTACCCACTGAGCCATCTCACCAGCCCCCTTATTTTATTTTTTGTCAGATACTAATTTCATAGCCTATTATTGCTGTGTTCATCACCTCTAGGCGCCTTACCAGTGAACCACAGTAAGACATAGATCAGCTACTGTGCAGTGGCTGATTGAGCCCCACCCACCCCCGACCCATTGTAGTTGAGGCTCAATTGAAGCTCAGGCTGCACTCAGTCCTCTTGCCTTCGCCTCCTGATTGCCACACTTTCAGTCTTGAGCTACTATTCAAGAAGAGCACAGAATCTAAGGGAATGGATATAGTAGAGAAGGTCCAAAGTGAGCAGACATAGTCTTTTCAGCGAGGTAAATATTCTAGGCAATATAAGTCTACAGGTTGGACTTTAAGAGGTGGTGCAACACGTTAAGTGATTGCTGAGTAAATAGTTGTATTTACTATGTGCAGAACAGAGTGTTGTGTCTCATCTCAGTAGGGTCTCACATAGACCTTGTTGGCTTGCATCTTGCTGTCCTGTTCATTTAGCCATAGTAGATTGTAGCTTAGCCAGGGGCAGAGCTTGCTTTGGACTGGAATGCAGATAATCTACTCTGTAGCCCATCTAATTAGCTGTTAGGATCATGAGTTGTGGAGGAGGGATAGTTCTGTGACAGTGTCTTTGTTGGCCTTTTCAGATGGCAACTCTTGGGGAAGCTCGCCTACGAGAGATGGAAGCTTTGCAGTCTCTCAGATTTGCCAATGAAGAGAAATTGCTGTCACCTGTCCAAGACATAGAGATGAAAGTCTGCTTGTGTCAGAAGACTCCAGCCACTCCCATGATTCAGTGTGAACTCTGCAGGGATGCTTTCCATACTAGTTGTGTGGCAGCACCCAGTATTTCACAAAGCTCCCGAATCTGGCTTTGTCCTCACTGTCGGAGGTCAGAGAAACCTCCATTAGAGAAAATTCTGCCTCTGCTGGCCTCCCTACAGCGTATAAGAGTTCGTCTTCCTGAAGGAGATGCACTCCGATACATGATTGAAAGAACCGTGAACTGGCAACATAGAGCCCAGCAGCTGCTTTCTTCAGGGAATCTAAAACTTGTGCAAGACCAAGTGGGTTCTGGACTGTTGTCTAGCAGATGGCCAGCCTCTGCAGGACAGGCATCAGCAACAGATAAGGTGAGCCTGCACTTTCTGGCATACTGTGGTCTGCATAGCTCTGTGGTTCTGTCTGGTGTGGCCGTTCCTGAGACCATCCCCTACCTGCCCCAGCATTCAGGGCACTGGCCTCTCCTTTTACCTTATGTGGGTTCTGAGGAAATCTGATCATCAGGCTTAGGCAGCACACCATCTTGCTGGCCCTGCTTTTCGTGTTTTGAGCAGAAGTCTCAGCTGGCCCAGAATGGTTTTTCAATTTACTGTATGTGATCTTCAGCTACTGTCCTGCCTCTGTGCTGGGGCTATGGGCGGCGTGTGAGACTGTTTGGTTCTGGGGACTGAAAGTAGGACTTCATGCATCAGACACTTAAGGAAGTGAACCGAATTGCACCCCCACACTGAGGAGTCTTTCTCAGACATGCTATTCTGTTGTACCCCTTCTGCATATAATTCTTCTACTTCATTATCTTTAAGTCTGTATGCATGGTTAGTTTATGCATATACTTTTATGCATATAAATTTTTGCTTGGTTGAATTTTCTTTTTCCTTTCATGTAAGTCATGGGGTGGAAAGGGAAAGCACCACATGCTTGTCCTTTAAGGGAGAATAATGTGTGCAGAGTTCCGATGCGTTTACACGCTTGTGTGCTTAGGCCTCTGTGGAGCTGTCTACATTGGTTTTTTGAGTCGGGGTTTCTTCACTAGAATCCAAGGCTGACTGACCTGTGAGCTCCAAGGACCTGCTTGTCCCCTATTCCATTGTGCTGGGACTAAGAACATATGCTACCATACCTAGCTTATTGTTTTTGTCTGCTTGCTTGCTTCAGTGTAGGTGCTGGAAATGAAACAGGTGTTTCATGCTTATGCACGAGGAACACATTATAAATTGAACTGTCTTCCCTGTTCACGATCTTGTTATGGAGAGGTAGAACCTTGTACCAGTTAGTTACCCTGCGGTGTGTTATGGAGAGGTAGAACCTTGTACCAGTTAGTTACCCTGCGGGGGTCGGGTGCCCTTGGCTCCTGTGTGGACTGCAGGAAGAGTGGTGGAAAGGGGAGTGAAGCTAGAGTGGCCCTACTCAGTTCCCTCCTTTTTCTTTAGATTTGTTATCTATGTGTATGCATGTTTGCCATATGTGTGCCTGATACTGACAGAGGTCAGAAGAGGACACTGGATCCCCTGGAACTGGGGTTACACTCTGTGGGTGCTGGGATTGGACCCAGGATTCTGCTGGAAGAAGTGCTCTTAACTCTGAGCCAACCCCTACAGCCCCTTTAATTTTTTTAAAACAGTTCCTTTGATCCTGTGAGTCCTGGTTATTGAACTCAAGTCATTAAGCTTAATGGCAAGCACCTTTCTCTCTTTACCTACTGAGCCATTTTGATGGCCCCCTATCCCAATATATTTCTGTAACAGATATTTACAAACTGGGTATAGTGCTATTCACCTGCATCCTTAGCTATTCTGCAGGGTGAGATCACTTGAGCACAGGAGTTTAGACCAGGCTGGCCCTGCATCTCTCTAGACAGCTTGAGGACAGATAAGTCTAGTTTGTTTGCCTGGGGTCTGACCCCCAGCATCACAAAGGTGGAGGAGGAAAGGTTCAGGATTCCCATGCCTGGCTGATGACAGCTCCAGAATTAGGTGATCCCCAGGGCACAGGTGTAGGGACTGGAAATGGCCTGTCCTACCCGAGCTTTTTCTCTGCTGGCATCTGAATAGCAGCACCTGATGAAATATTGCAGAGTTCCTTGCACTTCTTGACCAGGGGTGTTCTGAGAGTTTAGTTTGATTGATTATAAAGGGAAAGGACAAAGTTGTGACTGGTTTTTGAGACAGGGTTTCATAGAACCATGGATGTCCTCAACCTCCTGATTCTCCTGCTGTTCCCTCCCAAGTGCTAGGATTACAGGTGTGTGTCACCACGTCCAGCTCATGATGGTCACATGCCGTCTGAGTAATCTGTAAAGTTACAGAAGCACTGAAAGGTGGTATGATCTGTTCTCTTACAGAGAGAACAGTTTGTTTCCCAACCTCTCTGGGGTCAGTCGGAGTTAACTTGGAAAGTTGGATGGCTTTGTTTCCATGAGGGTGGGTTTGGCCGGGTTTTAGATGCTAGAGGAGACTTACTGAAAAATAAGAAAAAAAAAAACCCAAAGCCTCCTACTAAGGTGTTTGTCTTCCATCAGGTGTCTCAGCCTCCTGGCACAACATCCTTTTCATTGCCCGATGACTGGGACAACAGAAGCTCATATTTACACTCTCCCTTCTCTACTGGACAGAGTTGTCTCCCCCTCCATGGTTTGTATTGTATTTTGTACTATTCCTAGATGATACAAGGCCATCTGGCCTAGGGTTTTATAATAGATGATCTTGTATCCTAAAGAACAAGTATGGCTTTACATGTATGTGTGTACCATGAGCATTGCGGAGGCAGAGGCGGGATGATTACGGGCTTGGGCTACAAAGCAAGGAAGACATATTACTGTACATTTTCTAATAATGTTGATCATATTTGAAGATCTATAAACACAAAGGATACCTATTCTGATTTATTTTGACTACATTTAAGTTATTCCTGTGCCATCTAGCACCAAGCACCATGTATTTAGGGCAGATGCTAAGTCATGGACGACCTTGTTTGAGACTTCTGGAGAATATTGAAAGTCACTCATATTTTAAATCTACCTCTTTCCATTTCCCTTATAGGTGGCCTTAAATTTAGTCTTTAGTCAAAATTATCTCTTTTTTAAACATTTGTTTTTTATTTTAATTTTGTGTGTATGGGTGTTTTGCCTACCTGTATGTCTGTACCATGTGTATGTGGTGTCTGTAGACTGTCAGTGAGCCACCATGTTAGTGCTATGAATTGAACCCAGGTCCTCTAGAAGAGCAGCCAGTGCTCTTTAATTTCTAAGCCATCTCTCCAGCCCTAGAAAATGATCTTAAAATTCTGGTCCATGTTCCTGTTGCCAGGTGCTGAGATTACAGGTGTGAGCTATCACACCTGGCTTTTTCCTCTGTGTGCGTGTGTGAGGTTAGCTAATGTTGGTCACAAACTCCTATGTAGCTGAGCTCCTGATCCTCCTGTTTCTAATTCTGAAGTGCCGGGATTATGAGTGTGAACCACCAATCATAATCCTCAATTCTTAGAAGTCTGCCTAGTTTCAACTGGAATCTGCATCCTCAGCCTTCTTACCTCAGGGTGTTCAGTCTCATGGTCTGAGCTCCTTGCTGTCCTCCATGCTCTAGGTGAGAATGAAATGTGTCAGTTGTGATGGAGTGGGTGTTTCCGCAGTAGGGAATCTGCATTAGCCTCGCTCTGTGGTTTAGGGGCATTAAGACCTAACAAACCGACTGCAGTTAAAGGAGGAATGGTGGAAGGCAGAGTGGAGGTGGTCTTCTGTTCCTGACAGGCTTACCCGTGCTTGTATTAAATGTCTCCGTTCCTATTCTGATTGGCTGTGGTCGTTAACAGGTTTAAGTCCAGAAGTGAATGAATTGCTGATGGAAGCCCAGCTGCTCCAGGTATCCCTTCCTGAAATTCAGGAGCTTTATCAGACTCTACTTACGAAGCCAAGCTCTGCTCAGCAAGCTGACCGAAGTTCACCAGTTAGACCCAGCAGTGAGAAGGTGAGTGAGTTGGAGACGTACAGTTTTCGCTTGCCAGTGTCCTTCTGACTCGTGATTTTGCAAAAGGGGTGGCTGTGGTTTTGAGCTACCAGAGCACACAAACTGTCTGCCTCACAGCTCTGTTCTACAAAAGGACAGACACTGGGCACCACTGGCAGCAGTTTGGGTGTCACAGCTTAGATTTTGGTCATGGATTTTTACATCTAAATTTTTCTTTGTTCTTCTTAGGGAACTCTTCTTATTGCTACCAAATGGTAATATTGAGAAGTAGGCCTATTTTCCTCTATAGAAGCATTGCTATAAAGATGAAAATACAATTGTGGCTGAAAGGGCCTTTTGTTAATAAATGTTTTAAGAATGCTAGAGAACAGTCGCTTCTCATCATCCCTGTAGGTCAGCGACCAGTCAGCCAGAGCTGCGGCCGTTGAGGCTGAGCTGCTTATCCTAGACCTGACAGACACTGGAATGTCTGCTGGGCCCGGGCCCCTTTCATTCCTGTGTGTGGTTTTGTTTTGTTTCGTTTCCAGGCAGGGTTTCTCTGTGTAGCCCTGGCTGTCCTGGAGCTCACTCTGTAGACCAGGCTGGCCTCGAACTCAGAAATCCACCTGCCTCTGCCTCCCAAGTGCTGGGATTAAAGGCCTGCACCACCACTGCCCGGCTCGTGTGTATTTTTGTGTGGTATGTTTATATGTGCATATTTTCACACGGGTATGTATAGGTGCACACACACATATGCTTGGGATGCAGTTCCTGACGTTGATGTGTAGAATTGTGGATTGCTCTCCACCTGAGTCATTGAGATTGGATCTCTGAATTGGACTCAGAGATAGCAGATGACCAACTTTTTTCAGGAATCCCTTATCTCTGCCTTGCAAGGCTGAAACCACAGACGAGCCACCACAGCCTCTGAGTATTGACATTGACACTCGGGGTCTTCTTGCTTTTATGGCAGACGACACACTGACCGCTGAGTCACCTCCCCAGCCCCTGTAGCATCCCCTGACTCAGCACTGCTGAGAAGCTTCTGCTCGCAGTGCTTTGATCCCAGCACTCGGGAGGCAGAGGCAGAGGCAGGCGGATTTCTGAGTTCAAGGCCAGCCTGGTCTACAAAGTGAGCTCCAGGACAGTCAAGGCTATACAGAGAAACCCTGTCTCGAAAAACAAAAACCAAAACAAAACAAAGAAGCAGCAGCAGCTTCTGCTCAGTTGGGCTCTGCACAGAGCCGTCACCAGTGCCCCTGAGAGTGTAATCAGGATAAAAACACACCAGGGAAGACTGAGTCACAAGGAACAAGATCCGTGTGAAAGGTACCCTGAAATTGACCACAGCCAACCTAGCCGTCTTACTCCTGTGAGGTTGCGATAGATAGCCTTCACAAATGCTTAGCATAACCAGCGACTCACCTAAGGATTTGATAAAAAGGAGGGTATGTGTATGTCTTTTCTCTGCTGGTACTATCAGGCCACGTTGAAGTTTGGTATCCCCAGCTCGCCAACAATGCTGAGCGAAGGGAGTTAAGCTGGCTGTGGAGACTGAAGCTGTGGAGATGGTAGCAGCAGTTAGGATGCAGGGTTCTCATTTGTACGTTTTTCTTTAGTTCAGTTTTAGTAATGGGCAAACTGAGAGCTAACACTGAATTTGCCATCTCCCGCCCAGAACGATTGCCTTCGAGGGAAACGAGATGCAATCAACAGTCCTGAGAGGAAACTGAAAAGGCGCCCAGAAAGAGAAGGCCTTCCCAGTGAGCGGTGGGATCGAGTTAAACACATGCGGACGCCCCAAAAGAAGAAAATCAAACTGAGTCACCCCAAGGACATGAACAGTTTCAAGTTAGAAAGAGAGCGTAGCTATGACTTAGTGCGTAATGCCGAAACTCACTCCCTGCCCTCAGACACATCCTACTCCGAACAGGAGGACTCTGAGGATGAAGATGCCATCTGTCCAGCTGTGAGCTGCCTGCAGCCAGAAGGAGATGAGGTCAGTGAGGTTTGGGCCATAGAGGACGCGCTTTCCCCTAACTCAGAAACCCTGTAAGCTAGACCTCGTCTCCTTGGGTCTTTCTCTTCTGCTTGTCTGCTTTGAGCTGATCTGAGTGGATTGCTCAGTTCTCCCCTCCTGATAATCTCTGCTTTTAACATCGTCCTGGGTCTCCTCCTTTTCTTGAAGAAACTCTCGTTCTTCCTTTTTTCCTTCTCTCGCTCCTCCAGCTTTCACCGTCCCGGCGCTCAGAAGGTGGGAGGGATGCTGATGGAGTGAGTGCCCTTTTGCTTACTGTCACAGGGCAGCACTGTCTACCCCAAAGCAGGCACAACCTGAAGAGTGACTCTGCCTCCCAGCTACACTCCTGTGGTTAGCTGTTGTGCCAGAGGCCCCAGTGCGGGGACAGTGGCAAACGGCCTGCCCGATTTTGAATGGCATTGTTTCCTCTGAACCCCCCATCTCCCTGCTCTTTGTAACCAGGTGGACTGGGTCCAGTGTGATGGCAGCTGCAATCAGTGGTTTCACCAGGTCTGTGTTGGTGTCTCTCCAGAGATGGCAGAGAAGGAAGACTACATCTGTGTGCGCTGTACTGGGAAGGACGCACCAAGCCGAAAGTAAAAACAAACACACACTCACTTCATGTAATTCAGGACTCGAATAAAGAAGACTTCCTCAATCTCAGCAAAGCTACAGGACTGGGTGCAAGCCAGCCTGTGCACGGTGCTATTTCTATTCCTTATGGGATCATTTTTCCAGAACTCTTTGAAAAAAAGAAAAAACAACTAAAAAAATTTTGACACTTTTTTGTAATTTTTTCCTTAAAAGCTGTTTGTGGTTGTTGAAGTTTAAAATGCTGACTGTTTTTTGCAGGGGTCTCTACTGATTTCGAAGGTATTGGAGTTTGCACCTTTTTGTGTACAGCATAACATTGTACTTCTGCCTGGGATAGACCGGCTTAAGAGTCCAACTCAGTTTCAGAGCCCAGCAGGGCACCAGAATTCCAGTAACCCTCACAGAGCAGCCGCCGCGCTCCTTTGTCTCTCACCACATTTCGGGGATTTTAAGTTTTTACTTTGGGGTTTTTGTTCCTTTCTTTCTCCCCTTTTCCTTTCTGGTAGGCTAGGTTTATTTATCTCAGCAATAACTTCTATGTTGGTGTCAGTGGCTGGAATTAAAACAAACAAACTTCTAAACAGTGTGTTGGTGCTTTAGCATTTGGTTCATGTACAGAAAGCAATGTCTAGTTTCTGGTGTCACTGCACTAGTGATGTAGGAAGAGACTGCGCTGTAAGTAATCGCCCGCCACGGCTGTATTTTGGCTTTCTCCCTACTCAGCCCCCCCCCCCTTTTATTTTGGTAGAATGTATCAAATGTTGCAGTTTATATTGTGGAATAATAAATCCTTGGTCCTATTCTAAAACTAGACTACAGCTTCTTCTGCCCCTCCCCCTTGTGGGCTGCAGAGCCGGAAGGGCTGTCTGCTTCTGCTTCTTCCCAGGCAGGCAGCAGCAGAAGTGTGTTTGCTCTAGGAGACTCTGTAGCCTTATTCTCTGGGTGGGCCTGTGCCTTCATGCCCCACTAATAAAGAATCCTTGTCTTTAAAGACCAGAGCCAGTCCTTCAAGCCATGTTCTTTTTCAGTAAGCTCTCAGAATATTGGAGTGGTCCCCAAATCACTCCAGACTGTAAGACAGCTCTCCTATGGAATGCTTTTATCGTAATTGAATTGACAGGGAAGTTTGGTTGAGATGTGGTCCATCATCTTAGAGGCTCGGTTCTGTTGTATCAGTTGAGGGGAGCCTTGGGCCTGCCTGGGATTTCTCTGCCATCTGTGTAATTTCATCAGTCTTTCTGGTTGTGGACAGCCCATACCAGTTTCCCCCTGTTCTGCAGAGAGAAAGACTTCCTGTGAGCAAAACAGGCTCTTGCTCACTCTTCTCCTAAGTTCTTGCAAACTCTTGTTTTCCTCACTGTCTATAGCCATAAGCCTGATGGTGGGCAGAGTTAGCAGACCTTTAATAAAACATCAAAAAGCAGTTTGTGAAATAGCGAAAATTTAAATGTACTGTCCCCTATGCAATCCAGATAATTAAATCTGTTTAAGAATAACCCAGTGGTCTGCAGTGTCCTGCAGTGCTGTGATGTCTCTTCTTGTCTGGGGATGAAAGTAAGCTTTGAAGAGGGCATTACTGAGTCTGGGGTGCACCATAGTGGGAGAGCACAAGCAAGACTCTGGTTCCTATGCGTGGCACTGTCCAAGGAAGTAAATATGTGTCAAAGAAGACGGGATGCTGCTAAAACCCAGTCTGATGGTTGAGAACTTTCACCCATTGAGATAAGCCCTCTGTGTAGGCCTGGCTGTCCTGGAGCTCACTCTGTAGATCAGACTGGCCTCTCACTTAAGAGATCCACCTGCCTCTGCCTCCTGAGTGCTGGGATTAAAGCCATGTTCCACCACCACCATCCAGTTCCCTCTGGGTCTTAATGGTTGTTTTGCTTATTCATTTGAGTTTTAATGGGGTCCAATCTAGCTCTGTAGCCAAGAGTGACCTTGAACTTCTGAATTCGTTCTGAATTCGTTCTGACGATGTTTTTAATTCTGTAGCTAAAACATGTGCATCATTGTGCCCAATTTCTGTGGTGCCAGGGATCAAATGTGAGGGCCTTGTGCATGTCAGGCAAGCACTCTGCCAAGTGGACCATATATGCGCCCTCACCAGCTTTTCTTGTTGTATACCTTGTATATCATGTGTATCTGATATTAGCAGATTTGCTGATATGATAGGAAATAGAACCGTCCCCTTCCCAAGTGGGAATCATGGTTTGTTTGTATGTGTTGATACCAAGTCTGAAATGTCAGCTGTGTAAAATGAAATGAACCCTGGGATTGCTTCAGTTCTGCCAGTGCTCTTCTGCATCCTACCTTGTGCAGTACCAAACACTGCACATATTGAAGACATTCCGCTTCAACTCAGGCCACCTGTGTGCCGGACAGAAGCTAAGGTTCTATAAAAACAAAACATTTTATTATGTTAGCTTTGAAGCTTAGAGTAGTGGTTCTTAATGAGTTGGTCTCAATCCCTTTGGCAAACCACTGTCTCCAAAAAATACATAACGATTCATAACAAGTAGCAAAGTTACAGTTAGGAAATAGCAGTGGAATAAATAACTTTATGGTCAGGAGTCACCCCAACCTGAGAAACTGTGGTAAAGAGTCACAGCGTTAGGAAGGCTGAGAACCACTGCCATGGAGGAATGCTGGATAAATGAAGAAAGAAGGTAAAATGGCCACTGAGTTTCTACCTTAAGAGGCCCTGCAGGAGAGAGGCCTGGAGTCAGCACCTGAGTCAGGAAGACGATGGCAGATTGGGCAGATAGACTAGAGAAGTCTACTAGCTAGACCAGAGGGAAGTTCCAGTTTTAGTGGTGGACAAAACTACAAACCTTCATTCTGTCACTAAGCATGGAATCCCGGATTTGCCTCAGTTGAAGATCCACTTGGATTAAGTAGCATGAGCCTATATAAAAATCAAAACACGGAAAGAGAGGGGTTAATAGCTTCTGGTTTGGTAGAATGGCCAAGATGCATCCAGGCTGCCCACCACTGAAAGTGGGGTTGTAATGCCAGCACCTAGGATGCCGAGTCAAGAGCACTGTGGGGCGGCAGCAGCCGTCCTGGGGACAAAGTGCTAACAGTGTTGGTGGGTGGTTAGTGTGTGGTTAGCTGGGGAACAGCATTGGTTTCCGTGGCCGTGATAGAAACTGGGCCTCTCAACAGGGCCATGCCATAAGTAAAAGTCCTGTGGACTCTATTCTCTCCCACCCTAACCAGGCTTCTGCAACAAGCACCTTTCTCCACGAGCCATTGCCAGCCCTGAGGCCTTGTGCAGTGGATTTCTGCATTGCCCTCTTCACACTTATATCTGAATGGATATTTGGCAGACTTAGAAGACCTGCTTGTGTCTTGGGATGGACATGGAGAAGTTTTTGGTGCCCATGGGTATTTTACTGGGCCCAGTCCTGCCTAGGGTTGTTCATGTAATTTGACTCTAATAGATTCCTATATACATGTAACAGGAGGTGTATTGGACAGCAGGCATTTTAAATGGGCACAAAGCATGAAGCCAGAGCTGAGCAGTAGTAGCTGGCATAAGCTAGTCAGCATATATTAAAATGTTCTGTTGAGCTGGGATGAAACTCAGGAAAACCACTTGCCAAGGACCAGAGAGAGGCCTTAGGTTTGGCTTCCAGAAACATCAGAAAAGGTTTCCTTCTGCCATGATGCTGCAGAAAGAGAATCTGGAATATTGCTTGTTGAAGAGTTTCGGAAGAGAGCATTGAAGACCCCATTGTCCATGTTATGGGCTGGCTGCGTTTGGAGCCATCCTTCCTCAATGTGACTGAAACACCGGAGTTGATGGCTTCTCCCCGTTTGGGCCTTCTGTCCTCACTCCTTTGCCTGTGGCCCAAGTTTCTCAACCTCGAGAGATTTCATGTGTAACTTGTAAAGAAAATGCTGCTTAAAACGTTCTAAGCAAAACGCAATGCTGTTGTAAATCCATCTTTAAGTCATAATCAATTTGTAAGGTATTTACAGACTTTGTAAACAAATTTCATGTATAAATAGCACATACAAATGTTCCTGCATGTTTTCATCAGCATAGATGAGACGTGTCAAGCCAGCCAGCAGCGGAAGTAATCCCACTCCAAGTTGGAGTTCTGAGAAAAAGGGTAGAGGGCTGTGGTGGGTGAGGTCACGTGTGGTGAATGTTTGAATAACCTGCTTTCAACAGAGGGATGGCATTAGTGACATTGCATGGTTGGTTTCAGGTGAGTAGAGACCACAGGGCTGTTTTACAGAAAGGCTGTTTTATAGAAACAGTTACGTTACACATTTACCTTCCAGTGTAAGATGGACCATCAGTTTATTAGTCCCTGGCCAGCGTCATGCTAGAGGTAGAACAGTGCTGAGCTGCCCTGCCGGTGCTTTCCCATCCACTCTGCTGTGAGCGTGCACAAAAGACTGGACAAACGATCCGGGCTGCTGGTCTGACAGCAAACGATAAAAGGAGAAATGTGCATCTAATTTTAGCCTACATCATAACCATGTGTATTCATTGTACTTTGAAATTGATATGGGATGAGGGCCTCTGCAGGCTCTAAGTGCTCTCTAGGCAATGACCATGAGCATAGTCGACTGGGGAAATGCAGGGGTGGCGTCAAAAGTAGTCCCAGGTGCCTGGGAGTTGTCTGGTGTTTCCAAGCCAGTCAAAACTTGCAAGGCACCCTAAGCTAGTCAGGATGAACGTCACTTATAGCTTTCCTGCTGCAATTGGAAGTGTACTTCCCATGCTCAAGGTGGTGGTCACTTAGCGCCAACCTCAAACCAAGTGTAAGGAGCAAGTGGTACAGCACGAGGAACCCAGAGATATTAGAGTCCTTCCTAGCAGGGCCAACTTTGGGACTGGGTCTATTCTAAGAACATTTTGCTCTGTCCCACTTCTTGCCTAGGACTTCCTGCAGGTTCCAGAGAAATAGGAATATTGTCCATGAGGTTTGGTGAGCCTGCTTCATCTGAGTCTGGTGGACATATGCCCTAGGGTTCAACCTACAGGTACCGGCCAACCATTGTGTGTATGGCCCTGGTGTGAGGAGACTTTCAGAGAAGAATCTAGTGGTCATGTGTAAGTCTTGAAATGGCTGCCCTCTGTGTCGAATGCCTCCTGCTCTGATTCCATTGCCTCACTGATGCTGAGAATACATGCCCAGTACTATTGCCATGGCTACTCACAGGCAGGAAGCAAGTCCTGGGTACCAGCTTTTAGTAGTTGTCATGCCTTGGAAAACTGACATAGGTCATGGAGGCTTTTAGGCCCCCTGCTTATCTCATTGCTCTGTTTCTATCACTACATCCCTCCCCTCTCCATCCATTGAACGAGCAAACGCAAACAGGACTTTTCACTGAATCAAGTGGAGTAGTGTCCAGAAATAAAGGGTAGGGTGGGTGGGGAGGCTGAGGCTGGAGAAGGGATGAGGTAGTGAATCTGATAAAGCTCTTTGCCCAACTGCTCATTTCTCAGACTGACAGCCTGTTTTCTGTCTGCTACTCCAGCGGTGGCCACCAGATGGTGCTATTTTGTTTCCTTGAGTGTTATGGAGCCTTTTGGTATTTTTCTGGGTTCATCCTGTTTAGGGGCCAAAAGCAGAAAAACAATAGTTGAGGCAACTTTCAATAAGATCATCAGCAGTTTTAAAGGCTCCAGGACTTCCTAGGGGAGAAAATACCGTGCACTGGCTTAGTTCATTGCTTTGTTGCAGCAAGATGTCTGCACATGGAAGTTACAGTTCATTTGAGAGTAAAGTCTGATGTGGGGAAGCCACAGCAGCAGCAGTAGCTGGAGGTCAGGCTGCATCTGTATTTGATTCAGCAATCTAGAGAAGCCGCTCACAGATTTGCCTCCAAGTGACTCTACCCTGTCAAGTTGGTGATAGTTTTAACTTAGAGTAGGTTTATGTACTGACCCCAGGGAGAGCAGAGGTGAGAGAAAGGGTCCTCTTGATGTGGGTGGCTGGCTTTGGTCGGGCTGAGGTGCTCACGGGAAACCTCACTGTTCTTCCCCCAGAACCGTCTTCACTGGAAGAGGATTGAGGACAGTGGGCACTTAGCTGAATCCAAATCTGCTGGGTCTTAGGGATGCAAACAGGAGATGATCACTTCACGTTCTTTTTGTGGGCCAGTCTGGAGTGAGCCTGGGGAAACGATTGTTAAGAACGGTAACACGAACTGGGGTAGAGAACCTATGTGCAGTATGGCACCAGCTCTCAGGCTGCTTTTTACTTTATATTTCTATTGTGTCTCAACAAAGTTTTGTTGCATTTGCATGTGAGTGCGTGAGTTGAGGGGTCAGGGCAATTTGGGGGAGTTGGTTCTGCCATGTAGGTCCAGGGATCCAATGCTGGTTGTCAGGCACAACAGCAAAACCTCAAACCCACTGTCTGATTGGCCACTGTTGAGTTTTTAGAAAAACCCTTTTGTGTCACTGCCGGCCAGACATGATTCTTAGAGGTTTACATGCGATTAGTACTTGTAATACAAAGTATTTGTAGGTAAGGTAGGATATTTTTAAAAATTTATTTTCTTCCTGCATGGGTGTTCTTCCTGTATGGGTGTCTGTGCCATGTGTCTGGGGAGAAGAAAGTGTTTAATCTGGGACTGGAGTTCCAGACAGTTGTGAACCATCATATGGGTGCTGGGGATTGCACCTGTGTCCTGTGGAAGAGCAATCAGTGGTCCTAATCACTGAGCCATCTCTCTCCAGCTCCAGAGTGGGTCATTAAAAACAGAAAAGTGTGAGTGTGGGCACCAGAGAAGACCTGTCTGGGGCTGGAGTTCCAGGCAGCCATGAGCTCCCTCACAGGGGTGCTGGGAATGGAACTCAGTTCTCTGGAAGAGTAAATACGTGCTCACAGAGTCATCCATCCTTCCAGCCCTGGGGATTTTTAAAGATGCCTGTGAGAATGTATGCCACATGTGGGTGGTGCCTTCAGGAGCTAGGAAAGGAAGTAGAGTCTCCTGCAGCTGTAAGCTGGCTAGTGTGGCTGCTGGGAGATGCCGGGTCCTCTGGAAGAGCAGGATGAACCCTTAGCCACTGAGTCTTCTCTTCAGGCCCAAGGATGGGATTTTGATGGCAAAAATTATGCCCTTAATCATGAACTTTATACAGTTCGGACTGAACATGTCTGTCTGCTACATCTGCCGGGAACTTGGACAGCACTCCAGTGTTCTGACGGGGAAGGCCATCTCTTTAGAGTCTTCTTTTTGTTCCCTTTAACAGCAACCACAGTTACTTCTACTTAGGATCTAATGCAGTGAAGCCATTGGGCAGCGTGCGAGATTGGAGAAGAGTAGGCTGTTTTCCCGCCTTTGAAGCAGTCACAGGGAACTTCTAGCGCACAACAGAAGAGGGCAGGACTGAGTTACTTACCTAGTTCCCAGGGCTGGAGCTGGGCCCACAGGAGGGAAGGCGGGGTAGACTGAGGCGCTCAAGGTCACTACAATCCTTAGCTCTAAGTTGGACACCAGGATCTGTCTTCTACAGTGTGGCACTGGGAGGAGGATTGGGTTGTAGGATTAAGATGAAAGGTCAGGGTTGGAATTTGTATTTCACCAATTGCTAGAAATCAGCTGCTAAGCTAACGATGCCAGCTGTGTGTGTGTGTGCCCAGCAGGTTAAGCATCTCCTGTATTTTCAGGGGGGTACAGCTACACAGATCATGAACTCTTACAAAACATGGTTTAGCATTGGAGGTGCTGTGCATATAGATCTTAGTTTCCTTGCTCATTCATCGTGTTTTGGTTTTGAAACTGGTTTTCTCTATGTATGTAGCTCTGGCCATTTTGGAACTCACTGTGTAGACCAAACTGGCCTTGAACTCAGAAAGATCTGCTTGCCTCTGCCTCCCGAGTGCTGGGATTACATGTGCACCACCATGTCTAGGACTTCTTGAGTTCTTGCTGTACTAGACATAATGGAACTTAGAAGAAAGAACAAAGCTTTGAAAGGCAAAACATTGAATTGACAGGAACTGTGTCACTGTTAAACGAGCTGTGTGACCTTGCTAAGGAAGGATTCAGGCCTGCACACAAAATGAGATTGGTATCCAAGATCCTCAGGGGGATGCTGGAAATGATGGCACATGCCTGGCATCCAGGTTCTTGGAGGCTTTGGCAGGAAAATTGCAACTTTGAGCTCCCATTCAGCTACACATAGAAAGCTGCCTAAGAGTATCCAGAAAGACTATAAAAAACAAAACCTTCCCGGCTACACAGTCTTTTATCTGCTTCTCCCCCTGTCAGGTTGGCTCCCTTAAGCACCGTTTTAGATCAGATGCATTGACAGTGGGTGGTGCCAGGGCTTGGCTCAGGAGGAGTCTGATACTGAGAGTGGATGCCAACCTTCCCGGTAGCAGGAGTGGAGGAGGGTGGAAATGGTCTGAGGAGCTAGCTCAAGTACTCATAAAGGGGTGGTAGGGACGTGATGTGGATTTGGGGAAGGCTGAGGAAGAGGCGTTTGAAATGGCATTTGTGGTGGTAATGAGAGAGAAAGCTAGTACGGCGTGTAGAGAGTGTGGGACAGTCTGTGCTGTGGCCAATGAGGTTGTCTTGTTTTTCAGGTGAGGAAATTGAGAGTCAACTGATAAGGCTAAATTGGCCAGCCCTGAGGAGGTTGGCACAAGAGAATCATGGCTAGCCTGGAATACACTGTGAGACTGCCCCAAACAAAAAGAACCAGAGGTTGGGGAAAGGCCACCCAGCTGGTACACAGAGGTGGCAAGAGAACCCTGACCCAGATCCTGGCGTTCTGCTGGGCAGTGGGGTTCCTTCCCCACCCCTCGATGGGTAAGGCTTACAAAAGCTCTTAGAGAACATTGTTTTTTTTTTAGGGAACTTTTTTCCCCCCTTAATCTGGATGAGCATTTTATTCTAGCTGGAAATGTGGTTCTAGAGACCCTGTAAGGCCCAGGTGTCTTGCTTCAGAGGGTAGGTAGGTCACATGCTGCCCTTGGGGCTATAGCAGGGGGGTGGCAGCCCTGCTCTGTCACTCAGCTTCCAGACACCTTCACCACTGTGAACAAAGTGCCTGGAGCTGCGCCTGGACCCATTTTCGGTTATCGAGTTTTTGGCAAAAAGTAACTCAATCTAAGAAAATCAGAAGCCCTGTAAGGGACCGAAGTGTCCAAGCAAAAGTCTGCCTGGGAAGGGACCCTTAGTACCAGGCAGGTTGGGTCCCAGTAGGCCACTCTCGTGTCAGAATCTTCTTGGGTCACGAGCACCTGGTCTGCTCCACACCCAGGCAAGAGACCTACCTTGCAGGCTGCCGTGCTGCTGAGCCTGAGCTGCACACATAGCCGTAGAAATACAGTGTCCCGGCTGTGGGGAGGAGCAGAGGGCCAGCCCAGGGTGTTCCAACCTTAATCTTCCCCCAGCCAGTAGTCTCTGGGCTTCTAGATTCACTGACTTTCCTCTGCAAAGACAACTTCTCTGAGGCAAATTATGTGGAGAGTTTTAAGACTTAGTGACCTACTGGATCTAGACCAGAAATAGTCATGATGTCGCCTGGCACTTATGGAACAATTCCTAAACGTCCGTGCTTGCCCGTTCCCATCACTTCTAAATGAACTGATTTACCCAGGGACTCACAGATTGAGAGGTGAGCTGAGATTCAAACTCACACATCAGACTGCAGAGCTGACACTGGTGAGTGCCCTCTCCACGCCCAGCCCACACTGCCCGTGGCCATTTTGATTTAGTTAGTGGTTTTTAGAGTTGTACTCTGTATCCCAGGTTGGGATGGAGCTTACTGTGTAGCTCAGGCTGGTCTTGAACTCAAAGAAATCCTCCCACCTCACTGGGCAAAATGCTGGGATTACAAGAACAGCGCCATTCCTGGCTTTTGATCTGTCAGTGTTGGGGGCTCAAGGCCAAGGTTTATTAGTTCCTAGAGAAGTGCTACACCATGGGGCTCCATCTCCTTCTGCATAGGACATCTTTTTAGAGGCCAGCAGGGGAGGGGCCTCACAAGCTCTTCAGTCTAACTCCAGAGTTGTCCTAAATGCCTTCAGTGCCTTTGATTCAGTTGCCTTTCCAAGAAAAATCAAAGATCTGGTGTGTGAATTCTATTGTGGTCTTGCCCTGGCTTCTCTGACCTTTCAGGACTCCACCCATACACACACACACACACACACCATGGTCTCACAAAGCTATTTTGTCTTTTCCTAGTATGGCAACAGTAGCTACCTTTTGCCATACTTAATCTTTTTTTTAGAATTATTTAACATGTGTGGGAGTTTTGCCTGCATGGGTGTCTGGGCACCATGTGCATGCAGTACCCATGGAGGTCAGAAGGGGGCGTCAGATCTCTAGTAACTAGAGTTAAACAGATGTGAGCCACCATGGTGCTGGGTACCCTATCAGACTGGAAAAGCAGGTGATGGATGCCATGAACTATTTAGCCAGTGGAGTCTCTTAAGGTGGTGCAAGTCTTCATTCAGCCAATAAGGAAACAGAGCTTGGGACCACAGGGCTGCACCACTTCTCTGCTCAGGCACTTGAGTGAGCACACTGCATACCCTGATCCATTCCTGTCTGGTTTTCTCTGCACTGCATCCCTAGGGAACATCTGTGCTACAGAGGCAGAAAACAGATTCTTCCTTAGGGGAAGCCCACAGTCCATTTCTGCTCTCCACATGAGGTCACAGCAGTGGCTCTCACCGGGGATCCAACGACACCTTAACTTACCTGCTGGTACATAAATCTCCCTCTGTCACGAGGTAGCTGTGAGCTTGAGGTTTGTCAGTGTCCCCTCCTCATTGGCAGTCCCTAGCAAGGCTCCCAAGAGCCAGATGTGGGCAATGAAGTGTGTAGTGGACAGAAGATGGGTACATTGATCAGTCCAGACCTTGAGAGACTTGCTCTGTCTTTATTGGTGACAAATAGAGAAGGGTGGTAGTGGGCCTGGGAAGTGTGGACCGTGGCTCTTTCCCTGCTGTGGCAGTTGGTGCTCTCCTCCCACAGCTAGGGGCTGTCTGAAAGACAGTTCTAAGATACAGCCCCAATTTGTGGAGAGCTTCCTGGGCGATGGTGCAGAGGTAAATTGTTCCGAAAGGGTTTCAGCCTATTTGCTTTTCATCCTTATGGGAAGCCACATGTGCCGTTGCAGAGTGGCGCAGGCTTCTGCTGGCCACCACGCATAAGTTTGGGCAAACGACCAATGCTTACTTATGCAGTAAAGTTTTTCCACCAAAACACTGCCTGGCCTGGGGAATGATAATGAGGCTCTGCAAAGTACTAAGAGAGTTAACCAATCAGATGTGAGACATGCAAATGAGGTATGATAATGAGGTACTGAGAGAATAACCAATCAGATGTGAGACATGCAAATGAGTGTTAATGAGGTACTGTGAGATACTGAGAGAGAGTAGCCAATCAGATGAGGAACATGCAAATGAGGCATAGTGCATAACCAATCCGGGTGTGAGACACGCCTCTCCTAGGCCTATATAAGCAGCACCAGTTCTGGGCTCGGGGTCTCTTCACCTCTACAATCAAGCTCTCCCAATAAACGTGTGCAGAAGGATCCTGTTGCAGCGTTGTTCTTGCTGGCCAGTCCAGTGTGCGCAAGACATCCTGTCATGGTGGAGGGCTTCAAAGCCCATGCACAACCTCTGAGAAGGAAAGATGACCTGCCTTCTATGATTGTTAATTCTGAGCCATTTGTTCTTCACATTCTAGAAAGCTTACAACTCCCTCCGTGAAGCGTCTCTCAGTCTCAGCTGGCTCACCAAGAGTGTTCAGGACAGTAGGTGGGTCGAATAGTTCAGAGCCCTCTCCTGCCCATTCAGAGGGGTGAATGAAAGCCAAGGCTCATTCCAGCTGTCTGGGGCATCATGCTCAGTGTGACATGATGCTCAGTGCTCCACCGAGGAGCAGTCCTCTGCTCCCAGGGGTTAGGGCACTGCTTGTTTTGAGTCTGAGAAGGAGAAAGATCATTCAGACTTTTAGACAAATGAGGGAAGAGAAGACGGGGAAAGACAGTTTTCTCCACTCCCTGGGATACACCTGATACACCTGCAGTCATTATCTGCAACTTCCTGAGTTTCTTCCATAGGCTGGATAGAGAGTTGAAAACTTGAAGCCGTTTTCTTCCAAGGGCCGTGGAGTTACACAGGACTCCTCTGCCCTCCATTGTCGTGTTTTAGTTGGGAATCTTCTCCTAACTTGGTCGTAATATTTTATAAGATTTATTATTTTATGTGTACGAGTGTTTCATCTGCATACATATCTGTGGGCCTGATACCCACAGAGGCCAGAAGAGGGAATTAGGTTTCCCGGGAACTTGATTTATGGATGTTGTGAGCCACCACGTGGGTGCTGGGAACCAAATCCAAACCCTCTGAAGAGCAGTGAGTCCTGTTATCTGATGAGCCGTCTTTCCAGCTGCAGTAGTAATGCGTTATTGCTTTGTGTGTTATACGGTGAATAAACAGATTTCACCCTGGGAAGCTTGGCCCTCGCCACTTGTCATACCAGGATTCATTGGCTGGTAAATTGACTGATTGAGGCAGGGTTTCTCTGTGTAGCCCTGGCTGTCCTGGAACTGTCTATGCAGACTAGGCTGGCCTCAAACTCTGAGAAATCCACCTGCTGCCGGGATCTTTATTTTTTATTAAAATCCAACATAACATATGGATTCCATGGTGTCTCACTTTATTTTAATCTGTTTTATCCTTCCCCATTTGATGACCTAATGTCTTCTGTATTTAAGGCATTTTATGGGAGATCTAAAAAATCATATAGACTAGTATAATAAGCATTACTAACTTAAATAAAATATAGTTTAAAATACACTTAAGCTTGGCTTGTCCACAGAATCAGATGGTAAGCAAACCTAGACCGCTGGAGCCAGGGATTTCGTGTGAGTTTGAGAAGCCCGTAGATTCAACAGCACTTGCCAAGCAAGTGCTTCGGAGTCGCTCCAGCCTCGTGTGCTTAGTTGTCAAGAGGAATGCAAACCTCTCAAGAGGACTAAGGTGTGTTTGTGTAGAGGAGGGAGGACGGGAACTTCCGTTTCCTGGCTTTATGCTTGTATTCCTGAGTGTGCAGGGTGGGAGAAGGCAGGCACCGAGAGCTGGCCTCACCTGTGGAGGGGAAGGCCTGTTTTTGTCTTGCTTGCTGTATCAATAGACAACAAGAAGTCTTTGGAAAGCTGTGTGAGCTAAAGACCTTACCTGGAAGAGGGGAGGAAGCAAGCCAAGTGTTGGGAGGAAGGAAGGAAGGAAGGACAAAAATGCAGGCTCATGGAGGCAGGTCATGGGTAGGAAGGAGAGCAGGGACAGTGTGTGCCTGCAATTCCCTGATGGCTTCTCTCCCCTATTTGGGCAAAAACAGAACACAAGAGCTCAGGGGAGCAGTAGGAGAAAACAGAGAAGCAACGTGGCCAAGGGGAGACAGAATTCCCTCCACTTTCAGTGTTAGATCCCCTATCCACACTGATCCAGAAAGATCTTGTATGGAGGCAGAGCCTTGGCTCATAGCCATGGCTAGGAGAGAATGCACTTCAACGATGGTGCTGGTGCTGTAATGGTACCCAGGGCTCATCCTCTTAAAGAGAACAGTTGAAAAGTGAAGGATCTAGGAATATGCTGGGCATGGAGGGAGTGGTGCCTTTTAAATTCTTTCCTCTTCCAGTTCTTGAAGCCTAGGGGAATGAGCAAGAGGGACAGCAGGCTGATTAGGTTTATAACCCAGACATTCTGGAATTAAATTCTTGAATTAAAAGAACATTAACGCTGGAACCAGGGACACCGGACTTTCACTTAACCAAACTGATTGAAGCACTGACTCTTCTAATAGTCTCAGAAAGCAGACAGGCTTCCTCTAACCTTAGGCTAAGTAGATGGGTGCAGTCCTGTGCCTGGGAGGAGTTGGGAATGCCAGGCTGACGTGGGCTTTGATTGGATGCATGCTGCCAGCCCCATAGACAAGCTGAATGAAATATATGGGCACTGCAGTTTTTCTGACTGGAATCCTGTAGATACATAGCATCAGGAGGGGAAGAGAGCTTGCCCCTTGGGCAAGTTCTCAATTCCATCTAAGGCTAGGGTGGCTGGGCAGAGAGCACACACACACACACACACACACACACACACACACGCACAGTCCCTCCTCACTTCCCAAAGATTGGAACATGTTTTCTCCACCCACCCCCACACCCACCCCTGCGTTGCTTCCTTCAGGACTGTTCTGTGGAGGCTGTCGTGGGGCTGCAGAGTGATTTAAGAACAATCCATTGTCTCATGACAACCACTGAGCGGCCACTTGCTTCCTTCCTCTGAAGAATTGACCTTGGGAGAGAGATTGGGAAGTCTCCCTCTGCCGCCTCTTCTCACCTTCTACCCCGACCTTACCTGTTCTTCTTTGCTTTCCCTCATCGTCCATTCATTCCCATTTCTCGGGGTTTTTTGTTTGTTTGTTTGTTTGTTTGTTTGTTTTTCAAAGAGCAAATAAGCATGGAGGTCCACCGTTTGGTATCCAGGAGCAAGGCAGGGTGCTACTGTCTATTATAAAAGCAGACTCCAGGCTGGGTGCTGGTGGCACACTCTAATCCCAGCACTCAGGAGCCAGAGGAAGGATCTCTGTGAGTTCGAGGCCAGCTTGGTCTACAGCGTGAGTACTAGGACAGCCAGGGCTACAGAGAAAAACCCAGTCTCAGGGGAAAAAAAAAAAGTCTACTCCAAAAGAGTTGAAGTGGGGGTCCGGAAGGTGGCTCAGTGGGTAAAGGCATTTGCTGCCACACCTGACATCCCAGGATCCCAAGGCTCACATGGAAGAAATAAGCATTTAACTACTGTAAATTGTCCTCTGACTAGAGAGAGAGAGAGAGAATAAACAACAAATGTAATTTTAAAAAATTTAAAATATGTTAAGTAGATTGTGTACAAAGCAGCCTCCTGGTGCCCGGCATCTCGGGCAGGTTAGCAGCGCTGCAGTTTTCTCCCCTGCTCTACAGCGCAGGGAGCTCTTTTGGCTCAGGGCCTCGAGTCTGTTTGACCATCAGCAACCATCCGGTAATCTCTTCACAACATCTTACACTTTTAGAAAACTCATGAAAAAAAAATTCCTCATTTACTTGTATTTCTCTCTCTCTCCCTGCCTAAGGTACATTTCAGCCCCGAATAGCCTATTTTCATAGCCCCCCCCCTCCATCCTGCCTCCCTCTTGCAGGGATTTCACCTCAATTATTCTTATACCCTCAGAAGCCCCACTGTTCCCGCAGACCGCTATATGTGGAGGTGGCCTTCCTGCGAGTGGAAGGGAGAGGAAAGGGGTCCAGGGATCCCAAAATGGCTTTGGGCGCTCTTGTGCCCAACTACTTAGCCTCGGGCTGCAGTGAGCTGTTGCGGAGGTCAGGTGGAAGCCGGCTCTAGGGAGCCAAGCCACCTGGGGTGGAGGGGACCAGACCCTAGCCCTGCCTGCTCTTCCCGTCCCAGGAGCGGCCTCCCTGACCTTGACGGGAGGCGAGGCGGGGGTGCGGCGCCCAGCGCGCTGCGCACCGAGGACAGTCCCGCAGGCACGCCCGCCCCGCACCTCCCCGCGCGTGCCCGCCCTCCCGCGCCGCCCGCCCGCCGGGTCTCCTCCCCTCACTGCAGCGCTCGCCGCGCTCGCGCTCGCCCATCGATCAGCCCCTCCCTCCGCCCGGGCGCAGACTGCTAAGCTCAGCAAGTCTTGCGGCAAAGGCACTTCGGAGAGGAGTTGGACCCGGGGCGGAGCGGGGACTCCGCGCCCCCAGGGAACGGCCACCGCCGCTGGACCGCAGCCAGCGCCGCATCCCTGCAGCCGGTCGCTGCCTCCCGTCGGGGACAGCGGATCTTTCCTGCCGCGTCGAGGTCGCCCTCGGGTAAGTCCCGATCCCCCTCCAAAGTTTCTCCATCCTGGCTTCTGAGTCCAGATGCAGAAGGGATCTGGCTGGCTCCTGAGGGTGGGTGGGGTCGCGGAAGTTTGGGGCCAAGGGGACCGGACGCCTGCACCGTCCTTTGCAGGGAGTTTGCTTCGCCACGGGCTTGGGAGAGCCGGAGCCCTGGAGCGAGAAGCAGGTTCCTCTGCGGGTTTGCGCGGCGAGCTGCAGGGCGGAGGGGACAGGGGTCCCTGGCGCCCTCCGACTCTGTTCCTGGCGTTTCCGTCCCTGGACGTCCCCACTTGCGTCTCGCCCATCCCCCGCCCGTTTGCGACGTCTCCAGCCTGCCTCTTTTGCCCTGGGTCAAGCTTCGGGGATCTGCGGCACCGCCGTCGTGGGAGGACAGGGGAAGGTCGCCCGTGCGAGGCTAGGGGGCCAGTCTAGAAGAACTCTGGAAGTGAGGGTCCAGGGGAGCAGTCTTGGACGCGACGGGGGGTGGTGGGGGTGGGGTGGTAGATGAAGATGTCCCTTCAAATCTCATGACTCAGCACCACCTAGGACGGCTTGTCGCTGCTTCAGCCCGGGTCCTCAAGCCCAACAAACCCATTCCTCTTTCTGGACTCTTCCATTTGCTTTTCCTACTCGCCCCTTCCACCCCCTACGAATTTTCGATTTTAATTTAGAGACCGCATCTACCCCCGCCTCCCAATCTTATCCCATGTACCCTCCTCGTGCTCTGTTTTTCTCCTGCCTTCCCACATTCCACAGGTGCCTCTAGCAGGGCACGGGGTCTCCCTTTTGCACTTCCTCCACTTCCTCGCTCCTGGGGTGCTTGTTGGTGGAGGTCTCTTTCCTTGGCAGGCAGCGGAAGAAGCCAGCGCAAGGACAGAAGAGGCGCTGGCCCAGCAGGACCACTGCAGTGTGGAAAGGGCAGAGGGAAGGAGACATGGGAATGGGGTGGGCAGAGGAGAAAACCCTTAGGTTTTCAGGGGGCACTTGAATGAAGACTGGGGTCAGACTGGGGAGCCTGGGGTAGGCCCTCTTCCTCCTCTCCTGCTGTGGATGTGAGGCTGTGTCTCCAATATAATAGATTGTCCTCAGTCCAATCGCTAGCTCACAGAAACCTGGACACTTCATCACTGCCGTGCTGAAGAGGAGCAGGACCAGAGGCCTGTAATCCTTCCAGCTGTTCTCCCAGCCCCCAGACCCCAGTTTACACCAAGTCCAGCCTTTGGCCCGCTTTAAAAATGAAGAAATGGACATGACTTACACCCTTCAGGCCGAGCCAAGGGGCAGGGGCAGGGCAGCTCTGATGTAATGTCGTGCCTGGCTGACACTGCAAGTTTCAGCTTGTATCAGGGCTCCGGGAGTGAATCAGTTTCAGGGGTCCACACCAGGGACATTGTGGCCATCAGAACTGGACTCTCTCCTCAGCGCCTCTGCTCTGCTCTGCTCCCTGAAACATCCTTGACCGCATTCTCTAGGACTCCCTTTGGATTGGGGCTTTTCCTTTGCATCGAACTGGCTTAATCCTCACCCTTTCCCCTCTGCATCTGGCCTATGGTGCCATCAGGAACCTAGGAACTGTGGAGAGAGAAGAGGTAGGTAGGTGTTCGGTTAACCTTCTTGAGGAGTAGGGGCCAGAGCCTCTGTTGTGATTCAGCTTGGTTCAGCACTCCGCAAGCATTCCCCAGACAGCTTGGGGTCCTTTCTGGGGAGGGCTTGTACAAACCAATTTCTCTCCACTTTGCCCCCCATCCGGCATCCATACAAGACCAGGGGAAAGGGAACAGCACTGGCATCTATAGGCTGCCTGGCCTCACCTGGGAGTAGCATTGGTGTTATCCTGATCACAGAGCATCTTTCCAGAGCTGGGCAGGATCTCCTGACCACACTGCAGCTGTGGCTCATTTTAGCTGTTCTCCCTCAGGCTGTTTCCAGGTAGACGCTACAAGGCTGCCCCTAGTACTGCAGAGATCCTGACAGGGGCAGGAGGGCTGGAGGTGTCTCTTCCCTGCTAGGCTACCCAAGTCGTCCTGGAGCTTGGCATCTGACCTTGAGTGGCTTCTGTTCTATCCTTGTCCTACCCTGACTGAACCCTCCCTTTCCTCTCCACTGGCCCTGGGCAACCCTCTCTGGGGACAGTGGCTAGAGTAGGCATACAGGTGCACAGGAAGACGGTGAGGGGAGACCTGGGGCTGAGGTACACTCATGGAGGACAGAAAGGCCAAGCTGAGTAGAATACTGACTGCTTCCTTTAGCTTTGGGAATTGTTAGGTAGACTTTTCTTGGTCTAGACAGGCTCTAGTTATAGTTAAATTTACACGTCTTGAGCTAGATATCACAGATGTATGACTAGGGGAGAAGGATATTGCTCAGGGACTGGAATGACCAGCCAGAGGAAACAACACAGGGCTTTGGCACAGCTGGTGGTTAGAACAGGAAGTATACTACAGAGCCACGGGAAGCCAGGTGGACCTGGGTTCTAATCCCAGGGCCAGTGTAATGGTTGGTCGCGATAGTCAGCTGGACCACATTAAGAAACACCTAGGACATTAATGAGGTGCACCTTCGAGTGTTATCTTTGAGGACTTTCCCAAGATTATCTTGAAGGGACAGACCGGCCTTCTCTATGAGGGGTACCATCCCATGGGCTGGGGTTTGGGGCTGAACTGAAAGAAAAAAGGAGAAGCCAACCAGGTAGCAGCTTTCCCCGTGCTCTGCTACCGGAGTACAGTCCACGTGCACGGTCTCATAGCTACAGCTCCGAGGTACTCCTGTTCCCAGGACTTCTTCTCTATGGGGGACTCTAGCCCCTGACCTCAGAGCTAAAAGTCTGCCAGGCAACCAAAAAGTAAAATAAAATCTCTTTCCTTGTTGCTTCTCATCAGGTGTTTAGTGACAGCCAATACACTAGTGATTCATACATGCAACAAGTATTTTATTAGCGCAGCTCCCCTCCCCTCCCCCGCGCCTCTGTCCCAGGCACTGTGGGTGTGGCACAGCAGACAACAGTCCTGTCGAGGTTCCATTTAGCCAAGGATGATCTTGATAGACCTTCTGCCTTTGACCTTCTGAGTGCTAGCGTTTCGAGCATGGGCTCCCCCACCTGGTTTATACAGTGCCAGGACTGTTTCGTACATACTAGGCAAACATTCTACCAACAGAGCTCCATTCTCCGCCCCCCACCCCTGCTCTTCTGGATTCTGCATCCCAGTGGACCTTAGCGAGTTATTTAGCTGCTTTATCAGTTCTCACAGTTTATTCCACACTACCTATGGCTTTGTTGTTTGCTGTTTTAAGGCAGGATTTTGCTAGATAGCCCAGGCTGGCCTTAAACCCGCTCAGGCTGGTTGGTCGCCAACTCATTATCCTCCTGCCTCAGCCTCCTCAGTACAGGGATTAGAGGTGTGTGCCACCACTTGACGATTACCTGTTTTTGGTTTGTTTGTTTTTGTTTTTCGAGACAGGGTTTCTCTGGGAAGCTCTGGCTGCCCTGGCATTTGCTTTGTAGTCCAGGCTGGCCCTTAGCTCCCTGGCATTTGCTCTGTAGTCCAGGCCGGCCCTTAGCTCAGAGATTTGCCTGCTTCTGCTTCCCTAGTGCTGGGATTACAGGCATGAGCCACCACTGCCTCGCTAGCTCTTGCATTTTCACAGTCTGTTGTGTGCCATGCTAGGTGATAAGCAATCAGAGGGGAACGAGACAGACCTGGCTCCCACGCCTGTGCTCACTCGGTGCCATACGGGTGAAGATGTCATTACAGAGAACTCAAGGCAACTGTGACAAAAGCCATTTGTGAGAGCCTGCAAATAGTGCCTTGAACAGGTCTCGTGGTTTTTTTGTTTTGTTTTATTTTGTTTTTTAGATTTATTTATTTATTATATGTAAGTACACTGTAGTTGTCTTCAGACACCCCAGAAGAGATTCAGTTATCATTTCAGATGGTTGTGAGCCACCATGTGGTTGCTGGGATTTGAACTCAGGGCCTTCGGAAGGGCAGTCGGTGCTCTTAACCACTGAGCCATCTCTCCAGCCCAGGTCTTGTGTTTTAATGCTTGCAGGGTGTATGTGTAAATACTGTTAATACTGTCGTCACGGTGTTCCTTAGCTCCCTGGATGGATGCAGTCTGACATGCTTCAAGTGAGCAGCCACACATACAACTGGTTGGTTATTCACCATCTGCTCTGCCGGAAAGCCAGGCCAGGAAACGGAGATTTAGCCCTGGACTCTGTTGGCATCCAGGAGGCCTGTGGTAAATGACATAGTTTAAGTGGAGAAATGCCACATAACATCCCCTTCCCATAGGCAGTGTAGTGACTATAGG
The DNA here is from genome assembly GCF_978045245.1 of Mus caroli. NCBI lineage: Eukaryota > Metazoa > Chordata > Mammalia > Rodentia > Muridae > Mus > Mus caroli. The sequence continues at coordinate 131,221,414 of NW_028227256.1, forward strand.
CAGATCCCCTTCCCATAGGCAGTGTAGTGACTATAGGCAGATCCCCCCCATAGGCAGTGTAGTGATTATAGGCAGATCCCCCCGCCATAGGCAGTGTGGTGACTATAGGCAGATCCCCCCCGCCCATGGGCAGTGTGGTGACTATAGGCAGATCCCCCCCGCCCATAGGCAGTGTAGTGACTATAGGCAGATTGCCTGGGTGTCATCCCGGTTCCGACTCTAGGCAAATTGTTAATGAAATCTTACTCTCGGGCACCCTGTGTGTAGAATGGAGCTTACCTGTCCCCAGAGTAGGGTGTTTGGGGGACAATGAAGTGAATGAGCGCCTGTATGTTCTGGAACAGTGCAGGGTGAGAGCTGTGTGAGCGAGTAATTTTTAACCACGTTGGTTTGTCCTTGTCCACAACAGAGTAGCTGCCCATTCCAGGGCCTCCAACTTCCAGCCAGTTCTGTTTGATGCCCAATGAGCCGTTTCTTGCCAGAGCTTAATTTCTGGGAAGGACCTGTCCCAGCCATCCTTCATTTCCATGTCTGGAACAGGCAGTTCGAAGAGGTCACTGGGGTGACAGATGACCAGTCCTGAGGGGCTGTGGGGAGCATTCGGCTGCCAGCCCCAAGAGTAAATTCCAGGCTAGGCTCCCTGGATGCATCTTGAACAAGGACTGCTGGAAGCTTCCTCCCTGGGTGGTCTCCAGGCTGGGCACAGTGCCCTGCTGCTGAGGTCCTGGATTCTGGATGCCCTCCCAGCCCTTCCTTGCCACATAGGAAAGCAGGGGGTGAGTTGTACCCAGTATGCGTTTTCCAAGGTATTCATCCGGGGCCTCAAGATTGCAGTTGTAGAAATAGCAGTTGTACGAGAGAAGGCAGAGCCTGGGTGGGTCATGCATGGGTGGCGGCAGAACTCGGCCCCACCCATATCCTTCTTGTATAACTCCTGCCCTCCATCTTGGCACAGCTGTCACTGGCCCTGTCTTACAATAAAGAAGCAGGGCTCTCTCCTCTACTTTCTGTTTGGAGGGACTAAGAAACTCTCTGAAAGACACAAGGCAGGAAATATCCCAGAACACCTAGGGACCCATAACCCAAGAGGAACATTCATGATAGCCAGTGTGGGATGGTGATGCTTCCAGAGCCCGGGTGGGCTGCTTGCCAGCACCAGCTTCCTCAGTCCTTGGAGCCTGCCTCCTTCCTCTCTGCCCCCCTGAGCAGAACTGAAGGGCCCAAGCACTCAGCACTGGGCAGCCTGGGCCCCTTGGAGTCAGGGAGGCTCCCTTCTGGCGTTTGCAAGAGCAGGTTCCTCTGAGCGGGGCAGGGAGTCCTCAGCCATGGAGAACCCTGTCTGGGCGGCCTATAATTGGGCTGATGTGGTGGCTCAGGAGCAGCAATTAGGGAATACTGCAATTAGAGGTGGAATTTTCCCATTACCACTCCCTGCCTCTTAATAGTGAGTGCAGGTGGTTGTGACTGTGAGCAAGGCACGAGGGAGATGGGGGAGATGGGAAATAGAAATGCAGGAGAGGGTAGGATGGGGTTTACTCTGAGGGTGGGGTGGGCTTGTGTGGGAGAAGCTTAACCCTTTCCATGCTTTCAAACTTGGACTAGCCAGTGGGGGAGCTGGTGGTGAGGCAAAGTTGGGGCAAGGGGGCCTTTGGTCTGTTAACTTTAACCAACTGAGGCAGGACCACTCAGGCTCACCTTAGGGGTGTGTGTTTGTGTGTGCATTCACATGTACATGTATGTGTGTGCATTCACATGTACATGTATGTGTGTGTTTCCAGGTAGGGTATTACTTTGTAGTCCAGGCTGGTCTGAAACTTGCAGAATAGCCCAGGACGGTCTTAAACTGGGCATTCCTGTTACTTCAGCCTCTTAGTATTAGGATAACAGGTATGAACCATTGCTGGGCTTTAAAAAAATATATTATTTTTTTGCTGGGCACTCCTTTAATCTCAGTACTTACACAGCAGAGGCATGTGGATCTATATGAGTTTGAAGCCAGCCAGGCCTACATAATGAGTTCCAGGCAAGCCAGGGCTACATAGTGGGGCCCTATCTAAAAAAAAAAAATGTCTATTTTAACTGACACAGAATAATTGTGTATATTTACTCGTGTGTGTATGTGTATCCTACAATGTGCGATGCTCAGATAAAGACCCTTAGCCCTTAGCACATCACTTGTCTCAATCTTTATTATTTGTTTGGTTTTTTTTTTTTTTTTTTTTTGGTTTTCGAGACAGGGTTTCTCTTTATAGCTCTGGCTGTCCTGGAGCTCACTTTGTAGACCAGGCTGGCCTCGAACTCAGAAATCCGCCTGCCTCTGCCTCCCGAGTGCTGGGATTAAAGGCGTGCGCCACCACACCCGGCTTTTTTTTTTTTTTTTTTTTTTGTCTGTGTTACCTGGGTCCTCCAGACGGCCCCTGGAAAACTTAAGAAAAAAATAGCTTTCCATTATCATTGACTCTGGTCTGAATTGATGGTCCAGATGTATCGGGCCTCTGCTTTCTGCTTTGAAAACTGGGGAAGTTTTAACGAATTCATTGGAGAAGAAGTTCTTTGTAAAGTGGACCTTACCTTTTCCTGCCCCACCACAGCTTGTTGGAGTAGAGAAGAGCTTTGGAGGCAGCTGTGAGGCCCCTGAGGAGGGCACCTGACAAGGGTCTTAGAAGTCCTCACTCACCTCTCCTTTGTGTCATTTGGGGGACAATATATCTTAAAAAACACATAGTCCATCGTCTCTCTCTTCTTCGGGCCTGACTTGCCACATTCACAGTCAACCATGGATCCTTTTGCACCTCATAGCTGGAGCGGTCACAGGTCTGGTGAGGGACTCATCAGATGGCAGGAGGGGTGGAGACTTGGAGGAGGGAGCCATCATCCAGTCACAGAGAAGGCATGGAGGAAGCTGCGTAAAAACCTATCAGGGCTGGAATCCAGCATCACCACTGGAATCCAGAGAAGTTAGACTCCTGCTCAGGGGCAGGAGCTGGGGATTGTGCGAACAGGCAGTGTGGAGTTAATTGGTGGGGGAGGGCTCCCTCTCTCAGCCCTAGTCTCCTGTGAGGAGAAAAAGCATCCCTTTAATAAGGCTGCCCGTTCTAAATCAATCCTGGCATTGCAGGAGGCAAGGGGGAAACACAGCCACGAAATTGGATTAGCTCTTTGATGCCGGGAACCATGCTGGCTGTGGTGGGAGGCGGAGAAGGGAAGACCGAAGCTGCCCTTGAGGTCTGAGGCTGTCTGGGATACCTGGATGTCATACCACCTCATCCTCTGCTGGTGGAAGAGCAGCAGTGTGTCCAGGGGGAGGAGCCAAAGCTTTAGCTACTGCCAGGCTGGGAGATGTCCCTGGAGTAGGAGTGATGGGAAAGAGGTAGAGGGACACTTGTCCCCACCCAGCTGTGTCCCACAGCTGTGCATCTGAGGGTCCTGCGCAAAGGGAACACACACATGGCCAGGAATCGGGGCTGGGGGGTGGGTGCTGTCTGTGTGTTCACAAGCAAGTTAAACTTCTGAAGCCTCAGAGGCCCCCTTGGAGAACAGAGCTAATCACACAGGGGTTGCCACACCCAGGATGACTATACAAGGGGACATGATAGCAGTTCTCAAAGTATGCTCCCTGCGGGAAGTTCCCAACAGGTTTTTAGAGGGTACCTTAAGGTCAGGGCAGTTACAACAGTAGCATCAAAGTGCTCAGCATGTTCACAGGAGACAGCTTTAATGCTGACAGTGGTGGATGGAGATACTGAGACCTCATGTGAGTCAAGGCCACAGCGTCAAACTGTCCAGGTCATTGTATTCTTCACCATGCCTGCTAAACAAATAATCTCAGAAGGGGGACTTTGGTGAAGCTGTCAAAATCTCACTGATCCCACTGAGCCTGGAATGAATGAATGAATGAATGAATCTTTTAAAATATTTTCTAAAATGAAATGAGCAGAAAGCACTTCTGTTGTCCACTGTGATGGGACTGGAAGCCCAAGCGCCTGGGCATCTGTTTGAGTTACATGCTGAACTAGCCACTTTCTTCATGGGCCAACGTTTTCAACTTGAGAAAATGATTGACAACAACAGTCATTTGGAGCGAGTGCTGAGTAGCCATTTGTGCAAAAAAACAAACAAACAAAAACCAGAAAACCAAACCAAAGCAGCAGCAACAACAACAACAACAACAAAAACCCGAAGAGATTGAGTCTGTAATTTCAAGAAAAACACCCAGCATGTCAGTTACCAATGGTGCAAATCAAGCCTTCAAGCAAAAATAGAATTTTGGAAATCTACTGTCATGAAAAAGACTTTTCAGGTCAGATCAGTGGGAATGTTACAGATAATTGGTTAATATTAGTGAAGTTTGTCAATATTTGGAAGATCTGTCCAAGCTGCTGTCTTTCATGATAAATATGAAGCGCTAGGCTCTAGAGTTTAGAACCATCCTTAATCTTCCATTGAGTGCAAGGTTGCTGATTCCATATTACAGTGACCCTAGAAATCATGACATGGTAAGTTTTGTTGTCATATCGGGGAATATCCATAGTGATTTGAAAGCCTCAGGTGTGGTGGCACAACCCACAATCTCAGCACTTGGGAGGCGGAGGCAGGAAGATTGGGAGTTCAGGACCAACCTGAACTCTATAAGAAAAATAAAATAAAATAGGACTAACAAATTGGCTCTGTGCATGAAGGTGCTTTCCACCAGGGTTGATGACCTGAGTTTGGTCTCTGGGCCCCCATAGTGGAAGGAGAGAACCAACCTCCAAAAGCTCTCCTTTGTCTTCCACCCATAAAGCTCCCCTGCCAATAAATACTCAGCTTTTATTGTTTTCTTCCCTTCCCTCCTTCCTCCCTCCTTTCCTTCTCTTCCTTTCCCTTCTTCCCTTTTCCCTTCTTCCCTTTCCCCTTCTTCCCTTTTCCCTTCCTTTTCCCCTTCCCTTTTCCCTTCCTTTTCCCCTTCCCTTTTCCCTTCCCTTCCCTCCCCAACACCCTTCCCTGTGGTAGATTGAACACAATCTGGGATGGGAGATTCCAGTTCTTTCCAAACCAGACATTAAAAAATCCTGGACGTATTTTTTATGTGATAACACATAAGATTCTTTCTCCTCCTAGAAATAGGTTCTATTGGAATCTATTGTGCTCACATATACAATTGTTTCAGTCAGCCAATAATGGAATAGTTTTTCAGTCTGGGTTTCTGATAAGGCAGCTCTCACTCTAACCCACAGGAATACATGTTGTCAGTGGGTCCACTGTATGGCCCTTGGGGGACCCTTCGTGGGAGCTGGACACACACACACACAGGACTTCCCAAGATGTACCTCAGAGCAGATGTTAGGGGTGCTCTTGTGTCTCAGATGTCCCAGTCACCTGGCAGTCTTTCTGAGAAGCCTGCATGGAAGAGTGGGCAGAGACAGAGGCAGCCAGTGTTGGGAATTCCTTAGGATATCCAGTCTTCTGGCCTCAGTTGGCCTCTAGGGTTCAGGTTTCATCCCACGCTGACTTTCTTAGACCGAGAGAGGGGCATCCTGGGAGAAAGATCCTCAATATCTCAGCCGTTGCCCTCTCCCTTAACTCTGCCCTGATCTGCCTTGCACATTGGGATTCTAAATACTGGAGTTCATTTAAGTTATCTAAAATGGGGGGGGGGGTTGGACAATTAGAAACATTTTAATATATTGGAGCATAACTCTTTGTTCTAAAGACAAAGCCTAAGTCCCAGTCCTTGGAGGCAGGAGGATTGTGACTTCTAGTCTTGTTACATGGTAAGTCCCTGACTCAAAAGAAGCAAAACAAAAGAGAAAAGCTTTGTGCATACAGAGAAGTCAGTGCACTGGGCCAGGATGAAGTCAAGATGGCCTAGGAGGCCACATGCTGTGGCCACGGGCATTTTAGCTCTAACAGTGCTGGCACCGGGAACTCGGTAAATGCTCACATTCAGGTCAACGGGCTTCCCTACTCTGTCTCTGTAAGAAGCTGCAGCTCTGTGGAGGTGGCATTTACAGAGATCCAAGCTCTGCCTATTTCAAGTGTTGGGTTCGGTGACTTTTAGTACATTGACGGCATTGGACAGCCATCACAAGCCACTGTTAGGCCCATATTTCACACCTCATACCCCCTGCCCCCCCACACACAGAGGGAGATAGTGTCCAAAGGTAAAACAGGTCCTCGAGGTCGCCCCTTGGGTGGGCAGCCTCCAGACCGATATCCAAAGTCAATAGGCCTGCCTCAGGGCTGTTCTTCTAGGGCCCACCTTAGAGAAAGTCAGACTGTCTTTTGCTTGGGGACTGTGGACAAATATGACTCCCTAGGCTAATGTCACAGGGCTCTGTCTGGAATAGGTCCTGTCTACACAGTCTAGGGATGCTGAGAGGAAACCCAGAACTCAGGCCTTCTCAGGAGTAAGGCTCCATCAATGGGCTCGTGGTGCCTCCTTTTTCCTAGCTTGCAGGAGACCCAAAGCACCTTCTCAAACAGACCCTCTGATAGCCTGGGAAGTAAGCCTCTATCTGGTGTGCTGGTAACCCCAAGGAAGTTCTTCCTTATGTTTAGCCACACATTCTGCTGTGCTGAATGCCAATTCCCTCTTCCTGTACACCCCTCCTTCCCTCCCACCAGCTGGTGCTGGGAGCTGTTGAGTTTAAGACTTAGTTCCCTGATGTCTGAAGCTCAGAGAGAATTGTTCTTCCTGTGAAAAGACCAGGTAAGCTTCGTGTCTCTCCCATGGCATCTGTGGCTCTGGCCCAGAGACTATGGGCCAGTTGGTCCAAGAAGGACAAGCCAAGGCAGGTCAGTGAGGATGTTCGGGACAAGAGAGCTACCTCCAGGTGAGGGTGTGGTAGAAAGAGAATGTGTCTTTTCTCTGTTGGCACAGGGCTGGGGCCATTGCTGTTGGCTGCCTTGGCTTGTGGCTTCTACTCAGCCCTGCAGTTGCTGCCCTGTCCTCGGGGCACCCGCTAGGGGCTGTTTCCAGAGCTGATGGTAATCGGGAATGGGGAACAATCAGGACATAGTAAAAGATGAGGGGAGGGGCACTTTCCTGGGTGACAAGGGTCACTTAGGTCAGCGGTTCTCGACCTGTCGAACCTTTGGGGGGTTGAACCACCCTTTCACAGGGGTCACCCAAGACCACTGGAAAACACAGTATTTACATTTACATTCATAACGGTAGAAACATCCAGTTATGAAGTAGCAATGAAATAATTTTATGACTGGGGGTCAGCACAACATGAGGAACTGCAGTAAAGGTCCCAGCATTGGGAAGGGTGGGAGCCACTGGCTTAGGTGGCTTGGACTTGCCCTGGAGGGGTGCTGAGACCCTGAACACTGTCCCTGGGGGAGCTTTGATACTTCTCCCTTCAGGTACCCCAATATACCCCTCCTTCCTCCTGGAAGCCTTTTGTGGCTCTGACCCTGTTGAGCACAGTAAAACATCACTAGTGAATTTGAAACTACTCAGAGGTAGATAGGCAACTCACTAGGACAGATTATTTTTAGATTAAATTTTATTTTTCTGGCTTTATTGAGACAAAATTGATAAATATTACATATATTCAGGGTGTGTGATGACATGTATTGGCTAGTTTTGTGTGTCAACTTGATGCAAGTTAGAGTCATCAGAGAGGAAGGAGCCTCAGTTGAGAAAATGCCTCCACAAGATCCAGCTCTAAGGCATTTTCTCAATTAGTGATCAATGAGAGAGGGCTCAGCCCATGGTAGGAGGTGCCAGCCCTGGGATGGTGGCCCCAAGTGCTATAAGAAAGCAGGCTGAGCAAGCCATGGGGAGCAAGCCAGTGAGCAGCATCCTTCCACCTCCTTCCGCCTCTGCATCAGCTCCTGCCTCCAGGATCCTGCCTTGTTTGAGTTCCTGTCCTGATTTCCTTCAATGAAGAGCAGCAGTGTGGCCAAATAAACCCTTTCCTCTCCAGCTTGCAGTTTGGTCATGGTGCTCTCTCACAGCAATTGTAAACCCTAAGACATCTGGGTAGACATGTACTTTGGTCAGATTTACCACTGACACATAAACCAACACATGGCCATAGTGTGACCCTGTGGGGACAGAGGAAGGTGCCTATGGAGTACCTAAGACTTTTGGTTCTGGAACACCAGGCTCTCAACCTTCCTCTGAAATGAGCCTTAGATATTTCCCAAACAGCCCCTTGCAGTGGCTCCACCATGGCCTCTCTGAAAGCAAATGCTTGATTCGATTCGTGGTACCGGGCAGCATTAGGTGGGGAATGATTCACACTTTCTCAGACATGTGTCTGCACACAGATGCAATTAGGCAGCTTTTTGGCAGAGTGCCCATGACACCTCTAACACTTGTCGGAACTCGACAATGAAATTGAACCTCGGGCCTTATCTCTAGGTCAAAGGAGACTCTCTGATCCCACACGGTCTTCCCCTGCCCACACGCTACTTTCTGGCCAGGATCTAGTTCAGGTATTGGCAGTTGTGTGGTCTCCTTGTAGACTTAGGAACTCTGGTTCCCCACAAGTCATTGTTGCCTCCCCAGCCCTTGTGCTGGCTGCTGCCTGCTGTCAGGAGTCAGCCCCTGGAGTTTAGTCAGTCTAGTCCTAGTGTGGAAAGTTGAAACAGGGATGGCTCCGCTCTTCTCAGAAGCAGTAGTTCTCTGGAAGGTGAGAGACAGTGTTGGGGACCAAAGCCTGGGGCTTCTCATACTGTTCTGGTGGCAGAAGTGGTGGGGACGAGGCAGTGAGAGGTGAATGTGAGGGTGTATGGGCTCCTGAAATTGTTCTGAGCTTCCTGCTTTGCCCCACAGAGGGAAGATTCTTTTCTGTGTCTAAAGTTTGGCAGAGAAGGACTGTTCAACATTGTTCCTTGTCTCCTGTGCTGCTGGTGGAGCCAGGACTTGGGGACCAGGACTCTGAGTCTGTGCTTTCTCCAGTCTCATGGGATTCCCTTCTAAAGGTGCCTGTCACTCACTCAAGCAGGAAATGGTCACCACACCAGCCCTCTGTGCAGAGAATGGTGTGTGTGTGTGTGTGTGTGTGTGTGTGTAGACAGCAGAGTCACCTTGCTGTAGTCACCTTGCTGGTGACTCTTGCAGCTTAAGGAACACAATGTGTTAAGTGAAAATCATACTACAACTGATTAACTCCAGGGTTTACAGTGGAGGCATAGAGGGGACTCTAGAATCCCCTGCCTTCCCTCAGTATTGTGGGTGGGATTCCTAGGAGTGCTGAGCTCAAAGGCATGATCTGGCTATAGAATCTAGCGTTTCTGGCTCTGCCTCTAGCTCCCTAGGTGTCACTACTGTGAGAACATCCAACTAGAAAGACCCAGGTGTGCTTTCTCAGAGTCCTAGAAAATGTCACAGGATTCTGAGGGCCAGCTATGGTCCTTTATTCAGGATGCTGAGAGAGGAGTTCTAGAATTGGCCTCTCACCTGAGAGTGCTAATGAGTAGGAGTTGAATGTATAAGTAAACTTTGATTCTCTGTTCTAATTGTCATCTCAAAGCTTATCGCCTCCGTCTGCTAACCTAGGCCCAGTCCTGGAAGCTTCCAGCCTCTGCACAATCGTGGCTAAGCCCAGGTTGTGTTCAGCTTCTGAGATTTACTGCTGCATAAGCTCACCCTTTCTTCTTCTTTCTGATCTCGGGCTGGCTGGTTTAACTCAGCTGTTCTGGCTCAAACTCCTCTCCAAGTTGACTGGTTCATTCTGGCTCAGCTCTTGGCTTTCCTGAATTGCTCTGCTTGACCTCAAACTAACTCTAGCAATTTGTTCTAATCTTCTGGCTCCTTCCCATTCTCTGGCTCATTCTGTCTTCACCAGTGTCTAGCTTGTTCTCTCTTTGCAACCTGCCTCTCTACAACTGTCCTGGTAAAACTGCCTGCTTCCCCTCCCTCGGCAGTGCTCCCTCTTGGTTGCCTCTCTTTTCTCTCCTTGTGAGAATTGGTTATAATCTATTCTGTCAAATCTTTCTCTGATTCTTTACTTTGCCACTCAGTTAGACATCACTTTCAAACATGGGCGCCTTCTACAAATGCATCTCACCTTTATTGTTTGGGATTTAAGATGTGTACTAAGAGTGAGCCACACCACAACTAAAAACAGGCTTCCCCACTCCTCCCAGTAAATAACACAATCTCAGGGTTCACAGTGTGATCAAATATCCCGCAACAGAAGAACAGCTCAGAATCAGGGAATCACTTGTCTTTGACAGTGTGATCAAATATCCCTCAACAGAAGAACAGCTCAGAATCAGGGAATCATTTGCCTTTGACAGCGCACAGATGATGCTCGTGGCAGGTGAGTCCCAGAGTGGCTGGGTTCAGGGAGGAAGGCTAGACCATCCTTGTACTAGAATGGAATGAGAGCAATAGTTGCAAATGAAAGCAGACAGAGTTTAGGTTAGATGTTAGGCAGTACTTCCACACTTACAGCACTAAGGCATCTGGCAGCTGATTAAAAAGGGTGTGGTAGTGTTGACTAGATGTTTTGGGAAAGCAGGGAGCATTTCTAGGGAAGATGCTTGCGCGGTGACCGTCACAGAGATGGCCTCACAAGACTCTTCCTCAGACAAGTCCATGAAGCTCTTCTTGCTTTGCAGCTGAGTGAGGTCAGCGCTGTCTGAATGTCTATGAAACGAAGATGTCGGTTCCTCTCAGCAATGAGATTTTTAGCATAAACTATCCCTGGTTCACGTCTCTCGGTGACACATGTGGCTAACTGCAGCTGTCACATCAGTCAAGTCCAGCCCAATTACACCTTTGCCCTCTTGTCTTGCTGTGATATAAATATGGCGTCTGAGATGTGTATTAGTTGCTACTGGTGGAGGAATGGGTCAGCTGGCTTCTGAGCAGTGGGGAGACAGATTGATGTTTCAGACCCAGGGATGAGGGCAGCAGGCAGGCTCCTTGAGGATGTAGGATTGAGCGGCCTGCAGCTCTCCTCTTAGAGGACCTAGCTCATCTCTGGATCAGTAGATGCTCTGAGGGTCTTTTGTGTCCTTGGATATATTTTTTTATCATTGCCAGTAGTCCTGGGCTCCTTTTGTGTGTGCAGGCCTACCTGCAGATGCTGGAAGGGCCCAGGGTACACAGCAGCCTCATTGCTGAACTATGTTGTGCACCTGTAGAAATGATTTGTGTTGTCAGGAAGTTGGTGACAAATCAATCCCATGAAAGACCTCAGGCATCTAAAAGGAATTGGCAGTCACTAAACAAAGGCACAATCACAGAAGACCAAGCAGGTGATGAGGCCATCTCACTCCATGGAAGGTCTGACACAGGATAGGCCCTTGGAAGGAAAACTTGATAAGAGCTTTCTATAGCATGGCTTGGGCGTGTGTATAGATGTTCTGGGGAGATCTGAGTGTGTGCACAACTGTCAGCCAGTTAGCTTGCATATCCTTCATGTCAGAGAGATCCAGCCAATAAGAGGGGAAAAGAGGAAGAGATGGGGAGAATAGTTCGGCTTAGCAGGGTGGGGTCTTTATCTATGCCATGATGTTACCTGAGGATGGCTGACGTGTAGATGAGAGTATGCTTTGGGCACCTAGAGACTTCATGAGACAAAGCTTTTCCAAGGACATATAGATTGTCCTGATGCATGCGGGCGGGGCTGCTCACAGCCTCTGTCCCTCTGTCTGTGCATGTCATCCGTCCAGACATGCAGAACCTGTGCCAACATGTTGCTCCTTCAGCACTGGAGATAGAGGAAAGAGCCCAGAACTTGGAAGAATGTGACTTCTAGATTAATTCAACAGGAACTCTAGTCTGGAACCTGACTAACTTAGCTCATTCCTGTCTAACACAGTTCTGATGTCACTGAAAATGTTCCCAGGGGGATTGTAGAGATAGACGGCTCAGTGGCTAAGAGTACTTTTTCCTTTTATAGAATCCCTGGGTTCAATACCCACCCCCCACATGATGTTTCACATCTGTCCATAGCTCTGTTCCAGGGGATCTGATATGCTTTTCGGTCTTAAGACATCTGGCACACAGGTGGTACTCATACATACACTGAGACAAAACCCTGATTCCTTATAAATCTGTAGACAAATTACATGGTTTCCTGGAGAATTTCAGCATTGATGCTGGAAGGTATAGAAGTCAAGGTTGGGGAGATGGCATCCACCATAAAGTGCTTGCCCGAAAGCCCGAGGAATGATTTTAGTCCCTAGAACCCACATTAAAGAAAAGCAGGGCGAGGTAGCTCACAGTGAGAGGCCCTCTTTTCAAAACACAAAGTGGAGGCTAGAGAGATGGTTCAGCTCTTAAGAACACTTGTTGCTCTTGCGGAAGACCTAGGTTCGATTCCCAGCATCCACCTGGTGGCTCCAAACCATTTGTGATTGGTTTCAGGAAATCTAATGTCCTTTTCCGTTCTTGTGGGCACGAGGCACACATGTGATGTGTGTGCATAAAGGCATGACACCTGTACCCATAAAACAAAAGCTGAAGAAAGCCCAGTGAAGTATATGGCTCTGAGGAGTCCCACCCAAGGCTGATATATGACCTCTATGTGTGTGTACATGTGTCTGCACATAGAAGTGTGAATGCAGGAGAAATGCACAAAGCATCTGTGAGTCCTTTGCTATCACAGGGTAGGACGGATCAGTGACCTTTTACCTTCTAAACTTGACTCCAAGGACCCACAAAAGGACGTGCGCTGGTTTGAATGGCAGTGGCCCCCGTGGGCTCATGTGTTTGAATTATTGATCTCTAGTCAGTGGAATTGTTTTGGGAAAGTGTATTTTTAGTCAGGGTTCTTTAGAGTAGCAGAACTTACAGAATGAAACTCTCTCTCTCTCTCTCTCTCTCTCTCTCTCTCTCTCCCTCCCTCCCTCCCTCCCTCCCTCCCTCCCTCCCTCCCCCCTCCCCCTCCCTCCTCCCTCCCTCCCTTCCTCTCCCCTGCTCCCCTCTTCTGCCTGAAAGGGGACTTATTAGGATAACTTACAGGCTCTGGTCCACCTAATTCTGCAATGGCTGCCTATGAGTGGAAAGTCCAAGAATCCAGTAGTTTTGAAAAATCCACGAAGCTGGATGTCTCAGCTTGTTTTCAGTATATGTCAGGATCTTGAAGTAGGCTCAAATTTCAGAGAAGGAGTGAACTTGCTAGTGAGGTGAGAGTAAGCAGACAAAAAGGGACACTTCCTCCTTCTGTATCCTTATATAGGTTCCAGCAGAAGACGTGGTCCAGACTGGAGCTGGGTCCCACTTCAAAAGATCTGGATTAGCTGGGGCAGTGGTGGCACATGGGATTAATCTCAGCAATTGGGAGGCAGATCTCTTGTGAGTTTGAAGACTGCCTGGTCTACAGAGCAAGTTCCAGGACATCTAGGGTTACACAGTGAGTTCTGTTTTGAAATAAAAAATGGATTAAAGGTATGTCTTTTTACTTCAGTGATCCTGATTAGAAGTAGATCTTCCCACTTCAAATTAAGCAAACAAAACAAAACAAAACAAAAAAACCACACAAAAATCCACAAAACAAAACAACAACAGCAAAAACACCAAAAAAAAAAAAAAAAAGAAACAACAACAACAAACCCTTCACAGGTGCCCCTCCATTTTGGGTTTTAGTTAATCTCAGATATAGACAAGTTGACAACCATGAAAATGTGGCCTTGTGAAGGAGGTAAGGTTCTTGGAGTGGGTTTTAAGGTTTTGTGCCAGTCCAGTCTCTGCTTCTCCCTTCAACTTTTGGATTGGATGTGAGGTTTCAGCTACTTCTCCAGCACCATGCCTGCCTGCCTGCCTGCCTGCTTGCCTGCCTGGGGCCTTGCTCCTATGATGGTCATGGACGCACTCTCTGAAGCTGTAAGCAAGCCCACAGTTACATGCTTTCTTTTATAAACAGCCTTGGTCATGGTGTCCCATCACACAGCAGAGCAGTGACTACGACTGTCCTAGATCATGGTGTCCCATCACACAGTAGAGCAGTGACTAAAACTGTCCTAGTTGTGAGCTTTGGCTTTGGAAATGTGACCAAATCTTCAGTCTCCAGCTAACACCTTTTCCAAACCACAAATCTTGCTACTTACATATTCATCACATTTTTCTTCTAGTGTTTTTCTTCCTTAGAGCATATTTCTGCCAAAGCAGTATCTGTTTGCCCGGGTTTTCTCTCACATTCGGTTCTGTATGACCGTATTTTAGGGCTTAAGCAGTTATGAGCAGTGAGTTGAAACTTCCTTGTGGTCTTGGCACCTACCTATTTATTCTATTTAAATGCAGCTCTGCTTACTTCCTGGTATTAGTCTCTTGAATCTTGTCATTATCTTTCCCTGAATCTCCTACAGTGCCTTGCAGTGCAAGAAGCCCCAGAAGTCTTAAAAACCCAAACCATGGCTGCACTTAGGACATTCAGCACCACGGACAGCACCCACCTCCCTCCTCTGAACTGACTGGAGGGTCACACCTTACCCTCTGACCTCTGCTTTTGGAGAAGGAAGCAAGAGAGGAAATGGATAATGTAGTACCAGGTTAGGCTGCTTCTAGAAGAAAGGGAACTACTGGGGTTGGAAGGGAGATTCCAGGCCTTGCCGTGTTAGTAGGCAGGTCAGAGTGAGGTCTCCTTGTCACAATGTCTTGGCTTAAGCAGAAGGCTTGGTTGAGTGGATGCAGCCTTCCCTGGGAGAAGAGGCATGGTGGCAGCTTTAGGGTCAGGGCTGTGGGGGTGAGAGTGGGAAAGAAAATCAAATACTAGCTGCTATTGCATCCTTGCCGTGGGGCAGTACTGTATTTCTGACATCTTGACACCAAGGGCCACCAAGGGAAATTCTAGGTAGTACTGTGGCACCTCCTATCTTGAGCTAGTATTTCCGCCCTTAAGTTCTCCTCAGAGATGCCAAGTGCGCCTTCTCCCACTTGAATGCTTACCTCATCTTCCTCCCCGATCCCTGGGAACAGTATCTAACTATGTAGCCCCCCTCCCCCCAGGCTCCTTCCACCAGACGACACCAGTCTGCAAAGCCTGGCTAAATGGGAATGACATCCAGGTGTGGCCAGACTGTCAGAGAACATGCTTTAGGAAGGCTTTCCTGAGACACTTATAATACCTCGTAGTTCACTCCTTACCTCAGGTCAAACTAATTCTTGAGGGTGACTGGGGTTAGGGGAAGTGGGGACAGATTTACATACTCAGCACACAAGATGTACATGCATGTGTTATAACAGTGTTCTGGAAGGGTAGGACCCCTAATACCAGAGCTACCCATTGCTCAAGTCCAGTTCTGAAACCATTGCCAAAATAAGAGGTCAGTTCGGGGGCACAGGGTGAGGCTCAGAGAGCATGCTGGGATCACAGCCTTACTGCCATGGCCTAAGCTTTGAGCTGCATAGAAAACGGATCCCACATCTCACCTCCTGCCAGTGGGACAAAGATGCTCAGTGGATATCTGGGACCAGTGAGGGGTTTACCTGTTATTTGGGATGAGAGCCTTTTCCTTGGGCAGAACTCAGCAGAGGCCAGGTGACCATTTGCTTGTCCTGTTGTGGGAAGGACTCCAGGCTTGGGGGAGGGCTCCCTCGGCTCTAAGAACGTGTAATTCTGAAGTGTCTTTTGAAGGAAGGATACCTTAAAACATGGCTGTGGCTGAGTTGGCAGTGGAGGTCTTACTCAGGGACAAGCAGCCTGGTGCCTTTGACCCAGCTGCCTCTGTCATCTCAGGTTGCCACCAAGTGTGTTTACAAAACTGGGTAAAGTGAGTATTTCCTGCTGTCTTAGAGGTCCTCACTGGGAGGATCACATGTCCCATCTCAGCTTGGTCTGTGGCTTGCTCAATATCTGTTCAGTGGGGTGATAACCATGTGACTCCCACGTGTACTTTCTAGAGGCAGTTACTGTGCGTGTGTGCATGGTGTGTGTGTGTGTGTGTGTGTGTGTATGGTGTGTGTGTGGGTGTGTGTGTGTGTGGAGGTGTGTGTGTGTATGGTGTATGGTGTGTGGTGTGTGTGTGTGTGTGTGTGAGAGAGAGAGAGAGAGAGAGAGAGAGAGAGAGAGAGAGAGAGAGAAAGGGCTGAGTATCATCTGCTGGGAGAGTAGAGAGAGTGGGTCCAGGCCCCAGCTCCAGCTGCTCCTCTTCAGTATTCCTGCCCCTGGCTGGGGATGAAAAATGAATAATGGATGCTGAATAATGGCTCGCCGCCCCCATGGGAGTGTTCAGTAGACCTCTAGCAGGTTTCTGTACTCAGGTGTCATCCTCCTGGTGGGTGCAGACTCTTGGGTTTCCTTTGTTCTTAAGGTGGGAGGCTCATCTTCCTGAGACAAGTGGACTGTTCCAGGGGCCTGTGAATCAGCATTCTCAGGTACATGAACTGGAAAAGAGGTGGGGACTCCTGGTCCCTGATTCTAGGGAATGAACTTGCCTAGGGTTGTCAATCTGATCGGTTGACAATGTTGGGGGAACTCTTGGGAGGGCTGGTTGGAAGCATTGGGTCACCATGTATTCCTAGGGCACCTAGTGGATGCCAGCTGCTCCCTCCCAGTACTAAGACCCCCTTAAACAGTCTCACTATGCCATTGGGGAAGGGATTATCCTAGCAGGATGCCACCCCATAGCATTGGCATAGGTCTGCTGCAGCAGCCTCTTGGTTTCTTCTTTCACCCACCTCCCACATCTCCCTGCTTCCAGTCTCTGCTGACCCTGTGGGGAAGGTGTCACTGGGATCCCAGGATAGAATTACAGCCATAGCCACCATATGCTTGGGAAGGCTGGCTGTTCCTTGGTGTGTGTGTGTGTGTGTGTGTGTGAGTGTATGTGTTGTATGCTAGTCTTCCCCTCCTTAGGAAGCAGAGGACCAAGAGCAGCCTAGATGCTGTTACTCCTCTGACTGCTAAGACCCCCAAGGACCCAAAACACCAGAAGCAGCCAGGATCCCTGAAGGCTCCCTGCTGGATGCGTGACCCTGAGTGCTCATCTGTGACTGTGTTTTTACTTCAGAAGAGTTCCAGACCCTGTGTAGATCATTCCTCTGTCACACTGTCCTCACCTCTCCAGTGACTGGTGGAGGCTGGGCCAGGATGCCACCAGAAGACACCCCCTCCTCAAAGGCTGAACAGCTTAGTTCAGCTTGGAGAGGTGCCAAGAAGGGCCCCCAGCCCCCATCCGTCTCTGACCATCACGAGCATCTTCTGTTGTGAGGAAATTCTTCCTGCTTTCTAGTCTGAGGTCCTCCAGCTGCAACCAAATATGTCTTCCTGTCCCTCGAGGTCTCATGTAACACTGTGGGTGTGGGAGCAGATGAGTAATGTCTGCTTAAGAGAGAGGATAATGCAATTCGGGATTTGGACTTTGGAGCCAAATCCCTCCATGCCTATCACTCATCCCCAACTTGACATCTCTCTCCTCTCACTCGATGGGTCCTGTCAAGGATGCTGGGGGCAGAACATCCTCACAGGAGACAGAGAGAAGCAGGCAGTCTTCTCATGCATGCAGTCCAACCCGTTCCCACTCCCACTGGGTCATCTCTGCTAAGGAATGTGTGAAAGCTTAGTGATCTTTGGCCAGGGGCTCAGGGTGCACTGGCAGATCGCATTAGACCATTTGACAGATGACAAATGAGACAGACAGAATGAAGTGGTATACCAAGCTTGGAGGGTGGAAGTGGCTTCTGGGCTTTGCTCTGCAAGGGACTCTATAAAGAACAATGGTGGTCAGGAAACTAGGCTCTCTGCTCCACATGTGACCCAAATATTTATCCTCTGCTGCAGGAGGAGTTCCAACCCAAGTGGGTGATGATGCAGATCAGGCCCATGATACCCACTGTCCCATTCTAGGAATGTGTTCCCTCTGCGGTCGTTTGAATAACAGCCTCCATAGGTTCATCTGCTTGAATACTTGGTCCCCAGTTGGTGGAACTGTTTGGGAAGGATTAGGAGGTGTGGGCCTCGTTGGAGGAGGTGTGTCCCTGCAGCGGGCTTTGAGGTTCAAAAGATTCATGCTATTCTCAGTGTGCCCTCTGCCTTCTGCTTGTGGATTAAGAGTTGTCAGCTTTTCTTGCCATCATGGGCTCTGAAATCATAAGCCTAATGAAATGCTGTCTTTTGTACGTTTGCCTTGGCCATAGTGTTTTGTCACAGCGATAGAAAGGTAACTAAGATATCTCAGTTGTATGATGGAAAAGCCATTTTCTCTTCTCAAATTGATTTTAGTTCAGTGCTAGTCACCAAGAACTTGGCAAATAAGAAGGAAAAAGAAAGGAAAAGTTTTTACCCAGAGTCTATGGGAAACAAAAATTAATGGGATATGTATTAGCTTTCTGTGACCATGACAAAACACCCCAGGTAACCAACTTATAAGGAGGGAAGGCTTATTTGCTCACACGTTCCATGGTCCTTTGGCTTGTTGCCTTTGGACCTGGGTAAGGTATCACACCATGGAACGGAACAAAGATGCTCACCTCATGGTGGCTGGAAGGAGATGGAGGGAGGGAAGGAGGGAGGAAGAGACAGAGGCTATAGACTTCATGTCTCCTTCATGGGCATACCTCCAGTGACTTCCTCTAGGCTCCACCCCTAAAGCTGCTGCCACCTCTCATGAGCACCCCTCTTTGAGGGTTCAGCATACAAACCTTAGGGGACATTCTAGATCCAAACTGTATGAGTGTGGAAGGCAGTCCATTCTTATACCCACACACCCATGCTTGTGAGTACACAGAGATGCATGCGGACTTTTCTCAGAGGTGTGCCTTTAAATTCATTTTACTCTCCCCCTCCTCTTCCTCCTCCTCTTCCCCTCCTCTTCCTCTTCTTTCTCCTCCTCCTCTGATATAACATCATTAGGAAGCCCTGGATGGTCTCTAACTCATGATCCTCCTGCCTCAGCCTTCCAAGTACTGGGATTACACGTGTGTGCCACTTCACCTGGGCTATAGGGCCCTTTCTCTCCAGACTCTCTGGTTGGGGTGGGAGGGGTGCTCTTTCTGCCCACTACCCACTCAGTCACTTAGCTAAGCAGGTCAGTCACGTGCCAGCTGGCAATAGGCACGAACAGAGGCTTACCCAATGGGCTTTGCTTTGGGAGTTTGAAGAGCATGAAGAGACCAAGATCAGGTTGAGAGGTGTCGGGAAGGAGGGCTTTTCATCTGGCCACATGCCTTACAGGGTCTCAGAGTCCTTTGTCTCCACTTAGTGACCTTGCATGCTCTAGAGGGCAGGTGTGTAGCTAAGTGCTGGGGATATAAAGATGTATCTATCACCTGCCTGTGCCCTCCGTGAGCCAGCATGCCACAGGCGGTTTCAGTGTAGAAGGGCCAATGTTACTATGAGTGTGTGGGGTACAGAGGATTTAGGGTTGGTTTTTTCTTGAATGCCACAGAAGGGACTTCCCAGAGCAGGAGGACCTGGTTTTGCTGCTTGTGGAAGGAGTGGGCCTCCTCCAGATGTTCAAGGAAGGGAGCCATGTATAGAGGAACACTCGGAAGGGTGAGGGCTGGGAGCAGGAGGGAGTGGGAGGAAACAGCAGTACCCAGAGACTTTGAAGGCTGGAGGAAAGGCAAGCCCTAGAGGACCGCAGGGAGCGACCAGGCTGGAGAGGAGAGGGCCAGACCTAGACAACCTTTAAAAGTTATGCCCAGTAGCAATGAGGAAAGGCAAGAGATGCTGTGCCTTTAATGGGGCCTGGAGAATGGTCTGGAGGTGGTAGGGACCAGCAGAGAGTCGGGCAGAGGCAGGGGGATCGTAAATTCAAGACCAACCTGGGCTACATAACCAGATCTTGTCTTTAAAAACAAGCACTTGGGATATAGCCAGTGGTGGAGCACTTGCCTAGCATGCATAGGGCCAAAGGTTTTATTCCCAGGAACTAAAACACTCCACTGAGCCTGGTAGCATGTGCCTGTGAGCCCAGCATTTAGGAGGCCAAGGCAAGAGGACTGCTGTGAATCCAAGGCTAGTCTGAATGACATAGTGGGTTTAAGGCAGCCAGGGTTACATAATAAGACCTGATCTCAGGAAACAAAGGGGTGGGGATGGGGGGACTAACAGAGAACTAGGGTCAGGGGTACTAGGAACTGGGCAGGGCAGAAGCAGTTCTCTGTCTTTACTCAACAGAGTGGGTGTCAAGATGCTTGACTTGAGAGTAGGGAGCCCTGGCCCAGATCCTTCCTCTTCTGTCCTAAGCCAGTGGAGACATCAGCCCATAGAACTCCAGAAGGAAAGGGAAGCCGCGAGTTATGCTTTTCTTGTTTTCTGCCTATCTGAGATTAAGATGGGAACAAGAAAGCGGGGGTGGGGGGAGGCAGGATGCAGTGGGGACCCATGGGTCAAAGCCCTAAGCACCAGGCTGTGTTCTTCTGGGCAGGCTTGTCCCCAGGCATGTAGGGAGTTAGACCCCTCCCCTGCCACCCATGCTCAGGACCAAGAGAATGATCTCATCCCTCATCTAGCTTGCAGGGAACATGCCTGTCGTGCTAGCCATGGGAGCCTGTTTCCCTACTTAATGGAGCTCAGGAAATGTGCGCTCATTTTTCCCCTGAGCTGTGACAGGCGATAGGAAATTTACCCTGAAATATGCTTCATTGCGGATTGAAATAAAACATGCGGTGCTCTTTGCAACAAAGAGTTAGGAAGGAATAGCGAGAACGTGTCACTCCCACCCCCTGCTTTCGGGCTTTCCAATTTTCTTCTCTTCCCCATGTAGGCATCCCTGCGTGTGCTGGGTAAGATGAGGCTGTGACTTTCCTGAGGTAGAGGTGAAGATGGTCAAGGAAGGGGT
This sequence comes from Mus caroli, assembly GCF_978045245.1. NCBI lineage: Eukaryota > Metazoa > Chordata > Mammalia > Rodentia > Muridae > Mus > Mus caroli. The sequence goes on from NW_028227256.1 coordinate 131,242,090, forward strand.
AAGGTACCAGCAGACCTGAGGCCTTAGGCTTCCGGACCCATGGGGACTTCTGGACTCCGAAGGCAAGCACTGGTGTGTTTAAAGGCCTCCGTGAATGGTTTGAGTGGACCTCAGCTATTCCTTACCCTGCTGTTAGAGTGCTGTTGGAGCGTAGAGGGCATTGGGGGAGTCTAGGGCAAAGGGTGCGGATCTCATCTAAGTACTCGCTTCTAGTTCTCACAACCTGCTTACAGATTATCCCAAGATGGATTGGTGCTTAGTGGATGGGACACAGCTGTCTTCAGACCCTTTCCTTAGGTGGTGAGTGCACTGTTAGTTCAGGCAGCCGTTTCTTTAGCAGGTTGCTTTGCAGGGCTGGACACTTAGAACCTTGCTCCACCCAGAGCTGTCTCCTTCCTGGTGACCTCAGATTCTCCCAGGAAGCCCACCTTGGTAGGCTGTCCTGGTCCCCACACCTCTCCTGTCTCTCTCCTTTCTAGCTGCCATCCTCCTAGTGTGAGTTAAGGCTGGGCATTCCCCACACTGACTCTTTCCCCAAGGCTCCATTCACATCTCTAAAATGCCTTTTGATCATATCCTGACCCTTCCACCTCATGCTGTGCCCTAGAGTGAGGTTGGGGTGCCAAAGAGAGAGGACTAGGGCATCAGTGGCAGGGTAAGAGTGTCAGTAGGCATGGAGGGGCAGACAGGAGTTTGCCAAGGTATCATGGCCTGGAGAACAGGAGGTAAACATAGCAACATGGTAAGAAACCTGTAAAGTCAAAGTCAGAACACAGGGACCAAAGATGAACCAGCTAAGAGCGAATATGTCAAGGAAAGGGCCAAGGTGGAGTGGAGGATGATACCAAAGGCAAGTTCCTGAAGCCCGAGCTCTGTGGGAGTTCTTGTGTGGAAGGGACCTCTGGATCCCCATGCCCTGTACAGCCCTATTCACAATGGTCCTCCTGGAGCTGGAACCATAGGCAGCCGAGTGCCACTGAACACACAGTGAAAACCGAACTCGGGTCCTCCGGGAAGCTTTCTTAACCAGAAGTTCACTAACCACCGTGCCAGCTCCCCAAGTCTCCATTTAAACCTCCCCCTTACTCCTCTGCCTCACGGTCTGCTTCTTACTGAGTTGTGGGCCTGGTGACACTTTCCCCACAGGCCCACATTCCGATTCTTCACCCCTGCTTCCTCTCCTAAAGCAGAAGGGCTGGCTGGTGTTGGAGCCAGGATCCAGCTGGCCAGTGCTGGTTTTCATGTCGCCTGCTTATTGGATCAGGTTTGCTTTGTGCCTGACGGGGAGGCTGGTCCATGCTTGGCTCTGGGTTGACTCTCCATCCTTATCTCTCAGTGCTCAGGACCCTCTGAAGGCTTGGTCAGCTTGGACTGGATGCAGGTCCTAAGTCCATGTTATGTCCCACCACCTCCCTGCCTTTGTGCAGGTGTGTTGTTCTGCTGGTGCGTTGACCAGGAGTCTTTGGGCTAAGGTTTGGATGAAACCTCCCTTCCTGCTGGAAACCCTTCCTTGCCCCAGTGGCTCACCTCCTTGGCCTGGAAGCCTCCTCCTTGTGTATTGATCAATCATTTCCTGCCCTGTGATCACTTTTTTCCCCCATGTGTGACTATTTTTTCCTGCATATGTGTCTGTGCACCACAAGCATGCTTATTGCCTGTAGAGGTCAGAAAAGGGCGTGTCACCCCTGGGAACTGGAGTTATGAATGGTTGTGAGCCACCATGGAGGTTCTGGGTTCAGAGTACGTGGGTCCTCTGCAAGAGCAGCGAGTGCTCTTAACCACTGAGCCATCTTTCCAGTCGGCTGATGATCACTCTTATTGCCGGCTCATCTTGTGATCTGACTTCCTGTGTACTGAAGCCCAGAGTCTCCAGGTAGATGGTGTCTCTGTTCCCACTATACCTGCTTGAGTCCTGAAGGAGAGGGACACTCAGGAATCCATCATAGGACAGCCATGACATGCTCTACCTGCTAGAATGTTCAGCTGGCTGAATTGACTTCTGAGTATCCTCTGAGGTCTGAGCTGGGTAGAAGGCAGCAGGGGGCGCTATAAGGCCACTCCTCTGAGGAGACATGATGGCAGCCGCAGGGGTGCTATCAGAGCTTGTGTGGGCAGAGCAACCCAAGCTGGGCTAGAAGGCTAGACCACAGAGATATAGACCAAACACATTGGTCTCTATGGCCCCAAACTTAATGGACAGTGCTTGAATCACTTGGCTGGCTACTTGCTGAAGCAGCTGATGAGGTAGGTCACAGGCTCAGATCTGATCTCCAAAGGATCTTAGTGGTGCTCAAGCAAGATGAACAGCTCGCTCTGTTTCACAGGCTTGCTACCCTGCCTCTCTGTTGAGATGGTATAAAGACAGACAGACAGACAGACACACACACACACACATACACATACACACACACAGAGGCAATAGGTAGACACACACAGTTCAGCTTGTTTGTTGAAGCTGCTAGCCCTGTGTGTTGGGGGTGGTTTTGTGTCACTCTCTGTGTTGATACAAATAACCATTACCATAGTGATCTGAAGTCCCCTTACCAGAGACTACCTCCTGTGCCTGCCCTGCTCCTGAGTGCCTGGGAGACTTCTTGTAAGGGGTTTAGCTCTTATCTGAAGATCCTGGACTTTTATCTGAAGCATCCCCCCCTCCCCCCAGAGTTGCAAATGAAAGGCTTTCAGTGCGAGTCTCTGAGAGATTCCATTTAGTGTTTCCTGAGTGCTCACTGCTGTCTGCTGAGGCTGGAGGAGTTAAGGACCCTGCCCTGGGGACTCTCCAGTTAAATAAGATGAGACCAGTCGGGCTGTAGATGATTTCTCACAGCTGCCGGCTCTCGCCCCAGGGACTCTTTCTATCTCTCTTCTCACTGACCATGAGGCTAGATCCCTGGACAGCCTTGGGTCAGGAGCTGGACTGAGAAGCCTTAAGGTGGCGAGAGATTAGGATCAGAGGCAGCTAGGGAAGGTGGCCTGGCCATGGCTAAGGCAGAAGGACTATGAAGGGGCTTGGCAAATGCACCCAGACTTGCAACTTCACTGAGATAACAGCTAGACCAACTGTGAGCCAGGACATGGATGGAGCCTGTGCTGGAGCCAGTAGTATCCCTGGGTTCCAGGCACCAGGAGTGCTGGCAAGATGGCTGGGGTTTTGTTCAGGGTTTTTCTCCTGCTCTTCAACTTCAGGCATCTAAGCCCAGATGTCTAATTTGCTATCTATTGCTGTTTTAAATACCAGGACCAAAAGCGATGTGGGGATTAAAGAGTGTATTTCAACTTATAGCCTAGAATCTGTCTTGAAGAGAAGCCAGGACAGGAACTCAAGCAGAGACCATGGGAGAAATTACTTCCTATGGCTTTGCTCAGCCCTCTTCCTTCCTTTCTCTCTCTCTCTCCTTCTTTCTTTTTTTTAAAATTTATTTATTTATTATATGTAAATACATACAGTGGTAGCTATCTTTAGACACTCCAGAAGAGGGCATCAGATCTTGTTATGGATGGTTGTGAGCCATTCTGGGATTTGAACTCAGGACCTTTGGAAGAACAGTCGGTGCTCTTAACAGCTGAGCCATCTCTCCAGCCCCTGCTTTCTTATAAAACCTAGGACCACGTGCACCATGGGCACCATGGAACTATGGGCAGTACCACCCACAGTGGGCTGAGCCCTCCTACATCAGTCATTAATGGACACAGGACAATCTGATGCAGGCATTTTCTCAGTGATGCCTTCTTCCTAGGCATGTTTAGGTTTGTGTCGAGAGGACAAATGCTAACCAGCAGGCTGTGTCCACTGCCTCCAGCAGGCAGGGGAGGGCTGGCATTTCACATCTTCCTCTGCTGCCTGACCCCCAACGTGGTTTTCAAGTCTCTGCTACTGGAATGCCCATGAGTCTGGTATGGGCTGGGCTTTGGCTTTGAGGGCATATTTAGATAGAGAGAGGCAAAGCTGGGGTTTAGGGTCTCTCTCCCTTGTCCCTCACATGAGCTTTCTGCCCCTTCCTGTTTTTTTCTCATGTTCAGCAGTGAACATGTCTGTCATCTGTACCAAGTGAGAGGCTGACTCGCTCAGGAATGTCCCAAGGGCAGATTCTCTTAGCTCCTGCTCCTGGGGCCAGGCACTGCTTCCCTACTTCAGCAACGGTTACATAGTGGCCCAGATACATTGGAATCCTCTGAATTTTCAGGTTTGATTTTAAGTTTATATTTACTGAAACGATGGATGGAAGCCCATGAGGCAGGCATCATGATGGGTTTGGGGATGCAGAGGTGAATAGACACAAACTCTAGTATTAGACAGCAGGTATCTTGGGGAAACAGCCTGCTTCAGAAGAGGATGTTCAGGAGAACAAAACGCTGGCCAGATGGAGGTGATGTGTGAGACATATCCTGCAGAGGAGAATAGCGCACACTTGATGAATTGAGGGTGCTGAAGGCCCAGACAACCCCAGGAGAAGCAGGGTGAGTGTTTGCTAAGAGTGTGGCTGGTCAGGAGGGGTGCCCATGCCGCCTGAGTGCTGGGCACACAAGGCTCTCACTGGCGGAAACTAAGCAGGTGGGAGATGACCATACAAGCATTTCAGAAATTCCACTTGGGCGGGGTTGTGATTCCTGCTTTGAGGGGAATAGGGCAGACAGCATGGAAAGTAGTTAAGAGTTAATTGGAGAATCTAGGTAAGAAATGATGCGGGCCTGGACCACTGGGAGACAGAGTCTGCGTTGGAGAGATAATTAGGAAGAATAATGCAAACTTAATAACTAGTTTTGAGTGAGAGAGAGGGGAAAAGACAGCCTGGGGACAATTCTTAAACCTCAGATCAGACGACCGAGTCTGTGGTACCTCTGGGGTAACGGTCTTGCTTTCTGCTGCAGGGACAACACCAGAGACTGGGATTTGTCATGAATGGGAACTGGCTTGGCTCATAGTCCCAGAGGCCACAGAATCCAGGAACATGGTGCTGGCATCTGGCAAGGGGCTCTGTCATCCCATGGCAGAAGACTGAGAGAAGAGAGTGAAAGAGTGAGAGGCATTGCATTTGGGGCCTTATCCACTTGTGAGGGCAGGGCCCTCATGCCTTAATCTCCTGGCACTGGGCCTCCTTCCACACCGTTGCACTGGGGATACAGTTAGCCCATTATAGTTATCTGCGTGGAAATCACCTGTGTATGACCGTAGGTGTAGTCTAGTGCTCAAGAGCAGGCTGGCTCTAGCAGTCTTTCCCTTCAGGGAGCTGGGGCAGAAGAGCTAGGATGGAGGTCAGGGATGGGAACAGGGAATCCCAAGGGGTACCAGTGTCAGTGGGTCAAGCCATCTGAGGACAGCAGAGGAAGGCCCGAGGGAGGTAGGCCAGAGGGGCTGTGGCCCTTGCCACAGTGCAGGAGAGGAACACTTCAGAGGTTGTCTCGATCTTATGGAAAGACCTTCTGTTGGCTGAGAAGGACCACCTACAAAATGTGTCAGATGCAGGGTTATGGGTCGGTTGTGGACTGAGAGTCAGAACAGAAGTGGGTCTGTGTGGATAGAAGAGAGATTTGCAGGTAACTAGAGGTTTTAATTTGCAAATGGGATATATGGATGATTCTACAGATGAAAGATAAGGAAAAGATGGGGCAGGTAGGGAAGGAAGTGGGATCCTGAAAGAGGTGACAGTGCAGAGGAAGGCAGGCCTGACACAGGACTAAGGACCTGAGGAGGGCCTGGAGAAAGGCTGAAGATTCCAGAAAGGCATGGGTCATTACGGGGTCAGGAAGGAAGTCAGATCTGAGAGACTACAAAAGTATCCTGAGCCTTGGAACAAAAAGAGAGAGAGAGAGAGAGAGAGAGAGAGAGAGAGAGAGAGAGAGAGAGAGAGAGAGAGAGGGGAGAGAAAGAGAGGAGAGAAGTGGTGATCTGGAGAGAGCTAGAAAGAACAAATCAAATCCCAGACTCATGCTGGGGAGATGGCTCAGCAGCCAAGAGTGGGTACGTCTCTTGCAAAGGACCAGAGTTCAGTTCCCAGCACTCATGTCACACGCAGCAATTGGGCGTAACTGTAACCCTCTTCTGGTCTCTGTGGGTACCTACAGTAATGCACACATGCTTACACACACACAGACACACAACTGAAAATTAAAATAAATCTTTAAAGAAAACCCCCACAAATTCTACTCAGGACTCACACAGATCATGAAATCAGAACGGTACTTTTAGGATATAGTCTTTAATTTTGTAGTTTAGACTCAGAATCCTCCCCAAGGGCTGGGATTATGGGTGTGTGCTACCCGGCTCTGCCAGAACAGAATCTTTACAGTGGTAGTCAAAACTTTTGGGGCCAGGCATGGTGGTGCACGCCTGTGATTCCTGCCCTCGGGAGCTTGTGAATTTGAGGCAAAAACAAAACAAAGGCCACCATGATGACTGATTTATATAGTCCCAGAACTTGAGAGGCTGAAGCAGGAGGACTGCTAAGAGTTCAAGGCCAGCCTGTGCCACATGAGACCCTATCTCAAAACAAACAAACAAACAAACAAACACACACACACACAACCCACCCAAAGCTGGGTGTATAATTCAGGGCTTGCCTTTCAAGCTCAAGACTGGGTTTAATTCCCAGCGCTGAAAATAAATCAAAACCATATCAAAACAGAAGGGAAAAATGAAATGATTTTAAAAAGTTAAATTAATTACATATATAAACATCCATCTTTAATAGAATGATTACCTGCTTGCTCTTTTTTTTTTTAAGTTTTATTTATTTATTATATATAAGGACACTGTAGCTGTCTTCAGACACACCAGAAAAGGGCGTCAGATGTCATTACAGATGGTTGTGAGGCACCATGTGGTTGCTGAGATTTGAACTCAGGACCTTTGGAAGAGCAGTCAGTGCTCTTAACCGCTGAGCCATCTCTCTAATCCCTACCTGCTTGCTCTTAATGTTGTTCTGGAGTTCTATTCTTTTTCCTGGGTTTGATTCCTAGCACCCACATATGGGCTCACAACTATCTAGAACTCCAGTCCTAGGAGATATGATGTCCTTCTCTGGCCTCTTGTGGTCACTATATAGACATGGTATGCATGCATACATGCATGCATGCATACATACATACATGCATGCATAGTCTTTAGCTTTGCCTGGAAAGTGAAAGTGCTTAGCGAGTGGGGGAGGTCATCCAGAGCCCTGAAACCCATCTCTAAGTAGGCTCTTCACGTGGTTAGCAAGCCTGTGCTGGCTGGAGCTCAGCTAGGGCTTTCGGTTCCTTCCTGTGGGTGACGTGAGCTTCCTCAATGCATGGTGGCTGGACATCAAGAAGTAGCAAGGAGAACTGTATTAGTTCCTATTGCTTAGCCTTCACCATACAGTGTATCTTCTGTCAATATCTGTTGGTCACAAAATCTACTGGTCACCGGAAGGGGACGTAAACCCTCTCTGTGCAAGTCACATTGTAGGACCAATATGTGAGCTCGTAATGGCAGAGACCTGCTCCACAGACAATGGCTCAGACTCCTCTAGCCTGTGCTCTTCAGCCAACATTTCCCCTCTTTCCATGGTGCTCATGGTATAGAGAGCAGAGCATAGCACAGCAGAGCTGGGTCCAGGTATTAGAGAAGATCGTTGGTTACATGCATCCAGCTAACTCCTCTGTGATTAAGGCTAAAATGCTAACTGAGGCAGCTTCTAATATGATCCAAGCTATCACACCCACAAAGCCAAGCCCCATCTGAAGTGAAGTCTGAGATCCCATGCCACATACTTAAGTGTGAGCCTCAGCAAGAACTGGGAAGAGATGAAGTGAGGGGAGGGGCTTCATGTGGTAGGAGGTGTAAGGAACACACAGGAAGTTTCAGGAAGGAGATACACAGGAGAGGTCCTGCCTTTGAGAAGCCAGTGACCCACCTGTGGATGGTGGCAGGGTTTGTGAGCAGAGACTAGGCTGAGGCTAGGGCGGGACACATGGATGAGCACAAAGGGTCAGTGTCTTTGGAGGGGAGGAGGCTGTGCTCACACCTGCCTCTAACCCTGGAGGTCATCCTAGAGCCTCCTGACTCTCTCAAAGAGCATCTGATTCACTAACTGCACATTGATCGTGGAAGTTGGACAACATCAGACTCTGAATTGAGTGGAAAAGGGATCAGGTGGGCATCCATGGCTTGGACCTCAGCCTGGACACCTGGGCAGGGGCCGTTGGAAAGGTTGGAGGGGTGGAAAAGGCAGAGGCTTCGTGAGACTGGCCTATTCTGGAGTGGGAGGTGCGGTGGGAGGGGGGATGAGCTGAGGGCAGGTGTGCAGGCTTCCTGGTTGAGAAGGAGGCACAGCTGGCTCTGCCCAAAGTGCTATGCCGGACTGAAGGCAGAGATGTAAGGCATTTATGCCTGATTGCAGGGAGCCTGGAGAGACAAGTAATGGCTGCTCAGGTACCTAGGCTGATCAGCTGGAGAGCTGCCCTTTGGCCCCTAGGTGGTGTAAGCTTTATCTGACTACATCGGATGAGGGGTGGTCAGAGGAAGTGGGAGATGCAGGGAGACAGAAAAATGCAGTGAGTACACGTGTTTTATTCTGAAAGCTGGGAGTGCTTCTAGCAGGGCTTTAGGAGCTGGAGTGTCAGCGTTGTGAGTGTGAACACACGTGGGGGAACTGGATGTGCAAAAGCCAGCTTGTCCCAGCGTCAAGCCCTCTGGAGAATCTCTGCCGAGCCTCCAACTCTACCTGACCCTCCCTCCGTCAAGTCCTGTCCTAGCTCTGTGTTCGTGCCTCTGCACGTCTCTGGCTGTTTTGTTATTTCCTCTACTGCTCTAGAAGTTTTCTGAGAGCAGAGGCGATTAGCGTGCAAGGCACACGGTAGGTGAGAAGCAGTCGTTGGCTGGCTGGATGACTGTAGGTTGACTGTGTGGTCCTCACACTCATTCTAATTCATGTGCCCAACATGCTCAGATATTCATAGCATCCCATTTTTTCTTAATGTACATTGTGCATATCGCATAAGCTACCCTCATTTAACAGGTTCTCGCAGAGCCGCTCCAGGGACCCGGTAATAAACAGGAAGGTGATGGCCTAGATTCTGTGCTTTCTCTTAGGAGGCACCAGCAGACATAGTGAGACAACAAAACCCATCAAGATACAAAGGCTGAACAGGGGACTTGGGATGTGGCTCAGTGGTAGAGAGAATCTTCTGTAGTATGCACAGGACCTCGGGTTTGTTGTCTAACACTGTACTAGTATATGGGGATTGAAGGAAATACAAGAAAAAGGAAAGAAAGACAGATGGGGCTGGCCAGATGACTCAGCAATGAAGAACACTGGTTTCTTTTCTCGAGGACACATGTTCAATTCTTAGCACTCCTGTGGCTCCCCACAATCTTCTGTAACTCTGTAACCAGAGACCCAGATGCCCTCTTTTAGTCCACCCCATGCATGTGGTGCTCAGATGCACATGCGGGCAACACACACACATAAACTAAAGATAAATAAATCTTTAAAAAGAAGAAAGAAAATATCTGGGCAAGGTGGTTTCTGAGAGCCTTGGGTGATGGGAGTAGCTGAAGCTGGCAGCTGTGAGGAGGAGTAGCTGTGCTTCTTGGAGGAAACACTTGAGAGTGGAGAGATCAATACAGAGGAGATGAGGTAGGAAAGACCTGGGGTGGTGGTGGGGGGAGACTTATCAGGCTGGCCCTGGCAGAAACCAGCATGGTGGCTGGAGGTGACACACAAGGAGTGTCCATGTCACCAGAGCAGTGTCTGAAGTTTGAGGATTTGGAGTTATGATCCACAAGGTAGGCAAGTGGGACCAAGAGGTCAGAGCACGGTGTTAGCCTTCCCCGCTGAGCCCTGAGGAGAGGTGCTTTGTTAACTGTTTCTAAAGAGTCCCGTGGTTGGCAATGGCTGGTGCTCTGTCAGCAGCGAGGCTATGGATGAGGCTGTGAACCTGCGTGGTCCCACGCACACACAGGCTACCACGGCGTCCACGCCTGCGTTTGTGTGCACAGACTCACGCAGATGCTCACACAATCCAGTGCGTCAGGCTGACATCTGGGCATGTGGAAAACAACACTTCTGCTATCATGTGTTCATATTCACACATCTCTCTGCCTGAAATACACACTCAACCTGCCCACCTGCCTGCCCGTGTCACCCTCAAGCTTCACGTCTGTGTAAAATGTGCCCAGGCACTCCTGCTAGGAATCAGCAGCCAATGCCTGCTGCCCATCCGCCAAGCACTCGCATGCAGCTGCCTAACTGCAAATGAGATCAGAGCTCCGCAAGGGATTGTCCCCTCTGCTGAGCGTGAATGTGCTAAATAAATCTCTCGGCCTCAAATAAATCCTGTACAGATGTAGAAAACGCATTAAAGGCTGGAAAACTTGCAGCAGCTGGCAACAGTGGAGACAGAGTAGTAAATCTGGGAAGGGCCAGCTGCCGAGGCTTGGGGCGGGCGAGGGATAGAGTGTAGCTCCCACCTTGAGGGCATCCCAAGGTAACTATGGCCTCCTCCTTGAGTGATTTGTCCTGTCCACTGGAGACTGGAGACGGCTATGCCTCCTCCGCAGCATGGGGTGAGCATTGGTCTTTGCAATGCAGAGGCATCTGTTTTGTTTGATTCTTTCTGAGAGGAAAGTGACCCTTGAATTGAACTCTCTCAAACAGTTTCTAGAGGATAGAAATGAAAGTTGATATGTTTTCTGTTTGTTTGCACTGAATTTAGATTATAAATTGACAACCCTTTTTTGTATGTAACTGATGTCTGAGGACTGTGGTTTTATTATATCATTGTTTATTTTTGCTTACCATTTTTTTTTTTTTGTTGAGACAGAATCTTGCTGTATAGACCAGGCTAGCCCCAGCTTCCTGAGTGCCAGGATTATGGGCGTTCAACACCATGTCCAGCTCTTTTTTAAAAACCTTGACACTGAGGATTGACCCTGCCACTGAGCCTCATCCCCAGCTTTTCGCTTACTTAAAAACATTGTGGTTTTACATTTAAATAAGTGTGTGTGTGTGTGTGTGTGTGTGTGTGTGTGTACACATGCATGTACCTATGCTACAGTGCATCTGCGGAGGTCAGAAAACAACTTGTGGGAGACAGTTCTCTCCTTCTGCCATGTGGGTCACAGGGATCGAACTTGGGTCGTCAAGCTTAGCGGCAAGTACTTTTCCCCACTGCACCCTCTCACCAGCCCCTTCACTTGCCTCTATACTCATGAAGCAGAAACTAACCCGCCACACCCAGTCCTCCATGACCAGTCCACTGTTTAGTCTAGAAGACATCTCATTTCAGTTTCTAAGCAAGGATGAATAGCATGTACGGCTCATTCAATCCCTGCCTCCAGTGATGTATTAGTGTCTAATAAATCTAGGCCCGTGTCTACACTGTGTGACAGCTCGTTTGTCAGTTCTTCATCACAGAAATAGTCTTTTAGCTCCCTGCTTCCCAACCATGGGCCCAGATGTCAGGCAAGGAAGTGAAGAAAGTTTTCATTCATTTACACATGGGCACACAGCTGGATGGCAAGACTCGAGGAGCCTGGGCTGTCCTCTGAAGGTGGCTCTATGGTGGACAGAAGGTTTTCTTTAGTTTTATTTGCAGTTCCTAGATGATGTGTCTAAAGATGAATTCCTATTTAGGTTTTGTTGGCATTTTTTAAATGTATAGGTCGATATATTTTATCACCTCTGGAAATCTTTTCAGCCTTTCTCTCCTCACAAATTACCTTGGATCCCTGCGTCCTGCCCCCTGTATTGTAATTCTAATTAAATATGTATTTTCTTTTTCACAGAATCCTTTGCATCTTTTACTTTTTATTCTATACCTGCCATGTTTTTGCCACTGTGTTCAGAAAGCACCATATTAAACTTTTAAAAATATGTGTTATGTGTATGCATGTTTATGCGTGTATGGCTGCATACCACGTGCATGCCTTGTGCTTGAGGCTCCTGGAAGAGGACATCCGATCCCCTGGAACTTGAGTTACAGACAGTTAGGAGCCACAGTTATGAGTGGGTGCTGGGAATTCACCCTAGATCCTCTAGAAGAACAGCCAGTGGCTCTTAATAACTGAGCCACCTCTCCAGCCCTAAAAATTTTGTTTTTAACGTGCCTGGAATTGAACTCAGGGTCTATGAATATGAGGCAAGCCAAGCCAGTGACGTGCCACTGATCTACACCCCAGCCCTTCCATGTCTTTTCATGTAAGGGTACTGGTCCAGAAAGAGGACCTCTTCATGACCTTGTCTAAACCTAGTTACCTCTCAAAGCTCCCAGCCCCAAACACTAAGGGTGCAACCTAGAGATTTTAGGGAGACATTTAGTCCACAGCATCACATTTAGTGGGAGCTTTATTGTTTGAAGAGAACGGGGCACTTTTGTTAGCTTTTGTTTTCCTACTGAATTTTTCAATGTTGGTTTTTTACATCAACAGTTTTTTTTGTCAGATCTACTGAGTGAATCGAAGTACACACGTCTCTGTGAGATTCATGTTATCTCCATTCCTGCCCTGTCTTCCTACAAGGCACCTAGAGGGTCCCCATACCCTTAACTTTTTTCTTTCCTTCTCTTCCTCCCTTCCCTTTTTGTGGCAGGGGATGGATAGGGTCCTGCTTATGTTACCCTCGCTTGCTTCAAACTCACTATGTAGCCCAGGTTGACCTTGAGCTCATGGCAATCCTCCTATCTCAGCCTCCCACGTCCTGGGATTACAGAAACGAGTCAACGTGCCCAGCTCTGGATTGTCTTTAACCTTGTGCTAAGCCCTGTTTTGCTTTTTCTTTCCATGTAGCCCAGGCTCACCTTGAACTCTTGACCATCAGCAGGCTGAGATCATAGGTGTGTACCACCAAGGGTTTTGCTAGACACTGTTTGTTTTGTTTTGTTTTTTTGAGACAGGGTTTCTCTGTATAGCCCTGGCTGTCCTGGAACTCACTTTGTAGACCAGGCTGGCCTCGAACGCAGAAATCTGCCTGCCTCTGCCTCCCAAGTGCTGGGATTAAAGGCGTGCGCCACCACGCCTGGCTTAGACACTATTTTTGATGAATCATTTGTTGTCTTCCCATAGAGAGAATGATATTCCGAGTGTGTTTCTGTCTGTCTCTCCTCTTCTCTGTGTGTGTGTTGACCCAGGGTCTAGGAGCATGCTCTATGACTAAACCACACGTATTGGCTTTTTCCATTTAAATTACTATATCAATCTTTTTTAAAGATTTATTTTACTTTTTAAAATTATATGTACATATATGCAGAGAGTATGTGCGCATGAATACAGGTGCCTGTGGATCCCCTGGAGTGGGAGTTATAGGCAGTTTTGACTTTGCTTCCTAATAGAGGACTCTTACCACACTGGTTAGACATCTGTAGGGATGGTGTAAAAGTTACTGGGGTCGAATGGGTACCACCTGTTTCTTTTTCTGCTTTAACTGCTCATTGGATCAGCTGATGGCCAACAGAAATGGTGGGATGTTTATTACATGGCTCTCTTCCAGTTGTTTCTTTGTCTCTGTTTTGTTATATAGCCCAGGCTGGTTTGGAACTCATTACACAGCATGAGCTGGCCTGGGACTCATAGCTCACCTGCCTCCATCTCCCGAGTGCTGGACTTACAGGCAGGCCACCAGCTACACTCAGCTGGACTGGTCCTCTGACCAGCTTCACGTACCTCAGCATGGACCAGGTGACAGACTGCGGCCCCACTAGCCCCCAGATCCTGAGTAGCCCTGGTGAGGATGGAGCTAGGATCCAGAAACGGGAGGCACATCTGGAGAGCCATGTTTGAAGTTGGCTGCCATCACAGGTCACTGGCAAGTTGTTTCTCTTGTCTCATCAAGGGTAAGCTGCCTCTGTGCTTGACTAGTCAGCCTGTGCTGATCATAGAGCTGAGGACACATGAAGGATGAGCTCAGTGCAGAGTGGTGACTGGGGCTGTGGGAGGAGCCTCCCCGACATACTGCAGCCTTTGTAGCTGCTTGCAGATCTTAGGTAGGCAGAGGGCGAGTCACACATCACATCTCACCCATGCTGGGAAGAGCTAGCATTGGACATTATGGATGGCCATGGTCACATTCTGTTCCCAGCTCTCAGGGAGTACAGTAATTAATCCTAGCAGGGACTTCATTAATCTTGATTTAGTGCCCAATGTAGTGTCCTCTTTCCCCCTTCCCCTTCATTGTCTACACAGTAAGTGACTGAAGGAAGCATTGATTCCTAGGGAAAGCAGGTTAGGGACTGGGGCGGGGATGCCACAGTTTAGCACCTTGGAGCCTCGCTCTCCACCAGCCAGACTAATTGTACTACAGAGCAGTTACAGGGATGGCTACTCATCCTTCCTCTTGTCTCTCATCCTGCCTCTGCCCCTTCTAGTCTTGGTTCCCAAGCCCTGAGGACAGCAGTGTGTTCTAGTTCCTTCTGCCTGCTCCCCAAGCTTCGGTGGGGTCCTCAGGAACTTCATAAATTGCTGAGGGCTAATCTAACATCAAGCATCATCCTAGACACTGGAACCCCTTAGTGTGGGAACCTATTAAGGAGGGGTGTTCTTGGGCTCTCTCTTCTCTTCTCTCTTGGCTTATGAGAGCCATTTCCCCAGAGATCACATGCTGGGGAGTCAGTGGGAGCTGCTGAATGCTTGGGCAGCATGTGACCTCATTGCTGGTGGGGTCCTGGACCCATAGCAGCCATGATGCATGGCACCAGAGAGATGGCAGCATCTCTGTGAGTTGACTGAATGAAAGAGTCAAGTATCATTTCTTCTACACAGCTATGGTTCCATGTTCTAGTAAAGGCAAGAATTACACATCGGCTGGGATTACTAAGAAGTATCCTGTTTAAAGAGTCCCAGAGACTGACCAGTGCCATGACTGCCAGAGTCTCCTTTTGCGTTGGGAGCCGCTTGGGCGTAGTGTTTCCATGGCTTGTATGGAATTGATGTACAATGAATGTGTTAACTGAACCCCAAATTCTCCCAATCAGCCACATGTCCCTAAATCTTAGATAAAAATGAGCTGTAGACATCCAAGTGCCACAGGTCTCCCTTCCCCCTCCCGGTACCCACACAGCCTTTGCTTGGTATCTACTTCAAGAAATGCACGTGGCTTCAAAACAAAGGCTATCAACTTCCCAGGTTGATGCCTCCTGTGCTGGTTTGAATAGGTTTGGCCCCATGGATGCACATGTTTGAATGCTCGACCCATGGGGAGTGGCACTTTTAGGAGGTGTGGCTTTGGAGGAAGTGTATCACTGTGGAGCTGGGCTATGCTTAAGTTTGAGGAGGTCTCCTATGCTTAAACTCCACCCACTGTGGAATTTCAGTCTCCTCCTGGCTGTCTCTTGGCTCCTCCAGCACCAAGTCTGCCTGCCCAACCCCATGCTTCTGAGCCATGATGATAATGGACTGAACCTCTGAATCTGTAAGTCAGCCCCAATTAAATGTTTTCCTTTATAAGAGTTGCTGTGGTCATGGTGTCTCTTCACAGCAATGGAAACCTAAGACACCTTCCATCAGGGCTTTGTCTTCCCTGTCTGTGAGAGATGCCCTGACCAATGGGGAGTGGGGAGTCAGACTCCAACCTCAAACCTAGCCCTGGGCCACAGCACCCATGCAATCTCGTGCCAACTTATTTACCAGTTTTCCTTTGAAAGTGGGTGAAGAAGCACCTGCCTTGCAGAAGTTCTCCAAGGACTGAGTCCTCATTGTCCCAGGCTCTGGCCTTGTAAATTTTACAATTTACTCACGGACATCACTCTCAATTTCCACTCATAACTAAATACGGAGTGCAAGCACAATCTCTGTGATGTTTTAGTGTTCGCTTGAGCGATATGTTATAAACTTCCTAAAGCAGTTTCATGTGTCTCGCCCGTTTATCTCCCACAGCACACCTGAGGGGTTTAGACTGCATGAGAGGAAAAATTTAAGGCAGATGCTGTGTGTCTTTGGTGCAGCTTTCTGTATGTGCATCTGAGTATGGAGAGGAGATGGATGCCAGCAGACAGTTGTATGTCTGTGATTGTGAGTAGCAGTTGTGCCTTTGTCGGTTAGTACGTGCCAAATCACATCTCTTCTGTTCCCACAAAAGGGTCCTTATGTCACTTCTGTCCTGCTACTCGATGGGCTTTGACAGTGCTGGTGGGAGAGCAGCCAAAACTACCAAGAAGCCTGCTGAGGGTTCAGCTAGAGGCTTGCATGGGATGTATTTCCAGTGGACATGACACACTATAGCATCAGCACCTCTTTCTGGAAGCACTTTCAGAGACAGACACACTGGCACTGTGGCCCTTGGCTCTTTGTCTCCCCTCTCCTACCCAGCTTTGATTGATTACAGGAAACCTTGTTCCCCAAGTTCTCAGGCCAATGGGGTGCTGAGTATTTGAGACCACAAATACACACTGTAGGGGCTGGGATCAGAATCCCTCCCTGTCCTAGCCTCCTTCAGCTACCTCTTTGGTGTAGCTCTACCTCGGTGTCTCCAGCTCCTAGATGCTCCCTGCATCTGCCTGTCCTGATCTGACTGCCTCCTGCCTCCCTCCAGTACTAAGGTGAGCATGCATTTCTGCTACTACATTTCTTTGGGTTGGCTCTTCTCTGACAGTTTCTTCATTTCTAATAATCTATTAACCAATCATTCCCTTTACCTGGAGTGGGTTTTGTCTTTCCAAACACACACATACACACACACACATATGTAAACACATGTGTGCATACTTACACATACACAGACACACATAGATACATGCACAGACATACACACACACACATGAACAGACACACATATAGATACATACAGACACATAGACACACAGACTCAGACACAGACAAGCAAACATACACACATATGTACACACACACCAACACGTATAGACACATAGACACACATATACACACACATGCCCAGACACATACATAGACATGCACACACACCATGGTAAGACTATGGGCCAAGATTCAAGCAATGTTAAACTCATGGCTATAGGAGCATGCTGTTCTCAGAGAGCCAAAGAGATTGCAGGTATGTCAGAGTGTGTCTTGGGCATGCCCAGGTACCTCCTCCACTGTTGGCCCTGAAGGCCTCCCCTTCATTCATGTGCTGGACACTCAGAGAGCCCTAGGGGTCCTGAGCCAGCTGGGGCAGCACTGTGAGATAGAGACTGTCCCAGTTTCCTGGATGGGAAACTTTTCCTAGTACTTAGATTTGTGGCATTTTGACAAGCAGGCTGGCTCTAGCTTCTGCTGACGAAGCACACAAAAGTGTTAGATCGCTAGGGAAATTTAAGTTAAATCAGTGGCTTGGCATTGTGACAACCTAGGTAGCTTTTTTTCTGAGAGCTGCTGACAAACTTATTTACTTGGCTCTTTAATGAAATAAATTAGTTCCCATTTTCTCTGCTTCTAAAATTAACAATTATGAACCTAAAATTCTGTTCAATAAATACCACAGATAATAAAATATACACTTTGTACTGGTGATCAACTAGGAAGAAAGAAAAGACAGAGGGAACAAGTTAGGGAGAGAAGGGACTTTGAGGACCCTACCCTACCCCCGCCACTACCACAGGTCCTAAAGAACCCCAAAAGGAGAGAATGAAGAGGTCAGAGGTCACTCCTGAGGTAATAGTCCTTCTCTCTGGCCTTCTGGGATTGCACTGCAAAAGCCTTTTCAGGTGGCTGGGCCCTTTCTGAAGCAGACCTGTACATCCCAAGCTGACTCTTGTCTGGGTGGCTCTGGTCTAGTGTGGACAGACACATGGTCACAAGCTCATCTGCCAGCTCCCTGACAAGTGCCCTCAGGAAGGACCTGGGTCGAGTATACTTAGCCCAAGAATGGGTATGGAAGAAGTGCTGCTATTATTATTTTTTTTTTTTTGTGAACATCAGTAAAATTGCTGGAGATAGCATACTGAAAGAAAATCAGAATGCTCAAAGAGACATCTGTACAGTGTCTAGACGGGGCAGGACCTTTGATCTCATATTTACATAAAACATGAAAGCAAATGGTCTCAGTCTCTCATTAGTTCTCTCTTCCTCCTCTCTGTTTCTCTTCCTCTCTCACCCCCTCCCCACTGTGTCTGTGTCTGTCTGTCTGTCTGTCTCCCTGTAAGACAGGGTCTCCTGTTATCCAGGCTGGCCTTGGACTCACTGTGTAGTTGAGGATAACTTTGAACTTCGGCTCCTCCTGCCTCTGCCTCCCAAGTGCAGGGAGTCCAGGCTGGTACCACCATGCCTGGTTTTCTGCAGTGCTGAATGCTGAGAATGCTAGCTGGGACTCCTGCACACTCGGCAAACGCTCTCCCACCTGAACCACAGCCTCATCTCCTAGTCTCTTGATTTACCTTTTCCTCTCTTGCACTTCCATTCTAGGGACAAATGAACTTGGAAGAATGCAAATAAAGTTTCCTAGGAGACTGTGGGCGGGAAGAATATGAACAGAGCAGATGGGCTGGAGAGGTGGCTCAGCGGTTAAGAGCACTGGCTGATCTTCCAGAGGTCCTGAGTCCAGTTCCCAGCAACCACATGGTGGCTCACAACCATCTCTAATGGGAATCTGATGCCCTCTTCTGGTGTGTCTGAAGTACTCACATACATGAAATAAACAAATATTTTTCAAGAAGTGAGCAGATATATATGAATAGCTTTCAAAGTACTTTAAACAAATTTAGTTGACACCCATAGGAGGCATACTATATTCAGCAATAAGAAGCAGGGGGCTACTAGTCCCTGGAACTGTATGGATAAATTTGCAAAGGAATCACGCTGAGCCCAAGGCAGCAGCCCAGGGGCCTGCAGATTGTATGGTTCCATTTACAGGGCAGTTCCAGACAGCAGAGGTAGGTGAGCATGGTGGGGCACACACCTATAATCTCAGCACTTCAGAGGTAGAGGCAGGAGGATCAAGGAAAGGCTTAACCATGAGTTCAAGGCCAGACTGGGCTGCATGAGACTATCTCCAGAAATAAAACAAAACAAGACAAATCCAGGCAAATGGAATCTGTGTTAGAAAAACAAGTTAGTTCAATGGTAACCGGAGACCGATGGGGATGAGGTGTGTGGGGCAGAGGGTATGAGAAAGCTGGGTGACAATGACACTGTGCTTCTTGACTGAGGTGGTGGTAAAGTGACCACTTACCAATAACTCATTAAGTGGATGGACACACACACACACACACACACACACACACACACATATATATATATATATATATATATATATATATATATATACACATACACACACACACCTGTATGTAAGTATACACACACACATATACTTATTTGTGTATGTGTGCACATGGTAAGGCTTCTGTGTGGGCTGTGTGTGCAGGTGCCTGTGGAGGCCAGAGGGTGTTGGATCCCCTGGAACTTGAGTTACAGGTAGTTTCAGTTGTCTGATGTGGGTGCTTGGAACCAAACCCCAATCCTTTGGAGATAAGTGTGCTTAACCTCTGAGCTATCTCTCCAGTCCTCAAACAAGTGTGTGTTGTGATTGTACCTCAATGCAGCTTGAAAAGCAAAAACAGGGCCAGTGAAGACAACTGGAACCCGCTGCTGTCATAAGCTGTCGGGAAACCTAAGTAGTACTGGGCTGGGCTGAGCCACCTCCATTCCAGCTAAGGATAGCCCAGAATAAGGAGCCTGGGGCTAGATTTTTCCAGGGTTGTCTTCCTAGGCAAACCCTCTACTCCTGAGCTAAATCCCCAACCCCCAGTAACCTCTTGGGGAATTAGAAAGGGACTGGGGTGTCTTCTCTTTCTCTACTCCTCCCCTCTACTCACACCCCCTGTTTAGGGATGCCTGGGTTCACATGATGAGTGAGTTCACCATTCCCACCTGTGTTGGGTAAAAGGGAGACACATGAAGTGGAAGACTATATGCCCAGGTAGCCGGCACACTGCCCAGCCACTCCCTAGAACTGATAGAGAAGAGACTCCTGCCTTGAGTCCCACATCTCTGAGGCTAGGGCATAGATAACACAGCCTGTCTGTATGGAAGGCAGCAGGGGAGAGATCAGGCAGCTGGGATCATGGAAAGCCTTTGAGAAGGGACCTATACCTCTCTATGTATACTCCTGCAAGAAGCAGGCTCTTTTCTTTCTGGGTTCCTGCTGCTCTGGCTTTTGTGTGCTGGTGCTATACCCAGAATCCCAACTGAATACGTTTCTAAAACTTTTGTTAGACTCCCATATCCCTATCCTGTCTGCCCAGTATCACCATTGACATTCTATAAGCACTGGTGAAATGCCCTAGCATGTGCCAGGCACTGTGCCAGATGTTGAGGCAGTCGGAATACCAAGGTTGGCCTTTTCTTCCCAGCCCCAGGTTATACAAATAAAGGAGCTAATGAAACAAAGGGGCTCTGCGATAATCTGTGGGTGTCACAAGAAGCCATCAGGTGTCCTTTGAATGCTATGGCCATTTAACAGAATAATAGTAGTAGATTCTCCCCAGGGTCTATAACCTGTTGAGCCACAGATAATGATAATGGTGTCAGTTATGGAATCTCTCTCACGGAGTGGGCCTTCAATCAAGCAGAAAGTGGTTGGTTGTTTCTATAACGTTTGTTCCATATTACATCAGTATGCCTCTCAACTCTATGCAGCAAGCTGCTTCTTGCAGTAGATGGCAGTTAACACAGAGTCCCACAACTGGTCAGCGTGCGGAGAATAGGAGACTGCTCTATGCTCAGCCCTAAATGGGGCATCTGTATCACACTCCAGCCTTGGGGATCATCGTGGAAGAGGAGATGGATGGCAACAGGGAAACAAGGCTTTCCCAAACACAACAGGGCAAATGCACGTGCAACTCAAAGAGGCTGTGCCAGCGTGCACAAGATGTGTACAAGTTCCAGCCAGACAAACATCCCGGCATAAAGGGCAGGGAGGTTGTCATTAGGTCCTACCACTAGCCAAGGAACACTGATAGCTGCTGGGAGATGGAGAGCCATTTTTAATTCTAGGGTATGACCGCTGGTAGGCGGAACATGCTGAAGGGATTGGCCCCACACCTGAGAACACTTGAATAACCCTGACTGTACTAGGTGGGTTTAAAGACAGAGAGAGAACATGCAATTGGATCAGGAAGCAGATGGGGCGAACATGATCAAAATGTACACAACTCTCGAATAATTAATAAAATATAATTTAAAATGTGATGTTCTTGGTACAAAGAAAGAAATGAAGAGCGAGACAGGGAAGCAGGCAGAGAGGAAGGAGTGCTCAAGGTTTTGCAGCAGTAGCTAAGTCTGTGGGGTACTGACTGGGGCGTTCAGCATGAACACTAAGGATGAAAGAAGAGATAAGGGGTTGGATCAGGTTGGACTTGAGTCTTTAGGACTAACCTTGAGTTTGCAGGAAACAGGAGGAACTGAGCAAGGGGGCAGAGGCGCCCAGCTGGGTCAGAGTGTGGGGCCGTGTGTGCAGGACACAGGGTGTGGGGCCATGTGTGCAGGATATAGGGTATGGAACACTATGCAGGACACAGGGTGTGGGGCTGTGCGTGCAGGATACAGGGTGTGGGGCCGTGTGTGCAGGACACAGAGTGTGGGGCCATGTGTGCAGGACACAGGGTGTGGGGCCATGTGTGCAGGACACAGGGTGTGGGACCATGTGTGCAAGATATAGGGTGTGGGACACTATGCAGGACACAGGGTGTGGGGCCGTGTGTGCAGGACAAATGATCTGTTTCATCCACTTAACCAGTGATATGAAAGGGAGAAGGAAGCTGGGTGTGTGGGTGAACACCTGCAATCTCAGCCCTTGGCGGGAGGAGGCAGGAGGAGCAGCTACATAGTGAATTCAAGGCCAGCTTTAGTTACATGAGACACTGTCTTCAAGAAAGCAAGACAAATCTGCGAAAAGAATCTTGTAGAATCAAAGGAACGTGATGGATCCAACAACCAAAAGTCATGTGTGGTGACTGGAGGAGGTTTTTGTTTTCTTGTTTGTTTTGAGACAGGGTCTCACTCAGCAGCCCTAGACTAGTGTAGAATTCACAGTGTAGACCAGGCTAGCCCTGGGCCTTCTGCTTCTCAAGTGTTGAGATTACAGGGGTGTGTGACCACACTTCACAGTTAAGATGCTTTAAGAAAGCATTTTGAGCCCTTTAGGAGTATTTGGCTGTGAATTCTTCCTAGTATGGAATCCGAGTATTCAAGACAAGATGGTGCCATGCTGTGTAGGAGGAATGTGCTTCCAGCGGCCTTTAAGGTAGAGAGCTATACTGAAATACTCAGCAAATAGCATGATATCCTGTTTCATTTTAAAATAACTCCAAGAACAGGACACGGAACCCCTATAGTCCCAGGTGTGAAGGGTAAGAGACAAAATGAGACTGGAACATGTTCATTAATGTTGGCACTCACAGGCTCTTTCCCAATCCTATGTAAAATTTAAGAATGTTTGTAATGAGAGTTCTTCTCCTAAAGATGCCCCCAAGAGCAGACCATGACAGACACAGGGTATGGTGGGAAAAACTGTGGGAAGAAACCCGATGAATGGCCCAGAACTGCCCTGTCTGGGATGTATGCAGTGGGGACACCTAGCCAACAGTGGAAAGGACCAGCAAGGGCTGGAGAGCAGATGAACTGCAGGGGACCTAACTGTGCCTGTGGGAAAGGATTGCCAGGTCTGCCTGTGAACCCAAGCACAGGGCCACTTTCCTGCTAAGGGAATGGCTTCTACAGCCCACTCTAAGATCAAATTGCACACTCTTCCAGGGGCAAAGGGGTGGCTTAAGGTCTCTTTGTGGTTTTGGTATCTATAAAAAACTCTGCTTAGCTAGGCAGTGGTGGCACACTCTTTTAATCCCAGCACTTGGGAGGCAGAAGCAGACAGATCTCTGTGAGTTCAAGGCCAGCCTGGTCTACAGAGCACTGTGTGTGTGTGTGTGTGTATGTGTGTGGTGGTAGTGGTGGTGATGGTGGTGGTATTCTCTTGCTGAAATACCATGACTAAGGCAACGTACAAAAGAAAGCATTTAACTGGGAGTCTTGGAGGTTTGCTTATAGTTTCAGAGGGCTAGTCCCTGACCGTCATGGTGGGGCATGAGGTGGTAGGCAGGCAGGCATTCAAATATATGAGCCTATTCTTTTTTTTTTTTTTTTTTTTTTTTTTTTGGTTTTTCGAGACAGGGTTTCTCTGTATAGCTCTGGCTGTCCTGGAACTCACTTTGTAGACCAGGCTGGCCTCGAACTCAGAAATCCACCTGCCTCTGCCTCCCGAGTGCTGGGATTAAAGGCGTGTGCCACCATGCCCGGCTATATGAGCCTATTCTTACTTGAACCATTACAGAATCCTTCCACTCATTGGTGGGCTGGTGGGCAGAGGTTACCTGGCCACCACTCTTTCTTTACATACCCATGACCCTGGTATTCAAAGGGAGCATGTAAGAGGAACTGTGCCAGAGCTCGTGCCAAGAGGAGTTCAGTGACTCGGCTGGCACACAGAGCATATCCTTGGACCTCTACCACGGCCTGCTGCTGTCTCCTTCCATGGGCAAAGAGCAAGCACTCTCTCTCCATCCTGGCACCACTGCCTCTGGGAGTAGACAACTACACACTGTGTGTGTCAGACACTGTGCTATTATTATTTTATCTGAGACAGGGTCATTTGTAGCCCAAGCCGACTTTGAACTCATTTGACCTTCTTTTTATTTATTTATTTTGGTTTTTCTTAAGACAAACCTTTCACTGTGTAGCTGAAACTTTCACTGGCTATCCTGAAACTCACCATGTAGACCAGGTTGGCCTTGAACTCACAGAGATCTCTTTGCCTCTGTCTCCTGGGTGCTGGGATTAAAGGCTTGCACTACCACACTATACATTTGCAGTACAGTGCTTTAACATTCTTTCTAGATGTTACTATGTGCCACAGTGTCAGAGGACAGTTTTCAGGATTCTATTCTGGGGGTTCTGGGGTTAGGCTTGATGGTAAGCACCTTTACCTGCTAAGCTACCTCCATGGTCCCAATCTTGAATTTGAATTTCTGATTGGCTTGACTTTATCTTAGATACTTAGGTCTGAGCTAACCATCAAACAAAGCCTTGTGTCATGCCAAAAGCCTATATTTGGGACCACAGGCCACATCCCATGGTGAACTCGGCATGTGACTGAAGAAGTTAGGAGCCTGTATACTCAGCTCAGAGAAGGTGGAACCCCAGGATCTCCTCAGCCACTCAGCTCCACCCCCTACTGATGATTGACATTTGTCCTGTTGGTACCTGTGTTGTGTCCACCTGTGGTGTGGTCATGTGTGTCTCCTCCCTGGAGTGGGACCTGCATGAGGTCAGACACCATCTCGTCATTATTATATGTCCAGCAATAAATGCAGTTTTGGTGCATGGAGCACTCTCAAGGTGTTTGCCAGGTGAATTAATGATTGAAAGAAATGACTAGTTTTGCAGCCAACTTTGAGCAAATCGGGACCTCTTTGGCACACCACCCTATTTACAAACCATGCCCCTCCCTTTGTGTCCGCAAACCCTCCAGAGGCTGCCTGTACAGTGTATCTCAGTGGTAGAGTACCGGCTCAGCAAGTATGAGGCCCTGGATTCAGTTCCCAGCACCGAGAAATACATTTAAAATTTTCCAGTAAGCACTCTGGGCAGGGCTGGAGGAGCAGGCCGGCACCTGCCGAGTGTCCTCTTTGAACACCTGCCCCCTTGGAGCACAAGGCAGGCTGGTGATGGATGTGGGCTTGGCATGAAAAATCGAGGCCGTGGGCCGGCTCTCCCTGCCAGGCTGCTCGAGGGCTGCAGAATGGTGCGGGGTGGCCATGAGGGAATGTTATCGATGGCCTGACGCGACATTTGGGGGAATTAGCTTACTCTCACATGTAATTATAAAGCATAGAATTATACAAAGGGACAGAGCTGGATGCGGGAGAGAAGAAATGGTTTGTACCCAGCAGTGGCGGTAAGTGAGCCAGGGAGAAAGGCCAAGCCATCCATCTCTTCCAGGTGCTTCCTGATCTGCAGTTGGCAAGGCTGGCAGGTGGCTTTGGAGGGTGGGGGAGGCAGTACCCGAAGAAGTTAGGAGCCTGCATCCTTAGCTCAGAGAAGGTGGGACCCCGGGATCTCCTCAGCCACTCAGCTCCACCCCCTACTGATGATTGACATTTGTCCTGTTGGTACCTGTGTTGTGTCTGCCTGTGGTGTGGACACCGCCCTAAGCCTCAGGGTTTGGACCTTTAAGCCCACAGGCCGTGGGTGGTCCCTAAGGGTCCTTCCTAGATTTCTTCTGACCAGCATCTTTGCAGTCAGCTTTTAGTGTCTGGCACAGTGTTTGACAAGTGGGTATTTGTTGAATGAATGCCAACAAATGTATGAATCATAGGGTCCATGAGGACAGGGTGCTTTGTTAGATTTTGAGTCTTGCTGTGTAGGACAGGCTGACTTTGAACCTGGGATCGTCCTGTCACAGCCATCCAAATACTGGGATTACAGGCATGCACCACCAAGCCTGGTGAGGAGTTTTGTGTCCTTTCTAATTGCTCTGTCAGTCCTCAGCGTGTTAAACAGTGTCAGACATAGTACCTGCTCAGTGAGCATTTGCTGATTTAAATGAGTGCGAAGAGAATAAATGTAGAAGTGTGAGACTGTGGCAGGGGAGACCAGAATGCTCGATGGCAGGGGTGACAGGCTGGGGGAAGGGACGCTAGGACAGAGTTCTACTCCTTGTGAGCATGGCTCTGTGCCCAGGCGGTCCTTGGCAGTAGCCTCAGGACCATCTCTCCTGTCTTGAGGTGATAGTTTTCAAATGCAACCCATAGATTCCCAGCCCAGACTCTTCCGGGAAGACTGCACTTAATCCTTATTTCAACTGAATAAGGATTGAGCCTGGGAATATGCATTTTATAGAACACTCCAGAAGTTGTTTTTGTTGTTGTTGTTTGTTTGTTTTTTGTTTTTAATGCCTTTTAAAATCTAGGAGCCAGTGGGGGTATGGCTATCTGGAAAGGGATTTCTTTCCATTCTCTGATATTCTGGGCTAGTTGTAGCCTCTGCTTACTGAGGGCATGCGTTGCCATGTCGTCCTGCCTCGTGAGGTATGGGTATTGCTGTTCCTTCACATTTGAGGAAGCCGTGGCTCTGACAAGCTAGTGACATTGCCTCAGGTCACAGCAGTGAACTGGTAGCAGGGTCAGGGTGCCCGGTTGGGCTTTTCCTGATCTGACTTCTGCATCCCTAGACGGTGATTCCTTTCACTGCTGACCCTCAGCCTGCTTCAGCCTCTTGTCTGGACCTTGGTGGAGAAGAGCTGTCATTTCCATTGCAGTGACCTTGTGCTCTGGCCTGTTTTGATGGACACATGGAAAGGGGAGGGCAGCCTCTCTCTGCAGACAGGCATCAGTCTGTTTTCACTGAAGACCTACATGCTAGGCCCAGTGCCGAGAGAGTCTGTGGGCTGGGGGTAAGGTCCTATAGGAAGCAGCCCTGACCCTATGGACCAGACTGTCTGTCCCTCAGCCCACCTTACATGTCAGCAGCTGTCACCTGCTCGGCAGATGGGCCGACTGGCAGTACTCCTCCCTGGGCTCTTCCCAGATTGGCTCCGTTGTGCCCTGGCTGCCCCAGAGCTACAGCCATCTGTGCCTGAGAGAGACTAAACATCACAGAAGGGCGAACAGGGCCCTCGCAGCCCTTCCAGGTTGTGAGGAGAGAATTTGGGACCTCTCAATACTTAGAGCTCCTGTACTCGGCTCAGCACAAAGCTGGGTCTGCTAAGCCTTTCTGAGGTGGAAACTACTTGCATCTAAGCCATCTCTTTCTGTGGCTTTCTGTCTGTCAGCTAAGTGACCCTGGGTGTCTCTCCACTACAGTCAGAATCCCTGGAAACCATTCTCTGAGAGAGATGAACGAGAGGAGCCAAGAGCAATGCTAAGTCTGTCCCTGGTTTAATCAGCCGTTCTTCCGGATCTACTCTCATAACTGACTCAGCTTAGCGCCTTTATTTGTTTGCTTGTTTGTCTTTATGAAATAGAATCTTACTATATAACCCATGGCTTTGAACTCATGATCCTTAGCCTCAACTGGTCAGGAACTGGGATTACAGGCCTGTGTTCTGTCCGTTGCCTGGCTGCCATAGCCTTTCTAATAGGAAATACAGAGCCCTGCATTTCTTGACTGTAAAACTTAAAAGGCCAGAAGAAAATGAACCCAGCTAAGCATGCAGGAGGGAGGAGGGTCCTTGCATATGCACGCCCTTCCCCAAACCATACATACAGCTCACAGTGCATTTGGTACTGCCAAAGGAGGCGCTGTTCCTGCTGCAAAGGCTCATTAAGAGAAAGAGAGAGTGATTGCTCTTTGGTGAGCCCAGCCAGCCACATCCCAGGCTCTGTGGAGGAGCCTCAAGACCCAGCCCCAGGGACCCGGAAGCTCAGAAGTGCTCTAATTCAACAAACATTTATGTTCAGTCTGTGCCTGCCTTTTAGGAAGGAAAAACCAGCTACTTGTTCCTCTGACCAGGAGCAGGGTCCAGGGGCTCTTCATGGACAGGCTGCTGTCCCTAATGGGAAGGAGTTGACATATTCCCAGGCAATCTGGCCACCCCCTTTTGAAAGCATTTGGCTTCACATTTCCCTAGAAAACGAGGACTTTTAGGATAAAAAACTAACATCAACAACCAAAAAAAAAAAAAAAAAAAAATTGGACTACTGCATTGCAGTGCTGCTGAAATGCAGGCTGCCCGGCAGAGCACAGGGACTCTCCCAGCGCTTGGCTGCTGCCTCCTCGCCCCCTCAGGCAGCCGCTGTCACAGCCCTGAAGCCTAGAGTGGGGGAGGGGGCTCCGGCTCTCAGGCCACTGAGCTCTGGACTGCCCAGGCAGTACTCAGGAGGCAACAGTAGAGACTTAGGTAGGGAGGTGATGGCTGGGAAAGGGGGAGGGGAAGGTGAAGGAGGAGGGGAAGGGGAAGGGGGACAGACAGGGGTCCAAGCTGGGGGGCAGCTCTGCTTACCTACCTTGTGTCCTGTACTCAGAGAACCTCCAGTTAAGACCCATGTATGCCCACTCTGGACCCCGTTGAGAGTTAGAGGCCCTCTTAATTCTCTCCGCGGTCTCTCAAAATAAAAAGTGTGTGTGTGTGTGTGTGTGTGTGTATGGGGGGTGGGGGTGTCTTTTCCATCCACCCACTTAGAGCATCCCAGCTTAGAGATTCAAACCCAGGGTCCATCGGGGCTGAAAGGGAACTAAGAGATCGTCTTCCCCAGGCCCTTTATCCGCAGGAGAGGAAGGCAGCTTAGCCAAGGTCACTCAGCTGGGGCAGAGCAGGTTGTAGAGTCCAGAGGGAAGGCAAAAAGGGATGGGAGCCTGCTGAGGGAAACCCAGCCTGAGGGCTCTCAGTGGGGGTCAGCGGCTTCCTCCTGACTCACTAATGAAGTCATCTAGTAGCTGCTGTTCAAGGCAGCCAAGAAGGTGATAACAGGCTTTGTGTGGTGTGTCCTCTTCCTCTTGCATGTGCATACATATGTGTGTACATGTATGTATGTATGGGCGTAGGGATGTGTACATGTGAATATGAATGTGTGTGTGTCTGCACGTGCATGTGCACAGAAGTGTACACATGAGTAAGTGTTCCAAAGCTCATTCTCCCCCTCCCCCCACTGCCACACTCTAGAGTTCTAGTACTGCCGATGAGTGTGGCCAGGGGCTGGCTCAGTCATCCAAGGGCTTCTGCAGCCCCTCCTGGACCCTGGAAAAGTCCAGGCCCTGCCCCAGGCTTGGCCCTTCAGCTTCCATGAGTTGGGATCCTAGGGGTGCACTGGGTATGGGTGGGAGGGGCAGGTGTGGGCGGGACATACCCAGAGCCCCTTTGCCCTTAAGTTTGCACAATAGCACAAGGCGGCCAGATACTTGTTTCTTCTCTTGCTGCCTGTCTTCCAACCACAAGCTAGTTAGTGCCTTAGGAGTTACTTCTGAAAAAAAAGCTGTTTTTATTATTATTTAAGTCATGAGCATGTGTTTTGTCTCTGTGTGTAAGGGTGTCCATGGGGGTCAGATGTGTCAGATCCCTCTAGGTCTAGAGTTAGGGTAGTTGTCAGCTGTTTGATATGGGTGCTGGGAATCTAACTCCAGTCCTCTGAATGAGCTGTGTCTGCTCATTCAGCGCCTCTTGATGCTTCTCCTCCCCTCTCCTCACAGCCAATCCAACCCCAAAGCCTGATCCCGCTATTAGCACAGTGGTTCTCAACCTTCCTAAGGCTGCAACCCTTTAATACAGTTCCTCATGTCGTGGTGACCCGTGACCCTAAAATTATTTTCATTGCTACTTCATAACTGTAATTTTGCTATGGCTGTGAATCGTAATCTAAGCATCTGGTATGCGAATGGTCTTAGGCGACCCTTCTGAAAGGGTTGGTCAACCCCATGGGGGTCAAGATCCACAGGATGAGAATCACCGTATTAGCATCTCATGTGTTATGCACAATCTAAGTAGTCTGCCTACAATACACTTTCTTCCTCACTGTACTGTTAATATCTGTCCAGCCTCCGAATCAGAGCAAGCCTTTCTTCCTCCAGGAAGCCCCCCTTGATTTCCCTTTGTTGCATAGCACTGTCCCATATTGTTTTTATATCACTGGTTGCACGACAGATATAACGGCATGCGCGTATCTGTGTGTGCGGTCAGTGGCTGGTGTCACCTCTGCACACGAGCCAAGCACTCCGTGAGGACAAGGCCTTGTTTGCTTTTGCTTATCAGTGACTTCTCAGCTAAGCGTTAACCGTAAGTTGCTGGGTAGATGGAGGAATTGGCAGGTAAGTTGAGTCAGGCTCTGTGGACAGAGGCAGGGGGAAGGTTTTGCTAAGAGCTGGCCTGAGTGCTGGGTGCGGTGGCTGGGTCCCCTACACAGCAGGAAGCTGGCCCATCAGTGTGTGTGGGGGGGAATGCAGACAGCAGAGAGGCCATGGAGTGTTGTCTCCTTGGGTCATGTGACTGAAAATATTAGACCCTGGGAGCAATTAGTTAACTTAATTAGCTCATCTATTTAAGCAGCAGCTAAAGCAACGGGGCCTGAAGACCATTTTGGGAAAGACAGTCAATTATTTGCACCAATGTCACCCTAATTTCCCAGTAAGCTTGGCTGTGCCTGGGCAAAGGAAGAGACCTGAACACTCAATTAATTTCCCCGTTTGGAGGCTGGAGTGGAAGGAGGCTGGCAAGAAGCAGGCAGTTCATGCCGGGAAAGTCCCAGTGGCCATCTTACTACTGAGCACTGACCCTTCTGATAAAGACACAGGCTGAGATGTGACCCAAAGAGAGACTGATTTAGTCAAGGTTACCCAGCAAGTCAGAGCCAGTGGCATTGCCAGATCCCAGGCCCCTGCCTCCCAGCCCAGGACCTCCACTTCACTGTTGGGTATCACCATGGTGACAGAGTGACACGGCCTGGCTCACCTAGGGCAATGTCCAGAAATGAGGCCACACCTCTATTCTGGATACTGGGCCCCTGTTTTGTCCAGTGCTTATCCGAAGAGGGGTTGGTCAAATAGTGATTCTGCGTCTAGACTATGAGGAGAGTAGTTCCTCGTTCCTGTTGTTCTCTGCTACAAGGTCAGCAGTCAAAGATGATGAAGTGTTTACCGTGTGCCTATGCTGTGTGGGTGAGGAGGGGAACTGCAAAGAACTCACAATACACAACAGAGCCCGTGGACACTGGTGAAGGACAGAACAGAAGGAAGTCCATGAGGTCTGGGTGTTGAGGGCGGGAGTGAGGAGCGCTGACTGATTGAATCAGGAAGTAGTGCAGGGGAATGGGCAGGGCGGAGACTGGGGGCAGTACTGGGGCCAGAGGCCTGAGTACAGAGTGACCAGGTGGGGCCATGAGGAAGGGCCATGGGGAAAGGCCAAGGGAAGGGGCCATGGGGAAAGGCCCAGGGGAGGGGCCATGGGGAGGGGCCTTCATCAGAGCACATTGGCTGGGGGCTTCTGGGATAGGGTGATGTTAGGGGGTTTTGTTTGTTTGTTCCCCAGTTCGAATGATGCCATTGAGATAGTAAACCATATATTATATGCAAAAAGATAAGGACATTCTGCACTGGGAAGGGACATATTTCCATGGATTGTTAGTTAAGAGCTTGCATTGCTGGTTTAGGAATCAAAACTCCAAGGAGTGACGGGAAAAAGACTTAGTCAGCACCTGAGCTCCAAGATCCAGGAGAGAGTCCAGTTAGGGCATGGGTTTCCCTCTAGGATTCAAGAGTTGGTGACCTCCAAAGGCTACGTGTCCCGTCCAGAGCTGCGTCGAACCCCACATCCGCATGTGCGAGTTCCTGCAGGATGGCTGGTCCCTGAATGCAGTCTAGACCTCTAAACTGGGCATGTCCCAAACCAATTTCATACTCCAGTCTCCCTGTACTCCGGCGACAGACTCCACCACTGCTGCAGGGATACACTCCAGAGTCCCAGAAGTTGCCCTGGATGCCTGGCTCTCCCTTGCTTTCTGATGTAGTTTCTCAGTCAGCAGGGAGCCTTCTTGCCACACCAGCCCACTCCTGGCCTTTCTACTGGCATGGCCCTGCCACGGGCCACCTGCTTCACCTTTCCCATACGAATGCAGTACTGGCTCTGCTCTGCCTGGGGCTCTCTGACTGTCCCACCTTCCAGTCCAGCCCTGAAGTAAGCCTTCGACTGTGCCTTGTTGCTCACCACCTGACCTCCAAGGCCCTTTGAGTTCAGGCCCCTGACACTGCTCGAGCCCCATTCTGTTCCTTCCCATCCTGTTCCTTCCTACAGTGTGCATGAGGCTGGGGATCTCTGTATTTTCAGTGGGATCAGAGCAGAAGATGAACTCTGAGTCCCAGTGAGAGGCTGCCTGCCTTGGGAGTGTTCTCAGAGGGCCAGCCTTTCTGCTTCCTCAAGGAAGCACCCTCAGCCCATGGGCTTGCCCTTTCCTGCGGCTCATGGACCGTTCTCTGCTAGTAGGAATTGTGACTTCCGGCATGCCATTCCCAGGCCTAGGAGAGTGAGTGTGTGGTACATAGTGCATTTTCAGGAATGCTTATCCAAAGAGTGTGGGACAGAACGTTCCAGGCTGCATTCTCTGCAGGAAAAACCCAGCTGTATTGGAAGGGGTCATACAAGCTGTGTGTTCTGACCAGCAGATGGCGATAGAGGTCACCGTGCGTGAGCAGCCCCCACTCCCAACCCCTTTCAGGTGGGCAGGCTTACCTGAAGGGGTCTTCTCTCTCACAACTGCGGGAGGCTGTCATCTTGGCTTCTTACATTCTCTGGAGAGAGGCTCACTCTACAGATCCAGTTTGCTTTCCCTCTTCAAGGCCCCTCTGCCAAACATGGAATCTTCATAGGTGGCCTGGGAATTGCTACTCATGTCTAGGAAAAGCTCTCCTTGGGGAGACATGGTGATGCTGTCTTTTGAGTACAGCTGGCACTGGAGCTATGACGGGAAGACTCTAAAATTGGCAGTATGGTCTTGGACAGTCCCTTCCCTCCCCGGGAGGTGGGTGGCTGTCGGAACCCACGGATCAGGCCTTGAATTCCTTGGGCCCTGACTCTGGAGCCAGGAGCAAGGCAAGTCCTTGGCCTTCTCTGAGCCTCTGTTTTCTCAGCTGTGAAGCCTGGTGCTTATGGACCTGGGGACTGCTGCCCTGGTGGCTCAGTGACTAGGATGGGACAACATGTCAGCACTGGAGATGGTCACGGTGGCAACTGCAGGAGTTGACGCTCTTTGCAGAAATCTTAATTTCTGTGTCTTTGGGAGGGAAGCACGGGAACTATTGTTTTGTCTGGACAGTCGGGAAATGAGGAGTGGACCCGGCCAGTGTGTCGTCACCGCTCCCCTTATCCCTCTCCCCTTGCTCAGGGGAAGCCTAGGGATGCTAACTTCCAGCAAGGTTTCCTCTGCTCTGTGCGTGCAGCAATCCCAAGCTACTTTGCAGGGACCCAGCTGTGGTGTGCTCCTGGAGTAAAGCCTGGGGGAGGAGCCTCAGGTGGCACCGACAGGAAGGAGGACACCTGGGTAGCAACAGGGTACCCCTTCTGTGCATGATTCCCCCCTCCCCCCATTCCATCCAGGAGCTCTGAAAACAAAGGCAGGGGTGTGCTGCTTAGATGCTGTGTATGTGAGAGGGGCTTAGAGCTGCCATCCCATCGGACTGGAAGGGGGGAAAGCCACTTTGCTTGTGGTATGTAGACTCAGTTGGAAGTGACCTTGGTCATGAAGGAAGCAACAACCTCCTACCCCTTCCCTGGCCACTCCTGGGTTGGAGCTGGGTTGGTTTGAGCTGGCACCTGAGGCCAACTCAGGGCGAACACAAGGATGGGAGGAGTACAGGGAGGAGGGGGAAGGTATAGATATGCACCCAGCCCGTGTGGATTAGGGAAGATCAGCATCCAGAATCACGAGGCCCACCTCGGAGCCACTATGACTCCTGCAATATCCTTGTCTTGCTCCGGAGCCTCCAGAGATGGTCTACATGGATTAAGAGATCAAAGCTGTAAGGTTCATTGTTACCACCCCTGCCAGGAAAGGGAGCTAACTATAGATGCCTTTCTCAGAGGACCTGCCCCATCTGCCTAGATGCCACCAATAGAAGTCCACTGCCCCTCCACCCCAGGAAGGGACAGGCACATGGAGGCAGTCTGTAAATTTAACAGGTATTTCTAGAAAGTGTGGATATAGCTTTATAGACGGACTCCATCTCTGCCTCAGACCCTCCTGCCTGGCAGCAGCTTTGAGGAAGGCCCAGGGCATCTTCCAATTCATGTGCTAGTGCCCATTTATCCATCCGAGAATCATCACATTTACCCATCCCCAGCCTGAAGGTGTGGGTTCTCCTAAGGCAGGATGCTGTGGGTACTCTTAGCTAAAGGAAATCCTGCAGTCTAACCTGAATGCAACCTACTGAGCCTTCCTCATTGGTGGAAATCAAAGACCGGTGCTGCTACCCCCGTGGAGGAGCAGGCCCCTTACAGTTCTTCAGCCTGCCCACTCACAGGGAGCAGTTCTCAGCTCTGGGGGTGGCATGGGCAGGCACGGGTACCGGAAGACTCCTAGTACTCCTTATAGTCTGACCTTGAGCTCTTGACCCCAGGCCACCCTTTCTCTCTGGAGAATGAACACCTGGGAACAGCCTTTCCCGCACTGTGGGCAGCCCCTGTCAGGTGTCCAGGGACATGCTCCTGCCCAGCCCTGCTGCATGGAATCCCCAGACCAGCTCTTCTGTAGCCTCGGGCCTACAGCAAGCAGCCGCCATTCTAAACTGAGTCGCTAGCCCTACCAAAAGCAGCCGTGCTGCCTGCCTGAGCATTACAACCTATGAGGACTAGGAGGGAAGGAAGAGGGATTGATGGTAGGTAGTTTGGTAATTTCCTGTCTCTTCCAGGTATGCCCATGGAAAACACAAAACAACACACACACACACACACACACACACACACACACCCCTCATCACTTCCTGCGTCAGGTCTTGAACTTGATTCCTGTTTGAGTGTACAGAACAGGAGGGAAAGAGAAAGGTGTTGCCGCAGAGGGTGGAGCAAGCAAGCCAGTCCGAGGAGCAAAGGTGGGCTGGGCTGGGCTGGGTAAGCCGTACACTCCACTTGGGGACTGGGATGCTGAGGTCTTAGCAGCAGGGGAGTTGGGGACCGAGGGTGAGGCCCAAGGATCAGACCAAGGCACTGGGGATGAGGGGGCACCATAGTTTCAAGCCTCCCTGCCACCTTACTCAGTGTCCCCACTCAGGGTTTGTGGAAACCCTTGCCCAAGAAGAAGAAAGCAAGATTTGGGGCAAGCAGGAAGGGCTCCAAGACACAACCCTTTTACCGGTAGCTTTTCCACTTCCGTGTCATCGCCCCTCCCATAGCTACCTATGGAAAGACCCCGCACCCTGTCCTGACTCCACCCTCCAGAGACCTGGTGCAGTGGACCCCCGGACGACTTCCCCTCCTTTCCTCCCTTCGGTGTCCCCCTTTTGTTCCCCCTCCCTTTTTTTTTCTCTTGACTCAGGAAAGCCTTTAATCTGTATCCCTGAAGCGCGTCACCCCTCTCTCCTCTCCCCTGCGGTTCAGTCAGGCGGAGGTCCCCCTCTCTCACTCCCCTCCCCCAGCCACTCTTGAGCGCCGAGAAGCTCCCGGAAAAGCTTGCAGAAGCGGGGCGGGTGGGGAGTGTCGTAGGAGGGCACTGAGCGCGTGGTGGGGATTCTCCGCAGAGGCAGGGGGGAGCCCCATGCGGTTCCGGGGTCTGAGCCGCCCAGCCTGCAACTTCTGAAATGACCGCATGCGGCTAAACCCCTCTGCCCGGTGACTCTAAGCAGCATCTTCCCGGGGCGGCCCCTTCTCAGCCACCCTCCGCGGACTGTCCTGACTCAAGAACAGGGTGTGGGCTACCAGGACAGGTCCCTGCTCCCCGAGATCCAGGATCTGGATCGGGGATCGCCTCCGAGGGGCCGCACGCGCGTGTGCAGGCGGATGTGAGGCGCATCTCAATTGGCGGGCGGGGGAAGCGGATCAGGTTGTTACTACTGCAGAGCGCGCGAGCGAGGGAGCGGGAGGAGAGCCGCATCGCTGGCCGGCGCGGGAGTGGGAAGAGGGGACCTGGACTTCGGGGCGGCAGACTCCCGCTGCCTTCTGCACCAGCCCACGCCGAATCGGCTCCCGGACCGTCCCCGGGTAAGAGGGAGCCCAGGCAGGGAGCCCTGCGAGGGCATCCCATGTCCCGCAGTCCCAAGTGAGGCCACACCCAGGACACCAGCAGCTTTCCAGGGCCTGGTGTTGGACCCCTGGGAGGCTGGATCACCAAATGAGACCATGACTTTCAGGGTTCAGCACTTGGTGAGGCATAAACTAAGTGCAGGATCAGCCCTTGGTGAGATCGGGCTCCCGAAATCCACTTCTTTGTCCCGGGGGAGATGTCCTGAATATCCCAGGAACCCCTCCACCTAGACCTGTTCTAGTGCTGAGCATAGGATAATGCTTCTGTACTGGGACAGGGAGCGAGGGCACTCATAGCTCATCCCGGGAAGAGGTGCCCTGGAGGGTGGATGCAGTGGGTGTGTGGTGAGAAGCATGTGCAGAGAGAGAGTGGGGGACCCTGCGTGCCCCCGCCGCAGTGAGGATGAGTTGGTGGATCCCATGTGCTCAGAGCTTTGGAGCCCCCCCCCCCTGGCGCAGAGTGGCGCGCAGTGGGGGTGCTGGCACTCCTCGGCCTGATCTATCCAGACCAGAATCTGCAGACATGTTTTGTGCCCTGTTCTCTCCCGAGAACTTTTTCATCCTCCAACCAGTGCCGTGGCTTTGTGCATTGGAGGAATGGGGGTTTTCAAGGATCCTGGCAAGCGGCCACGGATGGGAGAGTGGGCAGTGGCACTCTGCTGGTTTGCTGTGTGACCTTGGACCAATGGTGTACCTCTGGGAGTCTCGGTCTGATGTAGGGGAGTGGTGCACCACATAGAAGTGATGGTGGGGAGATGGGGAAGAGGAGGAGGAAGGCCGTCCGGTGAACTGAGTCCGTGACTAAGTCTGCCAAGCGTTCCGTGCCTGGGAATTCACTGCCTTTGATTCTTGGCCTCTGCAGAGAGCCCTGGGCACACTTGGAAGGGCAACAGTGTGAAACTTTGAACCTGGAACCTCAGGGGGCGTCAGAGGCATCCTGCCCCTTTGGCTGACCTTGAGTAACTCATTTACTCTCCTGGGCCTTAGTCTCCAGACCTGGAAATGGGGGTCTGGGCCATTGAAGATCTGAGTCTTCCCCATCCTGATACCTCCTGTCCCAACTGAAGGGGAAACGGTACAGAAGGCTAGCCCCTGAGTATGTAGTTCTTTATTTAGCCTTCCAAGTGGACTGAGGCCTACAGTCTATACCTCCATCACTGTTCCTTACAGAATCTCCAGGCCTGACAGGCCACTGTCAGCCCAGAACTGCTCACCCTCTGCACAGGACATAATTTTCACTGGGGAAGAGGGTCCCTGGGATAGACAGGAGACTCAGAGGCCTCCCAAGGTCATGCTGTCTTCTCTGCTGTCCCGCTACCTCAAGAATCCTTCCTTTGTAGAAAGCTCTCTAGTGGGAGCTATACCAGCCCATTGCACAGCCTGGACTGCCTGCATGGAAGACCGAGGTCTTCTTGGGGAGAACTTGTTGGGACTTCAGCTGAGATAAGTCCCTAGCCTGGCGCTGGGTCTCAGGTACTTTAGGAAGACTCCTGGGCAAAGAGGAGAAAGTTAGGCTGAGTTCCCAAGCTTCAATTCCCATTTGTACGATCTTATGTGACCTTGGGAAAATACCCTTCCTTGCCTTCCTCATCTGTATATGAGGAAAGTCCAGCCGGAGGATGCCCCGGAACCCATTCATCTCTGAAGTCATAATGGCCAGAGGTCAGGGTTGGTGTTTGCTGAGTACCAAGAGGGCGCTCGACGGGAGCAGGTGGCCTCTGGAACTCCCAGTGCACGGCCCCTCCCTGCGTCTATCCCCAGAGATGCCTTGAGACATGGTCTGAGAAACAGAGCCCTTTCCCAGGCTCTACACAGCCCTAGAATGAGACCTGGGAGCCCACATTCTGCCATTCAGTGACCTTGAGTGAGTGCTTTTATATCTTTGAGCTTCAGTGACTTCATTGTCAAAACACAGTGATAAAGGCAGCAGCCTTCTAGGGTTCCTATGGAGATTAAAGAAGAAATGTGTGAAGTGCTTAATACAGCGTGGATTCCACAAGAGCCGGAAGAACCCTGGCCATTATTCATAGTATTCACTCGAAGCCCTTGACAAATTGGCAGTGGGGTGACTGGAAGCAGTGGCCAGGGGGGTGGGGGTGGGGAGGGGGCTGCTCACAGTCTGATCAACCCCAAGGAGCTCAAAGCTTCAGCCAGGTGTGGGAGTAGCCACTGTCCCTGTCCCTGTCCCTCTGGCCACCAGGCACTGTGCACTAGGAACTTCATGAGGAGGAGGCAATGATGGCTTTCTCAGACTGTCATATACCCACTTTTCCTCAGTTCTGCCTTCCTCATCTGATGTCACTTCTGGTCCGGTCTGTGGTTATGACAAACGGCCTTTTACCTCACTCCCCGGACCATGGAGCCAACTGATTAGGGAGTGATGAGGCTGGATGTCTCGAGTCTGTATGCCCAGCAGCAGAGCAGAGAGACCATCAGAGCTTCAGAGGCTCCCAGCATCCGGGTCTGTGCCAGACCATGTGTGCGGTGTGCCGGGAAGGAGGACACAGGGCCAGGGTTTACCCAGACTTGCTGCGTGAGCTTAGATAACATCCTCTCCGGCTCTCAGTTTTCCTTATGTGAAGTGGAAGGCCAGCCTAGAAGAGTTGGTATTGGCCTGTTGCCTGCTGGGAAGTTTGCTAGGATCATTCAGGCATCTAAGGTTCACTGTCCCTTGGTATCCATCTTGTGACTCAGCCTGACTTGGAGAGGTGATGACGATGCCCAGAGAGCCCTGAGGATTAAGAGAAGAGGTTTCCGTCTTGGTGC
Source organism: Mus caroli (assembly GCF_978045245.1). Taxonomy (NCBI): domain Eukaryota; kingdom Metazoa; phylum Chordata; class Mammalia; order Rodentia; family Muridae; genus Mus; species Mus caroli. Next base: position 131,280,471 of record NW_028227256.1, read on the forward strand.
ATTCCTTAGTAACTCTGAATTTAGACCCATTCTTTTATGTCTCTGAGCCTCATTGTTCTCATCTGTGCAATGGGCATCACGTTCCTTACCTTTTGGGTTTCTTAGGAAGATCACAGGGATAATTTCTGTAAACCTCTTGGAGTCTGAGATGTTCCTAGTGTGATCATGGATGCTGCCTGGGCTTCTCTGTCATACAGAGGAAGATCAGAGTCTTGCAGCTGCCACATGCAAAGGCATCCAAGAGAGAGCTGTGTATGTCTCCTGTGTCCTCCTGCTCTGCATCCTGGAGTGTGTGTGCGCTGGCCCTGGTCACAGGGCATATGTCGGGGAGCTCAGCCATGGGGTGGCCATCTGAATGAGGACGTCAGTGAGGGTGCTGGAGGCAGAGAAACAGAGGCACAGCATCCTCCCATTCAAGGCTCCTGTGAGGAAAGGCTGATGGAGCTAGGACACTACTGCCTGCTGGGGGACCTCGGAACAAGGCATCCACATTGGCCTCAGGGCCATCACCGTTCATTCCTTTAATTCTGATTGTAGGGTCACAAACTCAGGGAGAGCTGAGCCTCACACAGAGCGTCAGGAGGATGACCGAGCTGACTCAGCACTTTGGGGCCCTCAATCTATAGCTCTTTCCATCTTCTTTTTTAAGCACAAGACAGTTATTTTCCATCTCTTCTAGGATCAGAGCACGAGGTACAGTGCTTTGATGGCCGGAAGGACATGGGTCCTGAGAAAGGACCTCCTCATCTAGATGATGAATTCTCTGAGACTTACAGCCCCGTTTTGCTGATGAGAATGTTGAGTCCTTAGAAAAAAATACAGAGCTAGCACAAAGTTCCTCAGTATGAGGCCGGAACTCTGTAGGCACACACCAGCCACCCCATCCCACTCCTTTCAACCCAGACATGCTGAATGGCACCCACAGGGCAGCCTGAACGTGAGAATAAACCCACGTGGGCTTGGAAACAGGGTAGGGGTGCGGGTGGGGTGGGGGAGAAAACAAAGGCTAAAGGACAGAGGTCAGTCTGACTCTAAGCACCCCCCCCCCCGCTCTGCTTTCTTGACCCATGTGGGATGCCTGCTGCCCTGGGCCGACAATGGGTTGACAGCCTGCCCTGCCTCCCAGAGAAAGGAGACAACAGCCTGTTCTTTGCTCTCAGTTCCACTGGCCAGCTGAGTGAAAGAAAGTCAATATTTGCCCAGCGGCAAAGGACAGCAGAACCTGGGCTGGGCCAGGGAGGGTGGAGTTGGGGACTGAGTGCTCGAATCCTTCAGACTCTCCATCAGGAGTAACCCTTTATGTGTCTGAGTGCACCCTGAGCTGGTCTGGTCTGGCCCGCATGCCCACGTGTCCTCTCTGCAACGCTCTCGCCTAATACATCCCCTTTATTACAAGCTGCTGCCTCCCTCAGCTTCCAGCCCCCTAGGGAGATGGGATTTGAGGCTTTTTGTAGAAAGGTCTGGCGGCAGATGGCCCATTGAGCTGCCTGCAGAAGATACTGCAGAGGCGTAGAAAGGCAGACTTCTGTACCTGGATCCCGAGCCTAGGGACAGATGTGCAGAGTCCTTGGCTGGTCAGGAAGAGAATGGCTGCTTTTTGCCTGTGTCATGCCACCTGCAATTTTTTTCAACTCGAAATCCCACTCCTGTTTTCTCTGTCCTGAAGTCACAGAGGGAATGCAGGAGGACAGGGCCATGCTGCCGCCCTCTAACAAAGTGACACCTGCCAACTCTTTGAATGGCTTCTTTTGATTTGTGTGGCTTACTGATCTTGACCTAGCAACTGGCAGCAGATGCCTGTCCTGCGTGGTGACAGGGTTAGACTTCAGCAGGATGGGCTTGTGTGAGGTAGAAGGAAGGGCTCCGACTGTGGGGGCAGTCATCAGTGAGATGGGCGGGCACCCATGGGAGGTGACAGATGGAGCTTGCTTACTGTCTTAGGACCAGCCAGCATTGTTACTTGACCCTGAAGGGGACAGCACCCAAGAGTATAGCTCGCCACGACCACCTGCTCCAGGCAGGAAAGGTCGAGAACACCAACAGGAGTTGTATGGTTGAGGCTGCCGGTTCTAACCCTGTCTCCAGCTTGGACTTGAGAGTGCTCGGCTGCCAGAGACTTCCTGCTAGCATGGGGCTCTTAGCACACTTCCTTTCTGGCCCCTCTGATTCCAGGAACCCACAGGATCTCTTGCCATCTTGACTGTGGCTGGACCCAGTGGCCCAAGTGCTCTCCAGGTTAAGCTAAGGCCCCGGGTACTTGGGAGGAGGTTCTGTGTGCAAATCTCAGCTTCTCCGGTGTTTTGTCATGGGGTAGGGGAGTGGAGAGGCACTTTGACCAACCTTTCCTTATGTATAGAAATGGAACTAAAGCGGTTTGAAGCCTGTAGGTTTGACATGAGGATTTAATGGATTAATATTTACCTAGATCCCGAAGGATATTAGAGACCGTGAAGACGATGCGGTAAAATGCTTCTGTGGTTGCTATAGGTTGTTCCATAAAACAGAAGGGAGTGTGTTGAAGAGAAAGAAGTGACAGGAAGGATCCGGGGTACGGCGGCCCCCACGCGTGACTGTGGACAAGCTGCTTTATAGCCTTGCCTTTATCATGCCTTAGCATCTCAGTCGTGCCTTCTTGTAAAGTGCAATGAAGAGGCCTGTCTCCCCCTCCCCCCCCCCCAGTGTCCTGCAGTGCATGACGGCCTGGCAGAGCCAGCAGGCCTGGCAGACCCACAGGGTGGCTTCTTCCTGCTTCCTCTAGGGACACATGCAGGTATCCTGGCTGAGTCCCTGGCACCAGACCCAGTGGGCTGCTCTCCCAGTGAGACCGCTTGGCTTCTGGGTGGCTTTGGCTCAATCTGGTTGTTTCTTTTCTGGTCTTCGTTTATCTAGGGAAACGGCCTGGTGGCTTTGTGCTCTGAAGTGCCAAGGCAGGGGACTGCTATCTTGCTGGGGCATGATGGCCAAGCAGAGGGCAGAGCAAAGGGGTCTTCCTCCAAGTCAGTCCCTGGGTGAGAACTCTAGACAGCCTGAGGTGGAACCTTCCTGGGGTGGCAGAGGCAGGCCTTCCCCTCCTGCCAACCAGCTCAAAGTAGGCGGCCCAGAATCAGAATGTTGGTTCCACTCCCCCAGCATCTTGCCTGCTTGCAGAGTGAACGCCCTGTCCTTCCTTCTTCCTGAGGTGGAGCAAGCAGCCAACAGGATCTATGGACAGCATGTAATTGACAGGCCACAGACCTCTCATACATCTGCCAGAGACTGTGGGGCGGCCAGGCTGTGCACCCTCAAAGCCCACTGCCCCTTAACTCTCTACCTGGTCATGTGGAGTGACTGGCAGCCTAGAAGAGGGGAACATATTGTTTTAATGCTGTTCCGGATCTTGTAAAGGACTGCCTAGGGATTGTCCCCCAAGTGTCTCCCCAAATGTCATCTTACCAAGAGCCCAAAATATGAGGTTGTTTGGCTAAGGTCACTTCTAAAGTCAACTATGAGCTCATGGCTTGGAGTCATCTGCCCTATTCCCCAAGCTTCACCAGGTAAGGCTTCAACATTGATGGGGAGTGTGGGGTTCGTGGGGTTCTCTTTTGGGGCTGTCCACTGTGATCTTGGTCCTGACCTTTTATATATATTTCTCACCCTTGTGTAAATTGGATTTGTTTAGACTAGATAACAGAACATTCCTTGTGGCATCCTTGGTATGGATGATAGAGGCTCTCTCCACTATATGTATATATATGCATATATGTAGATGTATGTATGTATTTGAGACAGTGTCTCTCCATATAGTCCAGATGGTTTCAAGTTCCCCATGTGCCCCAGACTGGTACAAGACTTGCTCTGGAGCCCAGGCTGGTTTCAGTCTTGCTGTTCCAGTATTTCCCAGTGTCACAATTAGGGGCATGAGCCACCATGCCTGACTCTTCTATGACATTCAAGGGCAGATGTAGTCTCCCATGGATCTGGGCTGATGTAGGCCATAGGGAAACTTCAGAGAAGAGCCCTGGACTTGAAGTTTTAGCTGAGATGGTAAGGGTGCCTGCTACCATGCCTGATGACCTGAGTTCAATCCCTGGAACATGTGGTGGATGGAGAGAATCAACTTCTGCATGTTGTCTTCTGACCTCTACACGTGCACTGGGGCTTGTACATCCCCCATATATGAACATGCCCATACAAATAAATAATATTATAAACTTTTTTAAAAAAAGTCCAAAATCAGGTCCTGAACCTCCTAGCTTTGGACATGCGGCTTTGGGCAAGTTGCTTTGAGTCTCATTTCTGTTCAGTTTTTCTTTCTATCTTTTCTCTTTCTCTCTTCCTTCCTTCCTCCTTCCTTCCCTTCCTCTCTCCCTCCCTCCCTCCCTTTCAAAAGTTCCTCTGGCTTTGAACTCATTAGGTAGCTAAGGATATCCTTGACTCTGTCCTCCTGTCTCCACCTCTGGAGTGCTGAGATTAGGGTGTGTTCTATTGTATATAGCTTTACATGGTGTTGGGATAGTGCCCACCATGCCCCGTGCATGCTAGGCTAACAGTCTACCCGAGCCCCAGCCCAGCCTTCAGAGCCCAGCCTTCGGAGCCTCGATTCTGTAATGGTATCAGCACTACTTACAGGAGTTTCTAAGCACCTCACCTCCTTTAAACACACAGCTTGATTGAGCTGCTGCTCACATGCCAAACAACTTATATGACTAAGGAGAACTTACACATTCTAAGCCGCTGCACACCTCAATGATGTCACTGTCACCATACTCAAATTTTAGAACATTTTCACTGCCCCCCTCCCAGCAATTCCCCTACTTTCTATTCCTCTACCCCTAACCAGCTAATAACTGGCTTTCTGTCTCTATAACTTTGCCTCTTCTGGATCTTTCCCTAAGCCAGGTCCCACACTGTATGACGGTGCTCTGAGGTGCCCCTACACTGGACAGGGCCAGCCCTCCCTTTGTCTCTTGCGGATGGCCTCTGGATATGGACATACACTGTGTTTGTGCATTTATCAGCTGATGGGCATTTGGGTGACTGTTCTCAGCTCCTGGACACTGCTTTGCTGAAGGCACCAGGGACACAGCTGTCAGCGCCATATTTCTATTCCTTGTGGCTATGTACCTGGTGTTGGAATCCCTGTATTCAATTATTTATTTTTAAAAATAAATCTTTAATTATACTTGTTTATTTCCTTATGGGGGTGGCACATGTCACAGTCCTCATGTAAAGGACAAAGGATAACTCACAAGACTCAGGTTCTTCCACACTAGGTGTCTGGGAATCAAAATTGGGTCATTAGACTTGGCAGCAGGAACTTTACCTGCTGAGGCATCTGATTGGCCCAAAGATTTGAATGATTGGTTTTGAGCTATGTGGACCAGGCTGGCCTCACCTCTGCCTCCCAAGTACTGGAGTTAAAGGCTTGTGTCACCATACCTGGTCAGATTTATTTTATTATATTTGTATATATGTGTATGCTTATACACTTGTATATGTGTGTGATACCTGGGGAGATCAGAAAAGGGCACAGATCTCCTGCAGCTGAAATTATAGGCAGTTGTAAGTTGATTGACGTGGATACTGAAAGCTAAATGTGCATCCTCTATAAGACTAGCAAGCGCTCCTAACCACCGAGCTATCCTTCCAGTTCGAAGGATTTGCTCTTCAGTGGCGTATTCAAATCCTAAGGCCCCAATCTGCGTGTTCGTGTGGATTAGCTCCTCAGTCAACACACGGCAGGTACTGTTACTATCTACATTTCTCCAAGGGAGGAAACCGAGGCATAGTTTGCAAGACCTTCAGTTAACAGAGCTAGGACTGGAATGCTGGACTGTTAGGTCACTACTCTTGCCTCTCTGTGTGGGCTGAGGGGGAAAGCACTGCCAGGCCTATCTACCGTACGGGCTCCGTGCCCTGTTGCTAAGTCCTGGAACCCTGACCAGACACTGTGTGTTTCTCTTTCTCACTATGGAGTGGTTTGGGGGAATTTATTTGACCCTCAGTTTAGTTCTCTTTGAAGTATAAAGCATGCAGCATCGCATCCAGTAAGAGGGAGGGAGGGAGGGAGGGAGGGAGGGAGGGAGGGAGGGATGGATGCTGGAGAGCCCAGTAGCATGGAGTCAAGCTCTGCCTTCCTTACTCACCCGGAAAGCAGCCTGGCCTAGAAGGGAGTCCCATGCTTGGGCCTTGGTTTCCCCATTCTTCAGTAACCGAATAATTGACACTAGAGTTTCTTCTCCATCTCATGCCCTGTGTAAGCTCCATGCTCCCAGCAACCCAGGCCCTGGTGTCCTGCAGCAGCATTCTGCCCCAAGTCCCCGGCAGTGTGACAGGCCTGGAGCTAGGTGGGAGAGGTCAGAACCTACCGTAAGCCTCCCTTCCACCACAGTCTTGCTGATAGAACCTTCTGTGGTCTGCTATTCTCCTGTGAGTGTTTTCTGACTCCCCCTGCCCTTGGGTCCTGTTCCCTCTGTAGCTGCTGCAGCCACCTCCTGAGGCAGGTCCAGTGCTGAGTGTCACCGGATGCCCAGCATATGTTGGCTGACAGGGGCATGGCTCCATATTGAGCCAGTGGTCGCTGCAGCAGCTGATGCCCGGGGCTCTTTTCTGGACCCCTCTTCTATAAAATCCTTGCATCTGCACTGGAACCCTTTCCAGTAAGCATGACTTGCATTCTTCTCTATCAAGCGAGGCAGCCACAGCCACGTTGCATTTCCCAACCGAGGCAAGCATGTCTTCCAAGAGCTCCTTTCCCCCTGCCTGCCAGTCAGCTCCCCTCCTGGGTTTCAGTGGGACCTGTAGGTGCTGTGGTTAGCCTTGTGTGCCAGAGTATACAGCATCTCTACGGCTGAGGAAGCAAGCCGAGGGCAGAGAAGGGACCTCTCGTAGGTCACCCCACTGGAATGAGGCAAGGGGAGGATTTGAGTGAAAGCCATCTAATTGTGGTGCCACAGGCTGAGAGGAGTGGCGCGGGGCTTATAAGGGGGCTAAGACCTGGAAGACCCAAGGCTGCCAAGTCTTAGCAGGCTCACTCTGCCTTCAACTAGACCTCTTGTCTCTTTAACCTCGAACAAAGCGGTGGTCCCACTTGGCTCTGTCTGTCTGTCACACCAGGCTTGGTTTTTAGAGACAGTTATCTCACTATCTAGCCCAGACTGGCCTTGAACTCACTGTCCTCTGCCCCTGCCTCCCCCAGTATGCATCACCACACTAGGCCTCAGGGCTGCAGGCCTCTTTTGGGAGGAGGGTGGCACCCTGGCATCTTTCATGGCAGACTAACACAGAGAGCTTGGTGCTAACCCAGTGGCTTTCTGCATGATCCTGGAGGCCTCTGCTGTGCTGTTCTTGCCTCCGGTGTGCTGAGCCCCAGTGGAGCCCAGCTCCCTTCCCCCTCTGCCTGCGCACTTCCCTATTTTTAAGCTCTGTGGGCTTAATGAGCTGCGTACTGCTACACAGCTCAGCAGTCACCTTGCTCTCTAGCAACCTCAGAAACTGGCTGGGCGCTTCATACCTGACAGCCCTGCCCTATCCGAGGCCAGAGCTGGCCAGGTTCCCATCTGGACCCAGCAGTGGCTTCCCAATGGGTCCTGCACTCACTTGGGAGTGGCCTGCAGATCTCAGACCCTTGAGAAAGCTTTTTTTCCATATGCTGTGGTCTGTCTCTTTTCCCTTCCTCATCTGTGTCAGTCCATTCTGTAAGAGGACAGTGGAGCGTGCCACATACTGGCAGACACTTCTCTTTGAGGACAAACTCGGGACTTAAGGGTCTGAGTAAGTGGGACTAACTTGAAGCAAGGGTTGAGACAGTAATATCAGACATGAAAGACAGCGGGGGGAAAAAGGGAAACCTGGTGCCATCCGGGCCAGTCCTGTGTCTCCTGTCTGGGCACATCCTCAATGACAGGGCACTGAGGCCTCCAGAGATGGTCCTTGGGGCCATCACCGGACAGTGTTGACTTTGCAAAGGTTTTTCACATTAATTCTAAATTTTTTTGTTTGTTTGTTTCTGTTTTTCGAGATAGGGTTTCTCTATAGCCCTGGCTGTCCTGGAACTCACTTTGTAGACCAGGCTGACTTTGAACTCAGAAATCCGCCTGCCTCTGCCTCCCAAGTGCTGGGATTAAAGGCGTGCGCCACCATGCCTGGCTTTCACATTAATTCTAAATCAAAGGTTCCACACCAGCAAGAGAGAAGGACTGCCTTCCTCCAGTCCCCACTGCATTAGAGAAGGAGAGGGGGGTCAGAGGAGATGCCAGTCATCTTCACAAGGAGCCACAGCACGGTGGCTTGGGCAGGGCCAGAGAAGCTCAGAGCCATGGACCAATGTAGTAGGTGCTTTACCTGGGGGGACTCAGCTTGGGCAGTGGGCCCCTTGGAAGAGCCAAGATGACGCTGGATGAAGCTGCCTTCCTGCCTCACATGAGGAGGTCCTCAGATCTGTGACAGAAAAGTTAGAAATGTTGAGTTACACTAGTGACCTCTATGGATGCAGGCGAGGGCTGGCTCTCCAGGGACTTGGTATCAGCCAGGGGTCAGGTGACTGCATCTCTCTCTCTCTCTCTCTCTCTCTCTCTCTCTCTCTCTCTCTCACACACACACACACACACGAGAGTTCCAGAGCACTGCTCCAAGCTGTGTGTGTGTGTGTGTGTGTGTGTGTGTGTGTGTTGGGGGCAGAGCAGTGGCTTGGGAACCAGACTACTCTGTCACTCTGTAGCCTTGGCTTGTCACACCCTCTGGTTTGGTGGCTGTAAAGTGTGCTGCAAGGACCTCCCTGGGTGGTACGGGTGGACGTGTGCACCCTGGGGTGTGCTCTGTAGGGCAGTGCCCTCAGTGGGCATGTGACAGGAATAGACCCCTGCACATTTTCTGTGGGCAGCCTCCTGACACCCATGCCTCTGGTGCAGATCAGGGAGGCTGGAGCTCTGGTCATTTCTCTTCTTGTTAGAGAGGGACTATTCCCACATATTCATACCGCCCTCCCCCCAACTCAGATGTAGACAGAAGCTTCACCTCCTGAAAGAGGCTTTTGTGGGGGGCGGGGCGATGACCTGTCCCCAAGCTAGGCTCTATGGAGAAGCTGTCTTGGGAGGTGGCAGTATCCAGAGCCAGGGGCTATGCTCGGTGACATGATTACCTTTCTCACCATGCAGCCATCCAAAGTTGCAATTGTGAATAGTAGACTCTTGGTTCCTTCGCATGAGCTACTGATTTGCACCTGGTACTCTGCCAGACTGTTGCCGGCACCTGGACACCACCTCTGAGCCCACTTGTCTCCTTGAACCCCTTGCCTCAGGGCTGCTAACAGAGGAAACTCCCCACGTGGGCCCCAGCCTCTGCACCCTTCCCTTGTACCTCAGTGGCACCCATATTCCCCTGTTGGGAGTGTCCTGGAGTGATGGAGAGAGCTGAGATGCTGTGTGACTCTGGACACATCATCCTGAGTTGCATGCTCTGTTTTCCTTCTTTCTCTTTCTCGTACTTTAACTTAGATGCAGCAGGAACCCACACAGAGCTTACAGCTTCAACAACCAAACACAGATGTAGTGGCCATGGTGGATGAGGGTAACAAGGTTGAGATGCAGAGGATGTCAGGAGGGTGGACTGGGGGTAGGGCCAAATCAAGCAGAGGGATTGGAGGCATTGCCACAAGCCATCTCTGACCAGGCTGAAGCATGATGGGAAAAGAAGGATTGGGGTGGGGCGGGGTTTGAGACAGGGTTTATCTGTGTAGCTCTGGCTTTCCCAAAACTCGCTCTGTAAACCAGACTGGCCCTGAATTCGGAGTTCTGCCTCTCTTTGCCTCCTGGGTGCTGAGATCAAAGGCGTGTGCCATCAATGCCCAGCTGAAGGAGGGTTTCTTAGTGGAAGTTTGGCAAGGTTGAGCAGAAGCCTGAATCCATGGTTCTCAACCTGTGGGTCACAACACCTTGGGGGGGGGTTAATGACCCTGTCACAGGGGTCCCCTAAGACCATTGGAAAACACAGATATTTACATTATAATTCATGGTAGTAGCAAAATTGTAGTTATGAGGTAGCAAGGAAAGTAACTTTATGGTTGAGAGTCACCACAGCATGAGGAACTATATTAAGGGGTCACAGCATAAGGGTGAGAACTGCTGCTCTAGAAGGCTCTGAGCCCACCCTGGGAAATGACAGCCAACCAGCAGGCAGCCCACCTTGCCTCCCCTGTTGGTCGGGTGCAGTTGTTCCCTGAAGTCCCCAGAACCTGTTCTGCACGCGACACCCTGTTTTCCTCATTGTTTCCAAGTCTGTTCACTCTCTCAGAGCCAGGTTCTGTTTGGATGCCAGCCACTATGCAGGTAGAAAGAAAAGAAAAGCCCAGAGAGGCTAAGAGACCCACCTAAGCTCACCTGGCTGAAAGTGGCCTACCTGCCCCAGCCCAGTGCTGGCTCAGCCCACTTGGTGGCTCAGCCCACTTGGTGGCATCTGCTCTTTACCTGGCCCCTTACCATCAGGTTGGATGGCACAGGAGTCCAAGGTGGGGCTTTGCAGCATACATTTTTCTCCCACAGTGCTCCCTCTGCCAGCCTGGTGGGGCTCTGAGCTTTCTCCAGCCCCGTTTCCATATCTGTTCCAGCCCCAGGTCATGCAGGAGAAAGTTGGCTTCCGGGACTGTAATTATGCCCCCAGGACTTGGCATGACCCACTTTCGTTCCCGGATACTGTGAGCTGTCAGGGGCGCTGGCAGTAATGGGCATCTGTGTCTGGGCCAAAACTTTTTGGTCCTTGTTCCTGGCTAGTGTCTGGGAGGAGAGTATCCTCTTGAAACAAAGGGACCAGACTGTCCTCCCTTGATGACCCTTCGCCGGATATCAGAACTCCCATCATGCACCAGGACAGACCAGGATTGCTAGACTTTTTAGGACTTTTCACCTGCCACCTGGCCACCCATTACTTGGAGATACAGCTCTCCTCGTCATTTGGGAAAGGTTTGTTTTTGTTTTTTTTGGAGGGGTGGTGTATCAGGCACTCTCTTTTGTGTCCTGCTCAGCCTCAGTTTCCTCCTCTGTAAACTGGGAGTCATCATCGTTCCCTCAGTGGGAAGAAGCACAAACGAGGTGCAGCATTGAAGTTTGGAGAGCTGCAGTCATGGCTCCTTCGTCTGCACTTCGGGGCTGGCTTCCCTTCATGTCTCCCGGTGAGGCCAGCCTTTTCAGAGAAACTTAGAGCTGCTGATGGAAAGTGGAAGGAACCCTTAGTCAGTTGTGCCAGGACACCAGGGGTTCACAGTGGGGTCTTGGGTATATCCCATCAAGCCACAGGAGTCATGCCTGCTCCACCAGTTCAGAGGCTGAACCTGGCATCTCCTTAGTGAGCTGATTTGGGACAGTGTTGGGTCTTACTCAGCGTGGATAATTAGCTTTCAGCACAGGACCTCGTATAGGATTTGGGGTGAAAGAAAGTGACTATCAGAAGAGCAGACATGACTTAACTGCGCTAGGAAGGGTCAGTCTCAAGGCCAGGGAAGGTAGACATTAGTGAGCAAAGTTATCCTGTAGGTTTTGCTGCCAGACTTGGAGGGTGTGCTGGCCAGGATGACACCCACTCTCCCCTCAGGTGGATCATTCCAGGGTGGCAGGCTTTGCCACCCTGCCACTGGTTAGTCAGTCTGGCTTGTAGCCTTGAAGTCTGGCCTAAAAGGGAAACAGAGGTTTCCAGGAGAAGCCTTCTTGGCGAGACCCCACCTTCTCGGTTGCCCTCTAGGCTGTTACCAGGTTGTTTCTCTGGGCAGGGTTGGGGTAGAGTAAGAAAACACAAGAAGAAGAAACAAGCCATTTCTTTCTCATCATCTTTGTGGGCTGTGTGGAGCTGGGCAGTGTGCACAGGTAGTTGATACCAGCTAGCAGTGGACAGTCTCAGAGGAAGGAATATACAGAGCTGGGGAAGAAGGCTCTGAAACTCAGGCACCCAGCCACCCAGCTGCGTAGTAGCTCAACACCCACCCACCCACCCACCCACCTATCCACCCACTTACCCACCCACCCATCCACCCACCTAACCCACTCTCCCACCTACCCCCCTGCACCTACCCACCTACCCATCCCACACCTACTCACCTACCCACCCACCCACCCACCTACCCACCCCCACCCCATCTACCCCCCACCTACCTACCCATCTACCTATCCATCCACTCACGTACTTACCTACCCACCCCCCCACCCCCACACCTACCCACCCCCCAAACACCTACCCACCCACCCATCCACCCACCTACCTACTCACTCTCCCACTTACCCACCCACCTACCCACACACCCACACACCCACCCACACACCTACCTACCCACCCACCCATTCACCCACCTAACCCACTCTCCCACCTACCCCCCACACCTACCCACCCATCCACCCCACACCTACTCACCCACCTACCCACCCACCCACACACCTACCTACCCCCCATCTACCCCCCCACCTACCTACCCATCTACCTACCCATCTACCTATTCATCCACTCACTTACGTACTTACCTACCCCCCCACACACCTACCCTCCCACACCTATCCACCCCCACACCTACCCACCCACCCACCCACCTACCTACATACCTACCTACCCACCCACCCACCTACCCAGCCTCCCACCTACCCCCCCACACCTACCCACCCACCTACACACCCACCCACCTACCTACCTACCTATGTGGTAGCCCAGGCTTTCTTAGACAGAGCCTGGATTTGTGGTCAGAGCATAGCCCTGGGCTTTCCTGTGGATAGGGATCTCAGCCCTGGCTATTCTGTAGCCCACATGCTATCTGTGTCTGAGGATGGAGCTGTCCTACATTCAGGTGAGGTCTTCAAGGCTGTGGGCCATCTTGGAAGATGCAGAGCACTTTCCAAGGGCAGTCAGATAGTATCTTCATTACCCAAGTGTAGGGCCTTCAGCTGTGACCACAGCTTCCCGGGAAGTGCTGAGTTGAAAACCCAGCTGTCCCTTCCCCTGGGCTTTGTACTTCCCCTGCAAGGCTCTGTTCTGCACTCACGGTGCCTGTGAACACATTCACACCTATATTTATGCTCAAACATATAGTGTCCACTTGTATGTGGGCACACACAGCTTCCTGATAACATGTGTACCCTTCATGGGCCTGAGAGTTGGAACCAGCCTCTCTTCTAGCTGAGGTTGAAGATAACCTGGCACCAAAGTCAGGTTCCATTATTTGGCTGGCAAAGCCACCTTCTGCAGCTTCCCTCCTGCTTCCGTTTTTAGTTCCCTGGGCAGGAACCTTGCCCAGGCCTGTAGTCAGCCTGGCTCCTGGACAGACAGCAGGGGGCACTACGGGCTTAAACACTCATATCAAGCAGTAAGCAGGAAGACGAGACTTAGCCACCGTCCCTGTCACCCAGGCACAGTCCCTGTCACCCACCATAGTCCCTGTCGACTGGCCACAGTCCCTGTCACCTGGCCACAGTCCCTATCACCTGGCCACGTCCTTGTCACCTGGCCACAGTCCCTGTTACCCAGCTACAGTCCCTGTCACCCGGCCATAGTCCCTGCTTTTGAGGCTATTCTCTGCTTACATGTTGGTACTCCATGCCCACCATGTATAGATATACCCACTATGCCATAAATATACCCCTATCCCACATCCATTATACACAACACACTCTTCGTACCATGTGCTTTTATGAGCTTCCCTGTCTCATGTGCCATTCCCAGCTCACCCCCACAAACCCCTACCCATCACAGACACTATATAGCCTCCAGAACACCTCCATATATACCACGCTACATACACCCTACTTACCGCACAGCAGCATATAACCTGATGACACAACATACATCTTACCATATACACACCACCGCCTGTCACGCATAGCCCCACCCCACCCCATACACCCTACCTACCAAACCTCTACCTGCCACACACACCCCTACCTCTGTGCCCCACTCCCACTAACTACATGCACCTGGTTTTCCACCATACATTAAACTTCATACACCTATAACCTGCAACACATACATACATACATACATACATACTACCCACATGCCCACTATGTCCAGTATATTCCACCCACCATATACCTCAGACTCTTGCCACCCACATCACTACTTACTACACACACCACACACCTCAGTTCTATGTCCCCATGCCCTATTACCTGCTACATATATAGCACACATTCCTATCCCCCACTAATGCTACGGATTCACATATAACCCATTCCTCACACCACACTCTTACATTCCATGTCCATACGGCGGCACGTGACACCTCACACATTCCAGGTTTACACACCACACACCTTCTGCAAGCCTGAGATGCTGAGCAAGATGCTTGTGCGGTCAGAGAGGAGGAGTGTCCCTTCTGAGCTGAGGAGAAGCCTCTAGTGTGAAGGACAGCAGGGCAGGTGGAAGGCACAGTGTGCTTCATGCATGGCAGGATGTCTGTCTGTCTGTCTGTCTGTCTGTCTGTCTGTCTGTGTGTCTGTCCATCCTCTGAGCAAGCTTGTCCCCAGCCACACTTCTCTAGATCATGACCAGGTGCAGAGCGCCACTACCCTGCTTGTCTCTCTTCCTCGCAGACCACGTGCACACCAAGGCTCCCCAAGTCCCCATAGCTAGCGCGCCCTACCGCTTGCTTCCACTGTCCTGCTTAGCACCTATGTGGGCATCCCACCCTTCTGTCCTTTCAAGTGCAACGATGCCTGGGCAGTAGATGCCCATGTAGTAGACAGTGTGGCCTCCTTTCCTTCCAGGAGAGCTCTGGAGCCCCGAGGGAGCAGCTTCTGGGGCCAGAGGCAGCTGGGGACAGGTGACCGGGTTGGCGACTGGTCCAGCAACTTTAGTGCCTTGCCTGATGAGGTCAAGGAAGCCTCGTTCCTGTCCTTAAAGTGGTGGCTTTTCCACTCTGTCTCATCAAGCTGAGGCCCTCGCTTGAGGGGTAAAGAGCAGTGATGTAATGGAGGCTGATGGGGGCACCTAGACTTCAACCCGATGGTTAGCTAGCTAGGGGTACAGTAGTTAGCCCCTACTGGTAGGGCTTGGTGAGACATGGAAGGGGTAGAGAGTCCAGGGGTGACTGCTGTTGTCAGCCATGTGATGCATCCGGCTGGGGGAATGTTCTGGCTTCAGTTTAGATGTCTTCAAAAGACAGGCTTGGCCATGAGAGGCTCCTCAGTGCTCAGGCCCTGGGTGTGGGTTGAGAACTTGGTGACCACAGCTGCCCTTCAGGAGCAGAGCAAGGTGGGTAACCTTTGCTCAGGGCTGTGCAAGGGCTAAGGCCCAGGGAGACTGATAACCCTGCCCAAGGTCACACACTTCAATTGAACATATAGCCGGGCTCAGTCCCAGCTGTCAGATCCTCAGCCTCAGCCTCAGCCCGCAGCCTTTGGCTTCAGGCCATCTCTTGGGTGGCCTTGTGACTTACCGATCTTGGCCTAGATGTAAAGGAAGGAAAGTGAGTTTTTGCTGCAGCAGGAGAGATGGGAGTTAGACTCTCGGAGGGTATGTCCTGTTCTGAGGACCCTGGGGTGGGCAGCTTCCCCAAGTCTGATAAAAAACAGACCCTATTTCTCTCCGTGTGGAGTGTGACAGCCTGTTCTAAGGCAGAAGGACATGTGGACTGACCTGGGAAGGTGCACCAGGCTGGTGTGCACAAGCAGCTCAAAGAAATGGGTGATTTATTTTCAATGTGATCTGGAAAATGAACTCATTAAAACTTTATTCTCTGCCTCCCAGTACCAAATGTTGGACTGGAGCTTCGGTGCACACATAAAGTTGTGAATTTATCCTTGAATATCGATCGCTTGAGCCTGGCATCAGCGGCAGTCACCCCTCTGGCTCGCCGATTTCCGTGTCATTACTTGGCCTTCTGCAAACACAGCGTTAGGAAAAGATTAAACAAGCGGAATCTACTCCCTCTCCCTCATCCACCTTCATCAAGGCCAGAGCTGAGCGGATAATCTGCACAAGTTCACAGTCCCCACATCATATTTAATTGGTAGAGGTGGCAGTTGTGTGTGTGTGTGTGTGTGTGTGTGTGCACATGCACACATAGATGCTTTTGACTAGTGTGGACCATCAGAGCCTCCTGCCATTCAATAGTCAGATGTGGAAGGAGCTACCCGCTCCACCCATGCTGCAGGATAGGGTGGGACTCTAGGGCGCAAGCCTACTGCAGGGCAGAGGGGAAATGGGATCCTTGTGGGTGAGAGTGACCCTGGTGACATTTCCAGCTGTAAAGCCTCCCTGTGTGAGGCCTATTTATTGTTCTCTCTGAAAGGTGGGTCCCAGCTCCTGGGTCTATAAGGAGTGATTCTGTACAGATGTGCTATTATTGGATTCAAAACAAAAGGTAGAGACACAAAAGGGAACATTTCCACGGCTCCCTTCCTATGCTCTCCTCAGGGGCAGGGGCAGCCGGTGCCATCCTGCCTTCTGGCGATGCCCCTCCCCTTTGCACCGTGGCGTTCTTGATCTCTGTGAAGATTACTCCATGTCCTTGTATGGAAGAGAGCCTGCTGTGATGGTTCCACACAAGTGAGTGACTCTCTCAGGAGGCTTCACCTCTGCTCTTGGACCTTCCTAGACATGCTCAGAGCTGAGTGTGAATGCAGCAAGGTCTTTTCATGCCCACCTAACTGCTCTCTCCAAGTCTAAGGGTACAGAGTTGACAGACAGGGCCCACTGATGCTGTAAGGTAGAGGAGGGCCCCGTCCACCATCTTGGAATTTCCTAGGCTTGCTTCTCTGCCCACCCACAGTCTTGCTTCTTGTCCTAAGAGGCAGCTTCCTGTTGGTTTGCTCCACAGACTGAGGAACAAACAGATGAAAGAATTCTTCTACCAGGTGGTCACCTGCTCCCCAATCCATTCACCTCAGGCCACACTAGTTACCGGACCCCCATGGATATCAAGTGGCCAGGGACCCCTGATGTTCCAGTCTCTGCTAGGATACAGGCTCTGCCCACCTGCTCAGTGGATCCCAGCCTGGGGCCATGGCTACCCTGTGCATTGTGGCCAGAGGAGGGAGGAGGCCTTTTGTACCTTCTCTTCTGTTTAGTCCTCGTGTGAGTGCACTTGTTTCTCTGGCATGGTTGCCCCATGGCCCACAGCTCCTCCCCTAGTCTTACACCTAACAGAGTGGAAAGGCAGATTTAGGCTTGAATTGCTGTTCTGCTGAGCCCAAAGTGTGACCTTGGGTAGGCTGTCACTCACCTGTCTGCCAGCAGTGCTAGTGAACCACCCGTGTCCTGGCCTCCTCCCACACTGTGAGCTGTGGTCACTAAGCCTGCTGTTGCCATGGTGTCCTGCCACTGCCACAGCTACCTGGGTGGTTCCCTCACTCCCTGAGTCTCTTGGCCTCTGCCTCTCTGGCAGGTCTTTAAAAATTACATCGACATCAGTGTCCAGGTAAACTCCCCTAACCCCCTGTACAGAGGACATTGGACTGAGGCTGCAATGCACATTGCCAGATAATATTGCAGCCTGCTGGCCTGCTGCTGCAGGTACCAAAGAGCATGTGCATGCCAGCCTGTCTCCAGGGCCACAATGGTGACCATGCCTGGGAGACCCTTCTCCAACCCGTTTTTTACCTAAGCATTTCCTTCCTTGGTCTTTCCTCTCCAGGCCTTGACCCCAGGCCCTGTAGGCAGGGCATCTCAGCCGGGCTCCTCCGGAGCAGCTACGGCCTCCTCCACCTAATGGGGCCATTTCATGCTTCCCTGGTCAGGTGATTCCAAACGGCAGGAGCTCCTCTGGTCTGGGAGCACCTGGAGCCGAATTCATTTATCATCTTCAACTGCTCAGCTGGCTGCTTTGAGATCCTTGCTGGGCCACAGGAGCCCTGCATCTCAGAGGATGCCCAAGCTGGAGGGTGCGGTGGTGTGAGGCAAGGTGCAGTTAGGAGCTAGGTCTAGGGGTTCAGAGACAGATTCTGCTGCCAATCACCCACATTATCTTGACCCAGTCGCTTCCCTCTCTGGCCCCTTTTTTCTCGTGTCTTCAGCCTCTTCTCTCCTAGCTTCTGGAGATCTGTAGGGATGGAGACTACCCATCTCTGTTCTTATCTAAAAACAAGAGGACAGTGGTTTTCTCAAGTGCTGTCGAAGTGGTTGGTAAGCCGCTCACACGGAGATATCGGAGGAGAGCAACTGTGGACCCAGTGGGTAGAAGAGCTGCCATCCAGTCTTGTCACTTATTTACTGAGCACCTACTAAGTGTTTAGTCCAAACTCCAGAGAGTTTGTGAATCTTGAACTCTGGGGAATGGAGATGGACAGATGCGGTTGATAAAATAAAGGGTCTTTGGTGAGCAGGTGGTGAAATGAAGTCTGAGAAGGAAGCATGCGCTGCCACAGTTGGGCAGAGATGCTGCTTTAAATGCAGTCTTCTGAGGACATGAGCTATGTAGACCTGGGTGGGAAAGAATGGGTTTTTGGAGAAGGAACAGCTGTAAGGCCTGAGGTGGTGTCTGGCATGTTTGGGATATGCAGGGAATCTGATGTGACCAGGAGGATTGAGAAACCTACGGAAGAGGCAGGGGCGAGGGCCAGTCCTGGCACATGGCCCCAAAGGCTGGCACGAGGTTGTAATCATAATACAAACAAAAAGCAAGCGATGCTTGCTTGTAATCCCAGCACTTGGAAGACTGAGGCAGGAGGATTACCAGTTGGCTGCCAACTTGAGATTATAGTTATCCAGCATCAGTCAGTCTAATACCAGCCCCCAACCCACACTGGGTGTCATAGTTGCCTCCTATGGTTCAGAAGCCTGGCGCCTAGGGAGGGGAAAGAAACTAACCCAGATCACATGCCTGGCTGAAGTACTGGTCTGATTCCAGAGCCTGAGACAGGAGAGGGAGGGAGGGAGGGCGGGTGGTTCTTATAACCTCCAGGCTTCAGTTTTCTCCAGTCTGTTTTTGGGCGATGTCCCTGGACTTAGCTGATGTCTTCTGGAATAGTTCAGTCTGTAGTTAAGAAAAGACCTGTGGATTCTACCTGTCTCCAGTGCCCTGGTGACATGGAAAGGCCATGGCCATTGGCTTCAGAATTGCCTGTGAATGACATGGTGTGACCTGGTGACCCAAGGATCGCTTGTGAGGGCTGTGAGGCAGGGCTCTGTGTTTGTTCCCATCTGCTGCAGGACGACGCTTCTCTGATGATGGCTGTGAGTATAGCACAATACCATTAGGAGTTATTTTATTACTACCTTTGAAAGAGACCAGAGTGTATATAATTACCAATTGTTTTACCCAATGTCTCTGGACTATATTCTCTGGTTTTTGGTCATCCAAGCAGTGTTGGGTATGAATTAGATCTTGTGGAGTGTGCCTCAGACATTGATTGGTTACTGCCACAAGCTTTGTACCACCACTGCCCTGGCATATTTTGCAGGTAGGACAGCACTGCAGATCAAAGGTTTTGTGGCTGGGTTGGTGTATACCTCCCCTCCCCTCCCCTCCCCTCCCCTCCCCTCCCCTCCCCTCCCCTCCCCTCCCCTCCCCTCCCCTCCCCTCCCCTCCCCTCCCCTCCCCTTCTCTCCTCTAACTGCTCCACATCCCACACCTCCTCCCCACCCCACCCCATCTTCATGTGGATGCTCCCACCCCCACCCTACCTGACCTCTAAACTCCAGTCTCTTGAGGGTTAGGTGCAGCAAACATTTTTATGTATCTCACTAACACCATAGTGAAGGTTTAATGAGGAGATCTGTAACTTCCCTCCCCTCTGGATCCATTCCCTTTCGGTGTCTCATTGGAACATAACAGGCCTCTAAGAGATAACAATATACAACAAAATAAAACCCACTAAGTTTTGAACACCCAGCTCATGACAGCTCATAACACAAAGCCAACACATCAAAGTTGAACAAGAGAAAAACCAACAGAATGAAGAGAGCCCAAGAGAGGTCACAGGAGTCAGAGACCCACTCATTCACACTCAGGAATCCATAAAAACACGAAACTAAAATCCATAACATATATGAAGGATCTGTTTATCCCCCTTTTAAGTTTATTGATGCTTTTAGGAGTGTATATAATTACCAATTGTTTTATTCTTTGGCTGTGTTTTCCTGCTGGGTGTTTAAGTCCATGCAAGGTGGCCCCAGATTAACTTTTCTGGTTACTGATAAGGTCAGCTGAGACTCCTTAGAAGTTACTCTTAGGGACTTGGTGGGGTCCCATGGCTCTTTTAGGTGGTGGTGGAATTTAAAAAAAAAAGATTTATTTTTAATTATGTGCATGAGTCTGTGTGTGGGTTTGTGCAAGTGTGTGTTGGTGCCATGAAGGCCAGAGGAGGATGTCGGATCCGTGGGAGTTGGAGTTTCAGGCAGTTGTAAGCTGTCCTGTGTGGGAGCTGGGAACTGAACTCAGAGCCTCTGCAGGAGCAGTATGCATTTATAGGCACTGAGCTGTCTCTCCAGCCCCTGGTGCCCCACCCCACTGGTGTGAGCTCCTGGGATGGGTCAGAGTCTTTCCGACCAAGTAGCTTTTCTTGGAAGCATTGAAGACCTTTTCCTCTGTGCTGAGCTTTCTCTTTGTAGAATAAATGGTGATGACTTCAACCTCTGGAGTCTCCAGGTCTCTCTGATCAAGAAACCATGGCATGTGACTAGCTGGAGCTGCAGGGTCTTGTCTGGCTTGCCCCGTCATCCCCTGAGACCTGGTTGACTGGGGAATAAATGTTGGCTGCCCTCTTGGTCCCTATGTTCTCATTGGCTTTGTCCATTGAGGGTGGTTTTGAACACCCAGCTCATGACAGCAGTGAGACAGGAGGAATGGGGTTTAAAACTTAGCTTTGTGTGACACTTTGACAAAGCTTGACAGGGACATTTAAAAAATAAATCCTGACTCTGCAAAGGCTTGTTTTCCTAATTTGAAACTGAACTCAGTTACCTTAATAAAAATAAAATCTTGGTTCTTTAGGCAAGTTTCTGTAAACCCATGCTGTTTTTAAGTTTTAAATTTCATAAAGGTCTCTGTGACATTATCTCTGTGACATTATCAACTCTTTGGCTTTATCCTAATCTCTCTTTGTGTTTATTTCTGATAGTCCTTTGCTTTTGGACAAAATCTCTGTACAAAATCCTCTCTCATCTCAAACATTTTATTTTCTCCTTAACTTTTATTAAACATGTTTTATATTTATAACATATATATATGTATAAGTATAATCTTTTTGCTTTTGACAGAATGTCTTTTATTAATTCTTTGACAACTTCATACATGTTAACAGTGTATCTTGGTCATATCAACCCTCAGCTACTCTTTCACACTCCCTCGGGTACCCCTCCCCACTTCACACCGTTCCCACTTTTTCTGTTGTGACCCGCTGAGCCCGTTAATGTTGCCCATTGGAACATGGGCTGACTTTGTTGGCTCGATCTTGTGCAGGTCACCATAGCTACAGTGGGTTCCCAGAGATCACACCAGCAGAGGTGGTGCACCAGGGACTGGAGAGATGGCTCAGTGCTGAAGAGTGCACACTGCTCCTGCAGAGGCCCTGAGTTCAGTTTGCAGCACTCACATAGGACAGCCTTCGTGACCCCCCTTGTCATGTCGTGTCAGAGACAGAATCACATAGCACTTCTCCCTGTCCTGCTCTTACTTGCTTTCTGTCTTCTTCTTCCAAGATGAGATGCTCCCTGCGCCTTGAGTGGGAGTGGGTGTGTTTGATATAGATGTCCCGTTTAGAGCTGACCACTCACTAGTCAAGCTATTTTTCAATACTTGTACCAGTGGTCTCTGCATTGACTGCTACAGAAAGCAGCTTCTTTGGCCAAGGTTGTGGGCAGCACTAATCTAGTGAGTAAATGTAAATACTTAGAAAATGGTCTATAATATGTCCATATAGCAAGGCAATAGTAACAGGGTTCCCTCTAGGGCCTATACCCCCTGTACTTATAGGCTCTTGACCTGTTTTGCAGAACCAGGTATGAATTTCCTCCTGTGGAGGAGACCTCAAATCCAATCCGGAATGGGTTGGTTATTCGCATACATGTACAAGGCATCATACCTCTGTTATAGCAGTGGGTACATTGTGCCTGGCAAGTCAGTATTGTAGCATGCAGTGTTCATTTCTGGCTTTCCTCCCCCCAGGGTAGAGCACATTGTGGCATTCTGAAAGCTAGTGCCTTACTTACTTTTCTATTGTGGTGGTAAGACACCATGAGCAAGAAACATATAGTAGAAAAAGTTTATTGGGGCTTACAGCTTTGGAGGGTTAGAGTCCACGGCCATCATGCTGAGAAGCATGACAGTAGGCAGACAGGCATGGTGTCGGAGCAGTGGCTGAGAAGTTCACATTTGAGACCCAGCTAAGAGTCAGAGAGAGCTACCTGGGAATGGCATGAGCTTTTGAGACCTCAAAACCCACCCCTGGAGACACGCCTCCTCCAACAAGGCCACGCCTCCTCCAACAAGGCCACGCCTCCTAATCCTTCCCAAACAGTTCCACCACAGGGGACCAAGCACTCAAACCTATGGCCTATAGGGGCCATGCTCATTCAAGCCACCATACTAGCTATTAGGGAGGAAGTTTTGAGGTGACCCCCCAGCTTGATTTCTCTGCCCTGAAACCAAGGCGTGTTAGGTTCCTACTATCAAGGTCTGGTGGACAACCAAGAACAGGGGTCACAGTGTGGTGTTTTGAGGTCCTCTGAGGCCTTCCTGATTAACAGTACCTAGGGAGACATCCCATACTTGGCACCAAGATTTTCATTAAACAACCATGTCTTTTGGGGGAAGTGCTGTCCACCTATATAGGGAGGGTGTCTGTTCTCAAACTCCTTAAAAAAATTTTTTTTTAAAAAAAAATAAGCATACCAAGTAGTATATTTCTAAAAGATTTGACATATAGCCTAGGTTTTAGATGATTCAGTTTCCATCACTTCTTTCCCCCGTGTATCTCCTTTTTTTTTTTTTTGGTTTTATTTTTCTTTATGAAATTTAGAAAACATTTTTAATGAAACTACTTTGTATTTTAATGAAACCCAGAAAGCTATATCTGAAAGAAAGGCAAAACATTTATAGCAGCCATGGAGATAATATATGTATTTTTTTTTAACCACCAAATTTAAATGAACCAATTTGTTAAAGATTTAAGTATTTAGAAACCACATTTGTTTTTTTTTTTTTTTAATTCATTTCTTACTTGAGCTCACAAAGCTACAAATCAGGATACAGTTCTGGCTTTTTGCTTTTGTTTAGTGCCTGCCCCTTTCCTGCGGTCTACGTGTGTACGTCTGCAGGTGTGTACTTCTTCATTACTCAGGGAGAGCTGAAAGCACAGACATAATTCATCGTTCCAGTTTGGGCTTGCAGGACCAGCAGAGCCTACAGAGACCCACCCTTGAAGAGGGCTGTGCCCTGGATTGGGTGTCCTTGTATTCTGAAAGCCAGGCTATTCACTCTGACAATAGAGACCAGAACAGTGACTAATATCAACTGAATTACACCTGACTGAGACTGCTTAGTTAAATATGCCCTTTGCTTTTCATTTTACAATCTTAGTTACATTATAGACTAAAAGGAACTTGGGCCAACAACGTCTTTGGTTTATGAACCACAGGAACACTATGAAAACACTAGCACATGCCCCAGCATGCAGATACACATGTAAAGACAAGACAGACTCTTAAAATGCCAACCACTTTACCTTTTGTCAGCTTTAGGATCAAATAAATCAGGTCATTTTTCATAGCATAAGCAATCCTTAACCCCAGATCTAGGCTTTTAGAGAACTGACTTCCAGTATAAATAAAATAAAATAAAAGGCTTGTAGCTTTAAAGATACAGACCTAACATGATTGGTCATGGGGCTTCAGCAGGGTGAGCTGGCACCAAGGCTAGGTTCTGAAATTACTATTATTATTATTATTTTAATTGAATAAGACAAGAGCCTTGAAAGGCCTGATTTCAGAAGGGGGAAGCACAGGTGAACAGGCAATATCTTTTATATATTAATGTCAGAAAAGTAAGTTAAAATGTACCTTAAATTGTAGGCATTAGTATTACTTTAAGATTTAATAACAGCCATTTTTATTGCATTTGGAGTGAACACACGCAAACTTTAATTTACTGCTGATTTGGATTGCCCTGCCTATAATTTTCATTGTGAAAGGGGAATTTAATGTAAAGATCTTTGGTAAACATTTTACCCATTTTTGAAGGAAATCTATGTATCCAATGTAAAATTTCATGGAGCTTTTTATCTTATGACACTGGTGGATATTATTTTATGTAAGCAAATAGCGTTTTAAAGTCTTCTGAGAGGCTGGTTAGATGAGTTGGGGGTAGCGGGGCTTGCGGTCAAGCCTGGTGACCTGGAACACACACAGTAGAAAGAGACATCTGAGTGTTTCAACTTGTCCTCTGACCTCCACATGTGCGCTGTGACACGTGAGAACCCCACCAGACAGACAGACAGATGCTAAATTTTAAAAAGCTTTATGAGATATTCAGTAGACCCAAAGATACCATGCTAATATGTTTTGGGTTTTTTAGACTTATTTATTTATTTTATGTATGTGAGTACACTGTTGCTGTCTTCAGACACACTAGAAGAGGGTATTAGGTCCTATTACAGATGGTTATGAACCACCATGTGGTTGCTAGGAATTGAACTCAGGACCTCTGGAAGAGCAGTCAGTGCTCTTTAACTTCTGAGCCATCTCTCTAGCACCACTAAGACGTTTTAAGAAGTTAATAATGCCTACATTTTTAAGGCAGGGTGCCTCTATTAGGCCTTTTAACACAGTCCACAAATACTCATATTTATACACAGGTACATACAGTTTTAAAATAGGCATGCCAAAGAGAAAATAGAAAGGAAATTTAGTGTGTATTAAAGAATAGAAAAAAACCTGATGTAGCTACAGGTTTTGTTCCCCAGCTGAGTTCGGGGAGGGGTTCTAGAGAAAATGACATACAAGAGTCACATGGGGGTAACTGTGAGCACACTTGACACAACTATGTTAGTGAAGTAAAAAGGTTCCCCCCCCCCTCGTCTTTGGAGGGAAAGAGGCTGACTCTTCGGGCATTGAGAATTCTGTCTTTTGTCTGTCTGTCTGTGTTTTGTCTGGTACCTTCAGTTCTGTCCCATGAAGTTGTCACATCAGGATCCCTTCCTCCAGGCTGCACACAGTGTGAGTATCAAGAAGGCAGTGCCCAAATGCTGAATTTATGGTATGAAGATAAAGTTTCTGGGCTAAACTATTCATTTGGGTTAGTGAGTTCTGGAATCGTCTTTGGGCAGTAAAAACGGAAGGAGCAATAGGCCTGCCTGGCATGAGAAACTCTGTTGTACCCCTGGGAGAGCAGGAGGAGGAAGGCAAGAGTCCTCCCCCCTCTGCTGTGCTCCACAGTCCCCCTCCCTCTGTTGTGTCCCACAGTCCTCCTTCCTCTTCTGTGTCCCACAGTGCTCCTCCCTCTGCTGTGTCCCACAGTCCTCCTCCCTCTGCTGTGTCCCACAGTCCTCCTTCCTCTTCTGTGTCCCACAGTGCTCCTCCCTCTGCTGTGTCCCACAGTCCTCCTCCCTCTGCTGTGTCCCACAGTCCTCCTTCCTCTGCTGTGTCCCACAGTGCTCCTCCCTCTGCTGTGTCCCACAGTGCTCCTCCCTCTGCTGTGTCCCACAGTCCTCCTCCCTCTGCTGTGTCCCACAGTCCTCCTTCCTCTTCTGTGTCCCACAGTGCTCCTCCCTCTGTTGTGTCCCACAGTCCCCCTCCCTCTGTTGTGTCCCACAGTCCTCCTTCCTCTTCTGTGTCCCACAGTGCTCCTCCCTCTGCTGTGCTCCACAGTCCTCCTCCCTCTGCTGTGTCCCACGGTCCTCCTCCCACTGCTGTGACCCACAGTGCTCCTCCCCCTGCTGTGTATCACAGTCCTCCTCCCTCCTTTTCAGGTAAGATGGACTGAATAAGAGAATATGGATGCGGCCTGGAGCTCTGCAGAGCAGTGGAACAGAGCATGTTACCTGAGTCCTGTTGCCTACCATTTCTGTTTAAAGAGTGGGCTTTGGACACTAGTGGGACATACGCAGGCATCAGATGTTGCCCTTTCTCTTTGCATCTCCCCCTAGGCTCATAGAGAGGCATGGAAAGCTTCCTATCCTTTCTGTCTGTTCTTACGAAACCTGTCTGACTACAGGATGGTGTTATCTTTAATTTCCCGTCTTTATCTGAATTTCCCATCACCCAGCTTATACTGAGGCCAGAGAGGATTACAGGAAAAACCCAGTTCCTTTCCCTTTGTGTTTTCACAATAAACCTTATCCCAATACATAAGGCTGAGCAGTCACACGGGGTCCAAGGGACAGGGTTAGGTGAAGAGACAAGCGTTGGGGCCTCTGGAGAGAGGAATTCCTCATGTCCACTCCGAGGCCTTAAGGACATCTGTTGGAGCTCTCTTCCATCGCGCGTTGCCCAGGTATCCAAGGCAGATCTGAGAGTAGCCACAGAAGGACCAGAAGCTCTGGCTTGGATCTATCAACGCATCCATACTTACCTGCTCCCCAGCCAGGGTCTGAACCTAAGCTTACGTTGTCTCTCTCAGAAATGAGTCCCGTGGTCCAGCCCCTGCTGGGATGCCTGTGGGTGACTTCTTTTTTCTGGGTGAATTAAGACAATTCTCTCAAGAAGTGGGGAGCAACCGAGAATATTCTCAAGCTGTTGGGCTGCTCTCAGAAGACACTGCGTGTTATGAGTGGCCTTGGCTTTTTATGCAGTTTTAAATTGTCACTGAGGTTAAAAGAGCAAATGGATAGCTTTCCCCACCTCCTTTAGACCTCATATTCCGAAGCCTGTCTTGTCACCTGGGGCATTATCTCAGTATTCTTGGGAATAATCTGCAGTAAGGGAACATGGAGGAATTTAATGCAGTTAGGGTATAATGAAGGAATAAACAAGACATTGATATAGTGGCGTGGGCAGGCAGAGTTAAGGAAGAGATAGATCCCTGGGAGTCAGCACGTGAAGCCGGCTGGCTTTAGGACCCTAAGGGAGACAGAGTCCATGCAGGTCTCTGGGGGACTATGTCTGTGGCCTAGGAGGCTGGGCAAGAGCCACTGCAGCACCTGGTCCAGAGCCCTGCCTGCCATTCCTGTCATCTTGGTGGGTGCTGGGAAAGGTGGAAGGAAGGAAGGATAGAGGAGACCGAGTGACTGTCAACAGCACAGGAGTGTGTGAGTGCGGTGTGGTCTCATTAGCACCAGCATGGCTGTTCCCTGTTTGCTCACCCATGTGGTCAGCGGCCAACTCCAGGAATTTCCCAGATTTCAGCCAATTTGAAACGCCATTCTGCTATACATTCGACACCCAATGTGTGCATCATTGTCTCGACTTATATCCCAGGAGGGTGAGGGAGGAAGGCCAGGCACATCATTGGCCCTTGGCCACATGGGCTATGGGAAAAAAGACAGGAAGGGACAGGTACCCCCATACTACCCTCTGTGGGAGTTTGCCCACTTCTGAGTGCTCTGGGAAAAGAAGGAAGGAAGGGAGGGAGGGAGGGAGGAAGGGAAGAAGGAAGGAGAGAGAAACACCACCTATCTTACCCCCTGGCCAGCTTGCCAGCTGATTAAGATACAGATCTGAGTCCAGGGCTTAGCTGCTGAGACTTTAGGATCTTGTGACCCAGAACAATAAATTAGACAAGGGACACATAGAAATAGAAACGGAGCCAGTTTACTAAGAGAGGAAAAAGGCCCGGCTAAAGGTGGAAGCAGGCTAGTGATTTGGGATGACAGATTGTCCAGTGTCGTGTATTTAGGGCATTTACATAGCACCTGCCTTTTCAATATTTGTATATTATGGGCATTTCTCAAGCATGCTCTGCTCTGTTTGTTATACGTGGCCAGAACGATGCTGTTTGCTGTGTCAAATGGACAGCCACACGACCCCTTCCTTCCATACCACAAATACCCACCACCCAACACGGCTGTAGACCTTAATGCAGGAGCTAAATTTATAATTGGAAAGCTAAGATAAATCTTGGTGACATTAGCTGTGTGACTGGTTCTTTTTTTTTTTTAAGCATTTAAATTTTTTATTAGGTATTTTCTTCATTTACATTTCAAATGCTATCCCGAATGTCCCCCATAACGCCCCCCCTACCCACCCACTCCTACTTATTGGCCCTGGCGTTCCCCTGTACTGAGGCATATAAAGTTTGCAAGACCGATGGGCCTCTCTTTCCAATGATGGCCAACTAGGCCATCTTCTGCTACATATGCAGCTAGAGACACGAGCTCCGGGGTACTGGTTAGCTCATATTGTTGTTCCACCTATAGGGCTGCAGACCCCTTCAGCTCCTTGGGTACTTTCTCTGGCTCCTCCATTGGGGGCCCTGTGTTCCATCCAATAGCTGACCGTAAGCATCCACTTCTGTGTTTGCCAGGCACCGGCATAGTCTCACAAGAGACAGCTATATCCGGGTCCTTTCAGCAAAATCTTGCTGGTGTATGCAATGGTGTCAGCATTTGGAGGCTGATTATGGGATGGATCCCCGGGTGTGGCAGCCTCTAGATGGTCCATTGTTTCGTCTCAGCTCCAAACTTTGTCTCTGTAACTCCTTCCATGGGTGTTTTGTTCCCAATTCTAAGAAGGGGCATAGTGTGTGTGACTGGTTCTTAGCCATGCCACTGACAGCAATCAATCAAAGAAATAGACTTCATCAAAATTAAAGACTTTTGTATTTGAAAGTTCATCACAAAAAAAATAAGAAAGACAACCCTCAGGTTAGAGAATCGTTTTGTAAGTCTTGTGTCTGACACTGCCCTGTTCTCGGTGGGGTAGAGACACCACCGCTGTCTCCTGCAGCAGAACGGGTGGGGAATGCAACCCTAACTCCCTATCTGACAGGAAACTGAAAGCCAGAATCTGTAAAGGACATGATTTAACAATAAAAAGACAACTATTTAAAAGGGGAGAATAGATTCCACAAGTTGTCCTCTGATCTCTGCAGTTACATGGTGGCACACGCATGCCCTACCCAATAAAAATAAAATGATTTTTTTAATTGGTAAAGAATTTGAATGTACATTTTCCTAAAGAAAATAATCAGGGCTGGATAGATGGCTCAGAGGTTAAGAGGCTGCTCTTCCAGAGGTCCTGAGTTCAATTCCCAGCAACTACATGGTGGCTCACAACCATCTGTAATGGGATCAGATGCCCTCTTCTGGTGTGTCTGAAGACAGTGACAGTGTACTCATATACATACATACATACATACATACATACATACATACATACATACATACATCTAATGGCTGATGAGTGGTGTCCAGCTGCCCACCAGACAGTAAGGAAATGCAGGTCATAATGACAGACAGGAAAAGCAAATGAGCCAGATGTGAAGACTGTATATCTTAGGAAGGTGCGTATGTGACACAGAAGCAGCTAGTGTGAACACAGCACAGCTCTGTCCTGTCTGGACGTGAGCTGTAGAGGCTCAACCCCGGGAGAAGAAGAATAGTGCCAGCATGCAGAGAGCAGGGGAGAGTTTGGGAATTCATAAGAGCAAGACTTTAAATGAAGACTGGGGTTTGTGCTTGTCTTGCTATAGACGTGTGTGTATAGATATGTGGTTATAGCTACACATAGATGCATTATATATATATGTATATATATCATATTCATAGTGCATAGTTATATAATATATATGTATATATATTATATATTATACACTGACGTGTGTGCCTGTATAGTGGTGCTGAGTACAGAACTTGGGCAAGCACATGCTAAGCGGGTGCTACCATTTAACTCTTCCTCCAGCCACACAGCACTGGAAACTATTACTAATGGAGTGAAAACCTCATGGTACCACCATGTACATACAGTAGGAGATTATTTAGCCACTTAGTGATGAAGACAAAATGGACTCATAAAGGAAAAGATAAAGCAGGATGCCAACTTATGTATGATATGGGCTAGACACATAAGACAGAATGGATACGGGCACAAAGTGTGCCAAGGGTCTTAGTTCTCTGGCTGGCAGGATTGTTGGGTCCCCCACGTCTCTGCCTCTGTCTTTCTTCCCCTCTCCTCTGGTTTCCCCACGTGGATTGGTGAATACCACCTCTTTGCTCTAGGGCTGTTGGGAGGAGCAGGGCTAGAGACGTGGATCTGAAAAGGTCCAGAGCAAGGCTGGAGGCCAGGACAGAAAGGGAAGGGACTGGGAACGTCCCTGTGTCATGGGGACAGGCAGAGTGCTAGTTGAGCCATTCCGTGGAAGTCAGGGAGCACCAAGGGGGACCTCCGTGAGAGCCTTGCTCCGAGCCATGGGAGGCTAGAAGTGAAGGACCCAGGAGAGCAGCCTAGGCTTCGGAGCCAGGCAGAGACTGTCAGGCTGGGTCCCGCTGGCAGCTGGGTGGCCTCAGGACAGTTTAATCCCTCAGCCTGTTTCCCCAGCTGTTAAGTGAGACGAATGTAAACAAAACAAACAAGACCAACAAAAGAGCCTCCGACTGTTTGGGTTTAGTGGCTCACACCCAGCAGGTACCTGTCACAGTCCAGCATGCCCTTACTGTGGCTGTCGTCTCTGCACATTGTGACCACTCTGCTTAGCATCTTTGCGCTACAGAGTGGGAGATGCATTCTTTTTAAAAAATGTATTAGTAATTATTTTTTTTGTTAAGATTTACTTATTTATTATATGTAAGTACACTGTAGCTGTCTTCAGATGCTCCAGAAGAGGTAGTCAGATCTTCTGGTTGCCGGGAATTGAACTCAGGACCTTTGGAAGAGCAGTCAGTGCTCTTAACGGCTGAGCCATCTCTACAGCCTGGGGAGATGCATTCTTAGCCTTTAGCTTGGAAACGCTCCCCGGTCCTTTGTGCAGAGCTTCTGGGATATTTACCCTGCTTTCTTCCTCTCACCCCCAGCTATCCCCTCTGCCACCATGAGAAACATCTTCAAGAGGAACCAGGAGCCCAATGTGGCTCCGGCCACCACCACTGCCACAATGCCCCTTGCACCCGTCGCGCCTGCCGACAACTCTACGGAGAGCACGGGTCCCGGGGAGAGCCAAGAAGACATGTTCGCCAAGCTGAAGGAGAAATTTTTCAATGAGATCAACAAGATCCCCTGTGAGTGGCCCTGTGGCCAGGAGGGTTACTGGGCTAGCTTGGGAAACCTATGTCAGGGCAGAGGAGGCGGGGGGCCACTGGGCTGGGATCTGCTGGCTTCTTTCTTTGGGTCTAAGTTTGGATTTCCGCCCCAGAGGCATGGGTTGGGAGTGTGATCTGGAATTGGAAGCCACCAAGGGAGTTTATGTTACACACCCCAAGTTACCGGAGCCAAGTTCAATTTCAAATACAACCTGAAATCCCTCCTCAAAAAAAGATGAAGATAAAAGGTGTAATATACAATTTTATTCAGGGTTTTAGCAGCATTTAGAAACTGCTTTACTTGAGTGTGGAAAATGAGGCTTTCAGAACACCCGGAAAAGGCTCTCTGTGTGGAACCAGAGTCTGCTGTGCAGGGTCAGCTACACTGGTGGGAGCCAGGGCTTCAGGTATCATAGGGAGTGGAGAAGGCATTCTCCGGCCCCTCTGGCTAAGCAAGGCCAGCCTTCTGGGAGAACTAGAGCCAGAAAACCCCAGCAACAGCCTGAACTTCTCTTCTTCCACATATACTGCTGTCTGCTAACTCAGCAGGCTGTGTCCACAAGGGGGCAGTCAAGAGAGAAGTATACACACACACACACACACACACACACACACACATGGGGCAAGAGAATGGGGGAGTCCCAGTCTCAGCCCACATATGCCCATCCTTGGGATGAGGGCCGTGAGGCTTAGAGTGTCTACCCTGGGGCTCTCTGTGTCGGCAGTGCCCCCCTGGGCTCTGATCGCCATGGCTGTGGTTGCTGGCCTCCTGCTGCTCACCTGTTGCTTCTGCATCTGTAAGAAGTGCTGCTGCAAGAAGAAGAAGAACAAGAAGGAGAAGGGCAAAGGCATGAAGAACGCTATGAACATGAAGGACATGAAAGGGGGCCAGGTAGGATGCTGGGGAGGGGCTGGGCTGGGAGAGGCCCTGCCCAGCTTTACTGGTGCTGAAAGGTGAGGCAAAGGCTTCTGGGCTTCCACAGTTAAACCACTCCCTCCTTTGTATGAGCTGTTCCCCCACCCTCTAAGCAGGGGCCACATCCTCTACATGGGCCCCGGTGCCACACCTATGTTATCAGGTCATCCACCCCCAGCTGAAGGGGAGGGGACTTACCCACATGTCAGCATGCGCTCAGCCTTGAAAAGGCAAAACAAGGGAACAATGTATGACTCCCAAGGAGGCCACTGGGACAGAGTGCTAGACACCCACGATGATCACCAGGAAGACACTATTGGGTAACATTGAGTTTTCCTGCCAGGAGAGACTGAAGGACAGATACATCTAGTTGGCCGGGGGCGGGCCTCAGATGAGTGGTGGGTGGAGGGGCAGGTTCGAAGGCACTAGGACAGGACCATGTGGCATCCATCACTCTCAGATAATGATGTATCAACCCCAGCCTGCTGGTGTTGGTTTCAGCAGGTCCCTTAGCAAATCTCCTCTAAGTTTAGTCTGGGGCATCACTGTCCTCTGTTGTCTGTTTGGGGAATGACTGGGAGAAGTCTTTGATCAAAAACAAGGCATCATATTGAAGGCTGGGAGGAGGGACTAAGCAGCCAAAAGCAGCCAAGGGACAGGATGGCCTTTGAATGCTCATGTGTCCGTGTGCCTATTGGGCCTCAAAGCCTGCAGAGTGTGTGTGTGTGTGTACGCGTGCGTGCACGCATGTGTGCACGTGCACATGGATGGTGTATATATTTGCTCATGTATTAGTATGCATATGCTTATATGTCTGAGTACATTCATCCATGTGTGTTCCTGTGTACATACATATGTGTGTGCATGCATGTGCACATGGATGGTATGCTTGTGCGTGTGTTAGTGTGTATATGCATGTATGCATGGGTATGTGCATGCATGTATGTTCCTGTGTATATACATGTGTGTGTGTGTGTGCAAGCATGTGTGCCTGCAGCCCAGCCTGAACTCTTCAAGCAGCCATGACTTCAGGGCTCCTGTGAGTGGAAGGATTTTCTCTTATACCACTTCCTTCTCTTTCTGCCTCTCTGGACTCGCTCTGTTCCTGACTGGACTGCAATCCTGGTATGTCTCATCCAGGTTGGGTAAATCTGAGCTGGGCAAAGGACTGAGAGGGTTTTACAAGGGAAGTGAGCCCCCTGCCTCTAGAAGCTGTTTAGCCTGTGGTGTGGTGCCTGACTGACCCCACAGGGAGGAGAGATTCTTGCCCAAGCCAGAGTCATGTCTTCCTAGTATGGGGCTGTAGAGGAGCTGAGCCCAGCTCAGGCCTCTCTCCTCCCCTTGAATGTTGGTTTCTGTTGCCTGCCTTGTACCCTAAGCCTGTGGGTCTTCCCATGGCGTCCCCTAAGCCTGTGGGTCTTCCCATGGTGTCCCCTAAGCCTGTGGGTCTTCCCATGGTATCCCCTAAGCCTGTGGGTCTTCCCATGGAGTCCCCGGAAGTGCTCCGAGTCACACTTTGGGGGCTTTGGGGCAGCTTCTGCTGTCTTTGTGAAGGGCTGTTCTGCCATCTCCTTTAAACTTTCTTCCTACCTGCAGCCTTCCTAGGATGACGACGATGCAGAGACAGGCCTGACTGAAGGAGAAGGTGAAGGCGAGGAGGAGAAAGAGCCAGAGAACCTGGGCAAATTGCAGTTTTCTCTGGACTATGATTTCCAAGCCAACCAGGTGTGTGGGCCTGGGGAATGGGGATGGGGTGTGGGTCGAAGTGGTTACCCTAGAGACAGGTAGGCCATGCGCGTCTTTCTGTGGAGTGGGACAGTTGGAAGCCACAGGGCATATATATCTTTAACCTTGACCCTGGCTTCCACCATAACCCTCTACTGGGGAAAGTCTTTTAGATGAACTCTGCTATTAACTTACTGGCTGAACTTGGCCTGGCCCCACTCCCAAGATTCCCACTTGGGGTGAGGCTGGGGTGTTGGCAGGAGCCCGGTCTGGGACTAGATCAGGTGCTGGAGCAGCCCAGAGGCTCAGACACATCCTCTTACTCCACAGCTCACCGTGGGTGTCCTGCAGGCTGCGGAACTCCCAGCCCTGGACATGGGTGGCACATCAGACCCTTATGTCAAAGTCTTCCTCCTCCCAGACAAGAAGAAGAAATATGAGACCAAGGTGCATCGGAAGACACTGAACCCAGCCTTCAATGAGACATTCACTTTCAAGGTGATGGAACCCGACGACTCTATCTCACTCTGCCCCTGGGTTCTGCACACCTTGCCCTGGTCCTCAGCCTTGGCTGGAGCCCTGGGATATGCTCAGTATGGCACAGGCTGTATGTAGTAGCCTCCCTTCCATCTTACCTGCTGGTTTTTACAGTCTGCTTGGTACCTGTGAGCGACACAGGCCTACGCTCCTGGGGTCTTCCCATAGTGTCCCCTGGAAGTGACAAAGCCACTTTGACCCTGTCTGTCCCCTACAGGTGCCATACCAGGAGTTAGGAGGCAAGACCCTGGTGATGGCGATTTATGACTTTGACCGCTTCTCTAAGCACGACATCATTGGGGAGGTGAAGGTACCCATGAACACGGTGGACCTTGGCCAGCCCATCGAGGAATGGAGAGACCTACAAGGCGGAGAGAAGGAAGAGGTAAGAGTGGCGAGACCAGGCTTCTCACTGTTGGCTGAGGCTTGCCCACCACATGTATGACAGGGGGAGCGGCGGTTTGAGTCAGGTCTGCTGGTGAAGACTCCAGCTCCCCACAGCCTGGCTGATGATCCAGGAGAAGCTAATTAACCCGAGGCTTTGGCGCCTTCCTTCAGATGGTTCCAGCTGGGAATTAACTGCCCATCTCAAGTACCTTGTACAGCTCCTGGTGTCTGTCAAGCAAGCCATGAAATAAGGACGACCTTATCATTTTTCCTTTTAAGGTCCCACTGCCCATCAGACTCTGTACCTCGGTTTACCCACCAGAAAAGCCAGCCTTGATTCGATAGGATGCTCAGTGTTTGGCTTATCTTCTAGCTACAGCAACCAATCCCCTCATCTGCTGTATGCCAGAACTCCCATTCCAGCTACTTTGCCAGCATGGGTGACCCGTTTCAGCCTGCACGGTGCTCAGTAGAGGTGCAGGATAGATGGGGCTTTGCCTTTTGTTAGAGATGAGGGTCTGCATACCTGAAGGAGGGCATGAATGGTTGGTCTAATCCTTACCTTGGCGGCCCCATCTCTGAGAAACTGGGTGTCAGCAGAGCCTTAGGTCAGGAGTCCAGAGACCTCTCCTGCCCAAAGCTATGCTGCTGTCTGACTCTGAGGAACAGGTCTCCCAGGTAACCTGGATCTCTTGTTGGTTACAAAGTGTCCTTGCCTTGTCACACAAAGGTTTAAGTGACATAATATATGGAGAGGGAAGTGCTCTGAGAACCACATCGCCCTGCAAGCCTCGTAGCTGATATCGAAGGATGGCGGGGGTAGGGGTGATCAGGGAAGAAGCTCACTAACCACTAGGCCACCCAGCACTTGCTTCTTGTGCCCCTTTCACAGAGCCTGGTGGGGATGGGAGCATACCCTACATCCACCAGGCCTGTCAGGTCCCTCCGCTACAGCCTGTCCTCTGCCTTCTTGAACGCCAGCTTCCCCAGGCCATGGCTGCGAACTGCAGTGTGAGGTAGTGATGTTGGAAGCTGGAGACCACCTCTGCTACAGACATGGGAGCTGACAACTGGGCTGAAGTCACTGCTTTGCCAGTCTTGCCGACATGGGGTCAGCCACACTAGAGGCCACTGGATAGCTGAAGTGACCTAAATCCTGCTTCTTTCCCTGGACAGCCAGAGAAGCTGGGTGACATCTGTACCTCCTTGCGCTACGTGCCCACGGCTGGGAAGCTCACCGTCTGTATCCTGGAGGCCAAGAACCTGAAGAAGATGGACGTAGGGGGCCTTTCAGGTGATGCAGAACCACTGGGAGCCAGTGTGTGGCAGCAGTGAGCCAGTCACTGCTCTGAGCCCAGGGGGAGAAGAGAAAGTCTTACTGGATTCTAGTCACAGGCTTTCCAGTCCACCGCCACCTGCCTGTCCATATCTGAGTGTCTTCTCATAAGTAACCCTCTGGCCACACTCCAGGGGCTATGGAGGAAAAGACAGAAGAAGAATTTTGTTCTCCAAGTGAGCTAACGACACAGAACTTTTCTTAGGAAGAATCAGAAGTGGCAGGGCAGGGCTTAACCCAAAGTCAGCCTTTCTGCCATGCCACAAGAGTAGGGGATATTTTTCCAGAAGGGGCTACAGGCTCTGCCAACTCTGTTCCGAAAGATGCTGTTGGTTCCAGAGTTACCTGACATAGGGCTAGCCTGTGCCACAGGATGCTAATGGCAAAGCCTCCTACCTCTGCTGAGCCTCCTCAGCCTTATAGCTGGGGTTTGGCTCTGTCACTGACCAAACCTGTGCCCTTGGCTGGATCATTTCCCTCGTGCGTCCTCAGACTCTTACTGGTCAGTTTAGGAAGACTGGCGATGCAGGGTCAGGACTTGGCAGAAGTGTGCTTTGGCTTTCAGTCACCTCCCAGCCCAGGCACCTTACCAGGGAGTCCCCACCCTTCCTCAAGGCCTTTCTTAAACTCAGAAGTCCCCCTAACTTTGTACACTAGGAGCCTAAAAGTGAACAGTTAGAGATAGCCCAATACCTTTCCTACCTGTGACCCAAATGACCCCTCTGCTTCTGGGACTTCCTGTCCCTCCTCTGGGCTTCCCAGGGGCCTGGCTTCAGCAGGGTGGAGACCTGGGGACACTAGGAGGGCCGTTGGAGCTGAGGTATCGCTTGGGTGGGGGCTCTCTCTGCAGACCCCTACGTGAAGATCCACCTGATGCAGAACGGTAAGAGACTCAAGAAGAAGAAGACGACAGTGAAGAAGAAGACCCTGAACCCCTACTTCAACGAGTCCTTCAGCTTCGAGATCCCCTTTGAGCAGATCCAGGTGCTAAGCCTTGCGGGCCTTGGGTTCTTGGGCTCTGAGCTAACCAGACAGGCGTGGGGAGTTAGTTAGAGGTCAGCCATGGGCTGGGTATGTTCCAGTGGGAAGGATCTGGACCCAACAGTGCTGGGATGGGACCCTGTAGAGGACCCTTTTAAAGGGCCTCCATTACCTGAACATGAACTGATTTTTAAAAAGTTATATATTTCTGTATATCCATACCATTTACAGTATAGACTGACAGGAGAGAATATGTATTTAAAAAGTCATTTGTATTTGAGGAACACTTGCGTGTGTGTTTTTTTTTTATTATGTGTCCACTGACCTCATTAGAGGCCACTCCCCTTCCATAAGGTCTTACAGTGCCTAGAGCACTGTGTATGTTCAAGTACACCCGCTGGCAGGAATATAGGTTGCTTACCAAAAAAAAAAAAGTGGTGGCCTCTACAATGAAATTTAATTGGAGTTGGACTGGAAGCCAGAAACCTGGAGGCACTTCCTTATCATTTGTAGTGCACAGTGGCAGAGGAGAGGGCATGTCACGGGCTCCCACTTCTCCTTTGAAGTCCTTCCTTCCTTTGCTTGCCTTGCAGAAAGTCCAGGTGGTCGTCACCGTGCTAGACTACGACAAACTGGGCAAGAATGAAGCCATCGGAAAGATCTTTGTAGGCAGCAACGCCACAGGCACGGAGTTGCGGCACTGGTCCGACATGCTGGCCAACCCTCGGAGGCCCATTGCCCAGTGGCACTCTCTTAAGCCTGAGGAAGAAGTGGATGCTCTTCTGGGCAAGAACAAGTAGGCTCCAGCGGCCGGGGCCACGCCCCTGAGGAGCCACGCCCCCGAGGAGCCACGCCCCTGAGGACACTGACGAGATCCAGAGCTATCAATACCTCAGTTACGCGACCTTAGAGGTTTCTTCATTTGTTTGCGGTGTGTCCTGTTTTTCCTTCCTTTTTCTCTTTTTAAAGACCAACTTCCTTTTGGTGGCTGTGTGAAGAGAGTCCCCTAAGAGGTGAAAGAAAAGCCTGGCTCTGTTATTGTCCCCGGATCGGTCCTTGTTGCATGCCCTTTCACGGTTTCCCCCTTACCCCAAGTGGGGCCCTCTACTGTCAGACAGTTGAAGCACTTCCTGCTTTTCCTGGGTTTTGGACCAACAAAATGGCAAGCACATTCTGTTTCTTGACTGTGAAGGCAACATAGTGGCCAGCATTTTGTGTGTGTGTGTGTGTGTGTGTGTGTGTTTGTATAGGTGTACGTGCCCATCCATCCCCACCTGCCTGTTTTGAACATCTCTCTTCATTTTCTGGAATGAGTCACGGACAGTGAAGCCATGTGAGAGGAGAATGTCTTCAGAGACGCCAAGGGAAAGCGAGCCCACTGCCTAAGCGGTCAGATGCCAGAAGAGAGCTTGCAGGTGGCCATTTGGAAGGCGGCGAGATGTGATACTGGATGGGTTCAGAACTGGGACCAAAGCCCTTGATGCCATCATAGACGCCCTCTTGTCAGTCATGGCTTTCCCCCCCGGAGTGGGGTTTTGGGGACATTTGTGGAAATAAACTATTCACCAGATTTGTCAGACTCTGCCAGGGACTGCCAGCCCTGGGATGTCGCTCCTGTTGACAACATCAAACTTTGAAGAAACAGAAGTCCTCTTACTCAGAAAGCCTAGAATTAAGCTCCCGGGTCTTTGCCTCGCCCCTCTGCAGGGTACAAGCAGCGCATTCATTTGCATCCACACACCATCTTGCCTGTGTTTCCCTTTTTGTGTGAGTGGAAAAATACCATCTGAAGACAAGTGCTTTGCACAGAGCCAGAGACCTGTTAAAGGGACGCTTGGGTGTTTAGTTCCCTTGAGGTCCAGGTAAGGAGGAGGTGTCAAGAAGGGGAGCTTGGGTGGACAGTGACAAGCTGGAGAGTGCCGAGCTCCTCGCAACTCCCATTCCTGACCCTCTGGACCCTTTGACCCTCAGTGATGGTAGCTGGAGTGGCCCCGGCCAACCTGTGGAGAGGTCCCACGCTTCCATTCCTTAGAGACAGTTTTCTTGGAATGCCAGGAAACACGGGGCATTCATTTCAAATGGGCGGTGGAGAAAACGTGCTAAGGTTTGCATCCTGTTTAGTTTGTGTTTCCTTCCCTGTCCCCTACTTGTTCCCAGCATTGATTAAAAAGCCATATATATGTTAGTCAGGCTTGCACTAAGTACCCTTCCCAACCTGCAGCCTGGGCAGGGGGACTTGGGCTCCCTGTAGCCAGAGGCTGTTCCTTTCCCTTGGTCTTGCATTTGTTCTTGAATCTCTCAGGCCCTTGTTTTCTTATCACAGAAAAGATACAGCTTTTCCGAAGCCGGCAGGGGTGGGGGACACGCTCTTCATCAGCAAATGTGGCAGGACATCTGCTCTGTCCCACCTGGGCCCTTCCGTTTCTTGTAGGTCTCAGAGATGGATGGTGTTGTAGAGTTTGGCTTTGAGAACCCAGCATGGAGAAGCTGCAGTGGCTTCATTTTAATTTTAGTGAAAATGCATACGTGGGTTTGCTCTGCTTTTTTGTTTTTTGTTTTGGTTTAAGTAGGGAGTGAGGTACCACTTCTACCAGAAACAGACTGTGAAGTAGGTTTGACTTGCCTCTCTTTTAGAGACCCTTTTTGCTATTGGCCCTTGGTACCTGGGAAATTGTGTATTTCATACACTATCTGTATGTGTGTTTATGCTAAACACTGAGAAAGGAGGACTCTGATAGGATTATGGGCTGTAGTCCTTGGGACCAGAGTTCTGGTCATGGTAGAACATTGTTGGGCATCGGGTACACTCAGAATTCAGGTGGTTAGAGAGTTCCAGGGTCCCGGTATGGACATCTGAGGTCACTGGATTCTTTTCTGTGCAATCTTGGTGCTTTCCTGGTCCCTCCCCACTCTTGCTCTTCTCACCCACATTCCATGAAGCCTGTTCACAGAACCTCTCCCCAACAACCTCACCCTTCTTCCTGTGTTCTCCTGACCTTTCTCAATCACCTTTAAACTCCTGGGTTCTCCCCTACAAACCACACTCAGCCCTTCTGTAGTCCATAGTCCTACTGCGCTGCGGACAGAGGAAAGGGAGGAACGGTGGGTGCCTCTGTGGTTTGACTGTCCGGGGGCTTAGACACAGGCCAAAGCTCATTCCTTGTGGGCAGT
This sequence comes from Mus caroli, assembly GCF_978045245.1. NCBI lineage: Eukaryota > Metazoa > Chordata > Mammalia > Rodentia > Muridae > Mus > Mus caroli. The sequence goes on from NW_028227256.1 coordinate 131,320,576, forward strand.
CTGCCAGGGCTTTTGACTGATCACTAGTTTGGAGCCAGCATGGATGCTGGGAGAGGTTCTCCTCAGGCTTAAGGCTGGTCCTGGAAGAGCCACCCAAGCAGATGGCGCCTGTCCAGGTCCGGGGGCCAGGCAGGAACATGTTGAGGCTTAACTGTTTCTATACTGGGGGAGGGGGAGGGATGATATGACCCAAACCCCAGCACTGCATTCCAAATCTTCACTGCCACCTGGGGGGTGGGGTATAATTTCTGGGGATGTCCGGATCCTGGGGTATCAAGACTACGCAGAGACAGTCAATGTTTCTGGCTGGTAATGGATTCTAGATATTTCTGTGGATGCAAGTTTTTATCCCAAAGAGAGGAAAGTATTAGAGGGCTATTTGTTTTGTTGTTTTGTTTTTAAAGAGAGCTAAAGACCATGAATACCCACACTCCACTCAGGATCTGGGGGCTCATGTCCTCCCTGAATGATCCTCCCAGAGTGGAGCAACCTCTGCAGTGCTGGGGCAGTTGTGGGGACTTAGAAACAAAGGCTGAGGCCTGGGGATGAGGGAGCTCCCAGCCCAGCAGGTGCTTGGAACAAGCAGGGGGAGGCCCAGCCAGAGACCTCCGTCTTTCTTCCCAGGAAGCCAACACATCATTTTGTTTTTGTAGAAGTGGTTTGTGGTGAACTTGCTGGCCCACGATTCAGTGGAGGAGGAGGGAGGTTTTTTACCACAGGCCTCTTCATAAAGGTAGCTTTTATAAACATGTCTCTATGCTGGACTCAAGGGTGAGCGATGCTAGCAAAAAAAAAAAAAAAAAAAAAAAAAAAAAAAAAAAAATCCCTCGTTCATTTAATGTCATGTCAGTTCATGAGAATCCCAGGTTCTCAGTCCTGTAAGGAGAGTCTCTGTTTGAGGGCATACAGAGCAGCAGTCTTCCTGAAGGTGGGAAGAGATGGAACGTCCCCATCCCCTGCTCACCGGTGCCTGCTCTGTCTCTCTGTCTCCCTTTCACTGCAGGCCGCTTGGGGTCTTTTCCCAGAGCCAGTGGGTAGCAACAGGTGGTCCATAGCCCCCTAATGGCTGCCAGATTTGGCAAATACAAATTCAAAATACTTGGTTAAACTTGAATTTCAGATAAGCAAATAATTTTGAAGTTTAAGGACGTCCTATGCAGTATTTGGGACATACTGTACTGTAAACAGTGATTCATTGTTTAATGTGAAATTTAAGTTTAATTGGCCAATCCTGTATCATGTCTGGCAACGTACCCTCTGGCTCCTTCATCTCTCTTTTCTTCAGTCCCAGGGGCCAGAGGCTGGTTACCACAGTTTTGATTTAGCCTGTTTTCTGAACTGCAATATTGAGAAGGGGACACTGTGACTTGAAGATATATGAATATACTTTATTTTTGAAGTAACAACAAAACAGGAACCTTCTGAAGCCATTGAGCCTCATCGGACCCCTGCCCCATTTAGTTATATATTATAAAAGAAGATGCTATTCTATAAACATACAAGCAGAATCTTGTTTAATCAAGATGCATGTCTACAATTCTGTATATAGCCGCATGGCAATGCTGAGAGCCCCCTTGATCTCCCAACCTGTTTTACAGAACTGCCTGCTCCTGGATTTTATGTTGTGTGAAGTCTTTGTCCTCACCTCCCCTACAGGGAATGTCCACAGTGGGAGATAATGTTCTGGCCCCGGTGCCAGCCCTGCCCAGGGAAGATGCTGAAGGACCCTGGCCCCGAAGGCAGGCCTGCTGCATGTCTACAGGGCTAACCCTTGGGGCACAGTGCACTGTCTAGCCTGGCGTCTGGTGTCCCGTTGCTTCTGTGTTCCATGTGTGTGACGTGGTTCCTTTCCTCCCTCTGTCTTGAATAAACTGAAAAGCCATAAAGGGGCCTCCTACAGGAGGGTGCCCTCGACTCCTTCCAGGAGCCCCTCTGTCCCTCTAACTGGCTCCCCACAGAACACTTGTGAAGGGCTCACCTGTCCGCCACCCTTTCACACTCCCTTAGCCCTGTGTCATGAGGACACTTGGTGATTCAGGGCTTCTGGTGGGGTCTCAGGCTGGCTTTTGTGGCCTGAGTCTGATGGTGGGACTTACAGGCAGGGCAGTGGTTGTGACTCTGTGGCTTGGATAACCTTTTAAGAGGCCCAGAGGCAACCAGGGTTTTCAGAAGCAGTCAGCAGCCCAGTCTATAGCCAGGTTCTCAGTGGCAGTCTGGGATGAGTATGGCCAGCCCTGCCTATGTTTCCCTGAGCCCACAGAAATAGTGGAGGGGTGGCCCATGGGGAAAACTTGGAACTGCAGTGGTGACACTCTCCACCCACTCTTTCCTTTGTCTGGCAGTGCCACAGAACAGGGTGCCCTGAGAGCAAGGTGGGAGGTGTGGTGGTGAAAAGGGGCCACTCACAACTGAGGAACGCTAGGCTCTGCCCCTCACCTCAGCTCCCAGGGCAGCCTGAGCAGTATGGCAAGTAATGAGTATATGGGTAGACAGGGCTGGGGCAGCTTGGGCATCCACAGAACGCCCCCCCCCCAAGAAGCCAGTCGTATGTTACCAATCCAGGGGACCTCAGACAGAATTGGGCAAGTGTACTGGACAAGGCCAGGGGCAACAAGGTGGGGCTGGCTGGAGATCTCCAGTCTCCACAGAAACTGAAATTGGGAACTGTAGCAGCAGAACGGAGTCTGGCAAAGTGGCGGGAGCAGTGCGTGGGCCCCAGTTTCCCCCACAGCTTTCCTCAGCAGCCAAGAGTTCAGGGAAAGGACCTGCAAGCCTGACCATTCTGCCCTAACTCCTGCTCACCTAAGGATTTGATTTGCTTTCTGAAAACCTTGGGCCCAGAAACTTTCAAAACTGGGGCAGAAGCTGAGCGAGCTGTGTTCCCCCTGGAATACACTGGCCCCGCCAGGAGCCCTCCCTGTCTTCCTAAGGAGGACGTGTGTAGCCCTCCCCATTCCCACTTTGCTTGGCAATGCTCTCTCCATTCCCTTATGTGGACTCTGTTGTTCTTGTCTGATCTCTTGTCAAATTGTTATTTTGTAATGAGCTGCGTCTCCTTATTAAAGAAAAGAGCTGAAAGCAACCTGGGGGTGGGGAGCATTTCTATTTGTTTTTTATTTTTAGTGGACTTGGGTGGGGCGGGGCGGGGAGCCCCCAAGGGTCAGCAACGTTGGGGAGGGAGGTGAGTTGGTTTTGGAGCTCTGGCCTCCAGCTCAAAAGTGAAGGAATTGCAGCCTATCCTCTTTTGGGTTTGGGAGAAGGACATGGAGTTTCTGGTGGATCAGAGTCACATGGACGGATGGGGGTCTACCCTCCTGGGACGATAAGGACTGTCTTACATCCTTAAGTTCCCTCTAGAGGACCTGGGCTTAGGGGACAGCAGCAGTCTGACCTTGGCATCAGGGAGGCTGCTGGTCCCAGGGTGTAAATGTTTAAAAGTGGAAAGTACACAGTCTCCAATCTTACATGGTAAAGACTGTTATCTGTCTGTGCTGAGACAGAGATAACAAAGACCAGTAAGGCTTCAAAATGCTTAGGGACAGAGTCAGGGGCACTGTGGCCAAGACCAGGAAAGGATTAAACTCTGTTTTAGTTCTTAGACCTAAAGACTGTCACTTCATATTGTGTGACACTTGTCTAGGACCATAATGTACTCGACTTTCTTGTGTTTTGCATCAAATCCAGATGGCCAAGGAGCAGTAGAGGCAGGTGGGCTGAGTGCCCGTGTGAGCTGGCAGGGCCCAGATCTGGCTGTCGGGCTGTCTCAGTCCGGCTGGAGGCCATGGGCTAGGTGGCCTGGCTGCACAGGGCTGAGAATGTGGGCACCTGGGTCTGCTGCAGGGAGGAGCCAGGATCCCTCCTGGTACCTATGGGCAGTAGATGAAACAGGCTCTACAGACCTCACCTAGCCAGCGGCGTCCCAGAGAAGCGATGCTTGTGGTCTAGGGGCCCCCTGTATCAGACGTGCTTTCCTCTGCTTCAAGCCCCAAGGCCAGGGCTGAACTCTTCAACTGTGACATCATCCCTGTTTCTTCTTGCTGCTTGAGCTACAAACAGCTGGGTGACAGCAGGGGGAAAGAATCTTCCCTCCCTCCCAAGCCAGTGACCAAGGATTTCCACTTGGCAGGAAGCAGATCCAAAGCCTGGCTGCCCACTCCCCAGCCCTGCCAGCAGTTGCTGCAGCGCCTCCCTGAGCTAGGTGCCCTTCCTTCTGTCAGGATTTAGATCCAACCTCTAATGATCCCAGAGTTAGTTTTATTTGCAGAGTTTGGAACCAGTGACCTAAGGAACCCTTCCTTACACAGTGGAGGGCTGAGGTAATTGGAAGCCTGCAAGAGGCCAGCACCACCGCCAGCTCTTACCCTAGCTTCCTTGTGTAGCATGGTGGTTAGGGTGTGGTAGGCTCAGGTGGGCCATACATCCCTGCTTTTTACCTTTAAAGAAACAGCTACCTTCTTAGGTGCTGGGAACTTGCATTTCTTCTCAGGGTTGTTCTGGTGCTCTAAGAGCCCTTCCCCGGGGAGGGGAAGTGGTGACCGCAGACTTGTGGTTGCCTATGGCAGAGACTTTGCAGTTGGGCTGCCTGGTGAATGGGAGGTTCTATCTCATGGCACAAAGGTAAAACACAGTTTTATTTACTCATTTATAAATACTGCTGTGTTTACAGGCATCTTATAGATGTGAATATTATTCCCAAACTTTCAAACACAGAATACTTAATACTATATAACAACAGTCAGTAAAACAAATCCATCCATTTCAGGGTTGAAAAGGCCACTCAAAATTGCATAAAAATACATTCAGTTCAGGAAGGCAGCCTGGCTCCCCACCCTCGGGAGCCTCCTCCAGGTGTATTTACAGTTGACTGAGGTTAATCCACACAACTCTGGCTGGCGAACAGCTCCACTCGGTGCAGCAAGCATGGGTGAAGGGTAGAGAGAGGAAATACAAAATGCTAGTGCTGAAGTGGTGACCAGGATTGGAGCGGAGCACATGTGCCTGGAAGAAAACGTAAAGCCAAAGCTGGGTCTGAACCACTGACCCTGCAGAGGGAAAGGTACCAGCCAGGAGGAGGGCTGAGCTGCCAAGGGCTCAAGGGATGCTGACTAGAAAGGTGGCCATGTTGGACGGGTGCATCCTCTCCGAATCTTCTCCCTGTACCCTGTGCCTTCTGGTACCTTTACCTACAACTGCTTTCACATAGTCTCCCCCATCCTAGGATAGGCTGGGTACCTTCTGCTCAAGTTCTCAGGAGAGCAGGGTGGAGAACAGCACAGACACATGCATTCTGGAGAGAGTCGAGCTGGTGCCAGCCTGGGTATCCCTTGTTCAGGATCCCAGCTCTGATGCCCACTCTGGGTTCAAGAGCATGTCAGAGGCTCTTCTCACTCCTCATGGTTGGGCCTTTTGTAGATCTTCTCTCCTGCTTGGCTGAGTGGCTGTCACTATGCAAACAAACTCGTCTAGCCTGTGCTGAGGAAACACTTCTGCTTTCAGCCGGTACCAGTCACATCTTTCAGAAAAGATAGAATGAGCAGACATGACCCTGAAACAGAGGGGTCGTGCTGACCTATAAGCCAAACCTGGTCTTTGAGGGCTGCTAGCACAGCCAGGGAGTTTCGACAGTAGATGGGGGTAGCCATGGGTGGTGGGCGGTATGACATGCTGTTGGCATTTGAAAATCCTCAAGGACTCTTGGCTAATTAATGGAAAACCTCTTCCCTCGAGCACCATCAAGTCCAAGTGTAGAAAAGCAAGGCCATAGGCATGTGGAGGGAGCTGAGAGGGAAGGAGGGGGGGTGTGCTTATTTTGGAGGGGCCTCGGTTAGCATCTTGGTGACACCTTAAGGGGCCACCCAAGCAAAATTTTATTGGAAACATTAGGGGAAAATTTAGAGGCAAAATAACAAAATGTCGTTCTGGCAGATTCCCAATTTGGATGGGAGAAGTGCTTTGGGAAACGGGGAGGGCGATGAGGAGCAAGAGACAGAGCACACTGGGACAAACTGTACATCCCCATTCTAGTCAGGAAATGCCAGACCTGGGCACCCAGGCGCTGAGTCACCAGGCACCGCAGGAGATATGTGACCCTTAACCACAGCTCTCACAGAGACGTGGCCACGACTTTCACCTACTCTCTGGCTTGTCAGGAGGCCAACTGATTCTCCTCAGCCCTCAGAGACCACTTCATCCCTTTGTAGCTGTGACAGTGACAGCTTCTGGGCTATAATGAAGTTGATCTATTTTTCCAATCTAATCAGAACACAAGCAATCAATAGTTGTCCCTGACAGAGTCGACTGCTCCGAGCAGTGTCAATACCCATTAGAGGAGCTGATTAAAATCTCGCTCAGCTGGAGCTGAGGGACGAACTCAGTGAGACAGAACACACTTGCAGGTGCAGAAGCCTGGCTTCCTTTCTCCCAGGCTCCGACCCCCACCCTGTTCCACATGCACACACCTTCCTCTGCCTTTTACCCACTAAAGCATGCAGGCACCCAGTCCCAGGGTTTGTCCCTTTCCTCACATCCAATCCCCAACTGTACGCATCTGTGCTGTGGCCATGGTGTCTCCTGGGAAGAGCACCTCCCACAGCAGCCTGAGGAAGGCTCTCCTGCTGCTCAGGACAGAGCTCCAGACTAGAAATGAGTTGGTGTCAAGCAGAGAGTCTGAGACTGAGCAAACCCAGCAGCAGCAGCAGCAGCCGGTTTCCTAGGATGCACACTGTACGGGTCTAGGCTTCCCAGCAGCTCCGATCTCCACCAGCTTGGTAATATTTTTACATAACCACCAGGAGGGAAAGCAATCACATCACTACTCAATCGCTTTCAATGTTAAATTCACTTTCTAACACAGAGGGGAGGTCGACCCTGACAGGCCAGTCTTAGCCTGAATTTGGGAAAAAAGCAAGACTGATCCTGAAAATTCAAAGTTAAGCAATTTTTGAAGCAGAAATCTAAGTGTAAAAAAGTCCTCATCTTTGAATAAATCACAGAATTTTAAGCCAAGAGGACTTTAAAGTACTCTGGCCTCAAAGCTGCCTCACTTCCGGGGTTGAGGGAGTCTATATTGTTTGAGGCTTTGCACTTCTCTTCAGAATAGAATGGCAGGTGAGCTGCAGCTATCCTTGGGCATGGATGTGGACAGGGCCCTCTGCTGAAAAGGCGTGCAAACAATGGTCAGAGCTGTCTCTGCTAGCAAAGGCTGCAGAGGGGCCAGAGAGCAGAGCCCCACAGGGGCATGGCTTGGAGAGGCCCTTCACTCTGGTTCCTGTACTCTCCTGAGTGGAAGCTGCCAGCAACCCCCCTGAGCAATCCTTGCATCTCAGGGGCTGAGGCTTGGCAAGCAGGGTGAGGACACATCCCACTGCTAGGCAGACGCAAGGAGGTGCGGCTCTAAGACAGAGCTATTCTTCAGTCTTCAGAGGCAACGCCCTTGGATGTGCACAGCTCTTCCCCTAGAGACAGGGATGGAGCTGGGGATTGGCACTTCCAAGAACTGTCTGGAAAGGCTCTAAAACCCTGAAAGGCAAGCAGGCAAACTCCAGCCAGAGGCTCTCTGGACTGACCAGTCGTTACCCTCAAAGGGGGCATGGGTATTAAAGGCTATCAAATGAATGAAAACCTTGTCACTGTCTTAATTTCCCATGAAGACTGGTGTGACAAGGCTGAGTCCTTCCTGCCTGCCTGCCTGCAGTGGGACAGTAAGCTCCAGCCACGAGATTACTCCCGAGAAGCCAGCAGGTGAGGCTGGTGGCCACTGGGGAGGTCGACCAAGCAACACGGGAAAGGGAGACTGAATACACACAACAGCTGGCCTCAGGAGGCCATGTCTTTCATGGGGGCTTTCAGTCAGTCTGATTTTGAAGAAGTGGAGTTCTCTTCTCTGGAAGAGACCACATTCACAATGCTTCTAATAAGGTTAGTGGCCTGAAAGAAGTGCCAGGAATGGCTTGGGACCGTGTGTGCTCTGATGGGCTCTTGGCCACAGAGGCTAGTACTGCCGAGGCTAAAAAGCTTGCCAATAGCTTATCACAAGGAAACCTTCCCGGTAAGAGGTGGCATCTTAAACATGAAGGCCACATACAACGGCAGGTATAATGCCGGTTTGTGAGGTTTTTAGAACCTTCCCTTGCGCTTCCGAAGGCCTTCCCTACGCTTCCGAAGGCCTAAGGGCGTGCGACTCCGAATGCCTTCCCCAGACCTGTGAAGGAGGAGGCTCTGTTTTCCTACGAGCCCGTTTTCTTTCCCCAAGAATGAGGCAGCAGTCCCCTCCTTCCCAAAATACAATCCGCGCTATGAGAACTGGTTGGCATCTTGTCGACATCTAGCAAGAAGGGAGTGCTTCCTATAGCAGAAGACCGGTCTTTCTCACCGTGGCTCAGTGCGCCACAAGAGGAGAGCAGGCCAACACAAGGCTCCTCAGAGGAATGGGTGAAGTGGCAGAGAGAGAATCTTACATGTGCTGAAAGTACCAGAGGAGATACTGTTCCCATTCTGTACTAGGGACCCTGAATTACAAGTTCTGTTTAAGAGCACACGAAGTTTGCAAGGGCCACCAAAAAGGACAGTGGTGTCCTCATGAAAAACTAACAGAGGTAGTGTTAGAATGGTCCACATCACTAGCAACCCTCAAACAATGAGGCATTAAAGGATGTGTCCTTTAATGTGAACCAAAGGACAAAATGCCACATTATACCCATCAGCACTGGTATGTCGACAAGAGCTAGCAGTTTAACTGTGTGCTAGAACTACGGCGTATTCTATATACGCTGAGGCATGATAAGCTAGAGGGCTGCTTGCCTAGACTCTAGAGGATGGTAGTCCAGATGTGACAGGCATCAAAATCACAACATCTGAGGAGGGTCTCAGGGACTAGGCAAGTAGAGACCACTACACCCACACCTCGTGTGCTATCCTGGCAGGAAGCAGCAGACCCCAGCTTCTATTAGTAAAAAATGTAATAGAGGTGCCTGAAGTTCAAGTAAGACATGCATAGCTCTCAGTGGCTGACCACTGAGAGCTATGGTCAGAGTTATGGCAGCGGGGAGGTACAGGGACACTGGGCCAGAGGGTCTACGGGGCTAGCCACTCCTGAGAGTCCACAAGTACTCTTCCTCATCTGCAGTCTCTACCCAGCAGTCACTGATCCTGTTGGCGTCTAGGAAGGGACCTCTCCCCTGGATGTGGCCACCACAAAGCAGTCCCCACCACCCAGGCAGTGTCACCGCAGTGTTCCAAGTGTCCTCTGATGCTCTCACGTCTCTGGCCTGCTTCCATCCCCTAGTCTAGCTTCCGCCCCGGCTCTCCCCAGACCTCCTTGCAGCAACTCCGCTTCTCATTAGGAGCAGGGGCCTGAGTGGAGAAGGGGAGCAAGGCAAACTGGAACACTCAACACCCAGGCCTCCTCTTTCTGGAGAGAGGGTCTTGCTATGTAGCTGGCCTCAAACTCTTGATCCTCCTGCCTCAGCTTCCCAAGTGCTGGGATTATAGATGCATACTACTTGTACAACTTGGAGAGTACAGAAAATCACTTTGTAAGCAGACACATGGGAGATAAGAACAACAGGCTGACCCTTAAGCCATCCTCTAGCTTCGCAGGGACAGGGTCACGGCACCGAGGCAGCAGAGGGACGAGTTTCCAGACAGCTGAGGCTGGGAGCTCGGCTTCGGCTTTTACACTATCAGGGTGGAAGGAGAAATCACCAAAGCACAGAAAGAAAAGGAGCGAGAGAGTCCAAGGCTGCCTTGGCCTTGCGGAGAGGGAGGAGTGAGGTTAAGACTACTCAGTGATGTTCCTAGGTTACTGATAGAAAAGTAAAAACAAGTCAGTTCCTGAGAGGTGAGAAACCACCTCAGCACAGAGCCACGGTCACCTTGGACTCTAAGCAGACAGCTCCAGAGGCAGTCCAGAGAGCAACTCCACACTCCACCCTTTCTCTTGGCACCCTAGATAGGATTCCAGAGTGGCCACCACAAGGCTCACCTATATAAAGAACAGTGGGTCAGTGTAAAGGCTATGGGTCAAAGCCTTACATATCTGGACCAAACCCAATGTGGACAAAGCAGCAGAAAGTTGGGAGGTCACAGCTGAGCTTGGTGTGCCCCACAAAGCTTTCTCCAGATTGCTTGAAATGGTCACAATCATGCTTCAGTTAAAACTGTCGTAAAACTTGGGATAGAGGTGCGGGGGCAATGGGGCATGGAGAGTGCAGAGACAATGGACAGTGCAGAGGAGGTGACTGACGAGGGCCACAGGGAGGGGCCCTCCTCCCAAAACATTCATGTCTTTTGGCCAGAAGGCCATAGCTGGAAACACAGGGTGGGCAGCGAATGCTGTGCCCTCCTCCCAGACCTGACTTCAGCTATTTGGACAGTTTGCTGATGACTCGGATGAGGGCGCCATTTTCATCTTTCAGCCTCTGATTGTCGGATTTCAGTTCTGTTAACACCTGTGGAGACAGAGGGACAGGTGTGTCAGAGCCCAGCACATTGGCCGCCTTTGCCCTCCCAGGGCCTCCTGACAGCAGTGTGATAAGATGTCACTACCCTTCTGCTCAGGAGTAACACCCCTCCAATCTTCCTATTTCCTGGGTCAGAAATGCAAGCATTTAGGGAAAACCCAACTGCTCGCCTTTTGAGCCAGCTCCACACTCACAGAGCCTACAGTTCTGTTCTACTGAGCCAGTAGCTATTTGCACCTGTTCCTGCTCTTGCACTCACCTGTGACTTAGGGAACCTGGGGGGACTGCCAGGGAAGCTGCTGAGCACACAGGGAAGGACGTCAGCAGGAGTCGGAGCGATGATGACCTTAGGAGTTAAATGGCACTGCTTCCCACCCCAAGAACAACATGCAAGCCGGGAAATAGAACTTGGCCTTTCTGCCCCGTGTCAAGATGACCAAGGTCATCCTGCTGTCTTTGGTAACTAGAATCCATCCAGATTCTCATTGGTCATACTACACACACCTATTCTCAACAATAACACCCAGAGAATTTACAGCTGTGGAGGAGACCCAGGGGCCTTCACCAGCACTGCAATGGATGGAGGTGTCATTCCAGCAAGTAGAGGTTTCTGGCAGAGGAATGGAGTGGAGATCCCATCTGTCAGTTCTTCCATCTTGGAACATGACACACATTGTTGCTCAACTCAAAGAACACAGGGAAACTGAGTTCCAGCTTGGACACCCAAGTCTTTATTACGTGATCAGGCACTGTGACAGATATTTTGTCTATCTGAAAAATCTTAATGAAGTACAGTTCATGTGTGGGCCTTCCTGGTAGCAAATTGGGATTAGAAAGTAAGTACATTTTCACAACAGAGGCTCCACAAATCTGTGTCTTCCCTGTTAGGCAGACACCCTTCCTTTTACTGATCAGTTATTCCAACCTTCAGGACCCACACAGTAAGCAAGGCCTCCAGAAAAGGGTGGCCTGGGCTCAGGAATCAAAAGGCCCACATAGTTCTAGCTTCTGGCATTGCTATTAAACTAGGGAATCTAAATGAACCTAAAGGAATATAATCTTTGTCTCCCCAACCTCACAAGGACAATGCAGGTTACACCATACAATTGTGTGAGTGTGTGCTCACATCTCCACACCCCATGTCAGGGAACAACGAGAAACCATCTCCAAGTGGGGAGTTTGAAAGTCTCACTGGCTCCTCAGGAACCAGTGCTGTGGCTGTTCTTATCTCTGTAAATGAGGAAACAGATGTCCGCCTCTAGTCTGTGGCAATTAGCTAGTTATGCATCACTGATGAATTTATACCCATATGTGCCAAGTCCAAAGACCATCTTTTCATTATAGGTGGGGATAGAAAACAAACACCAAAGCATTTGTAGCCCAGAAACAAATTCAGGAGTGGTCACTGTCAGTGATCCACAGTGCTTTAGACCAGCAGTTCTCAACCTATGGGTTGAGACCCATTTGGGAGTTGAACAACCTTCTCATAGGGGTCACCTAATACCATTGGAAAACACAGATATCTATATTATTATTCATAACAGTATAAAAGTATAGTTATGAAGTACAATGAAAATTTTATGGTTGGGGGAGGGTGTCACCATAACATGAGGGTATCAAGGGGTCACAGCATTAGAAAGGCTGAGAACCATTGCTTTAGACAAACCACTTCTCTGTATGTTTGCAGCTATAAAGGAATAGTAAGTACCCTGCTCCCTCAGATGGGCCTTGAAGAGGCTGACAGGAGTAATAGACATGGAAGCATTGTCCTTGCAATAGTGGGGACCCCTGCTACCATTCAAGTTTCCCCATGAATCTGGGAGAGCATGCCAGTCATCCACACACTTGAGGAGTTAAGGCTGCAGTGTGAAGGATACAATGGAAAGCTTGTCTTTGGCCCTGTCCTCCCTGACTCAGTAGTTCTAACAGCCTCCTTCATGCCTATTGGAATGGGATGCTCAGAAACTCAGTCAGCGAGCTCTGCCCAGGCTGCCATCTTCCATCTCTGCTCTAATGCTCTGTGTCTGGGGGCTTGCTTGCCTGGGTGGGACTTCTTATTTAAAAAAAAAAAAAGTGTCTCTTCTATGTGTGGTGGTTTTGTCTGCACGTGTGTCTGTGACCGGTGCCTGTGGCGGCCAGAAGAGGGCACTGGGTTCTCTGGAACAGGAGTCCCATATGGTTAGCTGTGAGAGCACGTGGGTGCTGGGAATCAAACTTGGATTCTCTGCAAGAACAGTCAGCACTCTTAACCACGTGCCCCCTCCAGCCCCTGAAAACCCTATTTCTTGGCAGGACCGCACAGGTATGGAGAAGCTGCGGGTTGTGTTCCCTGCTCTTCAGGACTGAGCTGCTTTAAAAAGTAGGTACAAGGGGTTGAGGGTTGGTGATTTTCTTTTCCTTATTAAGACATCAATTCTTTGGTGGCCGGGGAAGAGGGACAAGAAGATTTGATAGCTGCAACATCTAACATCTTAAGAAAATGTAAAAGAAGTACAAGTGTCGTGGAAAGACCAAGGCAGGGGCACACAGACTCCATGCTCAGAGAGGGGAGGGAGTAGTGCTGTCCACCACTGAACTGAAGTCAAGGGTCTGGAGTTAAGGAAGAACACGTGTGAAGAACACTGCACGCATGAGGTCTCACAGAGTGCATCACAACTCTCTAGACTTCAGCTTCTCCATTTTTAGCCAGTTTGATGTTCAGATCCTTCAGACAAACAGAGTCAAGTACATGCTTTCTTACATATTACTTCTTATAGTCTACGATGAAGACTGTGTTAAAGTAAGGGACAGGGCTCCTAAAGCTTTAGGGTGTGCCAGAGCCAGGCAAGCTGTGGATGGGAGGGTCTCACAGTAAGCCTTACCTGAGCTGCCTGGCACTAAGACTTGCAGGGGACAATTCAAAAGGGGTGACAGTGGTTCAAATCTCTTGACCACACTGCCAGTTTCTTTCCTACTGATAGGAGTCAGCTGGCAGGCTTTTTATGTCAAGGTCTGCATAGTAAGTGCCTTAGACTAGACTACAGGCCACACAGTCTTCCTGTGACTGCTTCATTCCCTGAGTGTGGCCTAGCAGGTAACACATACTGATAATGCAGACATTCAAATTTTGATTTGCTTCCAATAAATCTTTGTTGTTGTTTTTGTTTTTTTGTTTTTTGTTTCTAGACAGGGTTTCTCTTTGTAGCCCTCTTTGTTTTTTTTTTTTTTGTTTTGTTTTGTTTTGTTTTGTTTTTTCTAGACAGGGTTTCTCTGTGTAGCCCTCGGCTGTCCTGGAACTCACTCTGTAGACCAGGGTGGCCCCGAACTCAGAAATCCGCCTGCCTTTGCCTCCCAAGTGCTGGGATTAAAGGCTTGCGCCATCACGCCCAGCGCTTCCAATAAATCTTAACTTATGGACATTGAAATCTGAATCCCATAGGAATTTTATTTGTCAAATACAATCCTTTTGATTTCTTTTTCTAACTATTGGCATGGCTCATGGGCCTTCATCTGCTTTCCCTTATCACACAGGTCAAACACCAGGCAAGGACATTATAGTGACACAATCTGAGTCTTTGTACACAAGGCTGTCCTCAGACTCAGAGATCTGCCTGCCTGCCTTCCTCTCAAGTGCTGGGACTAAAGGTGTGTGCCACCACGCCTGGCTGAAACTGGCCTATCAAGTCAGGGTAGTGAAAAAGTACAATTCTGTCTGTGACTCCTCTGCTGCAGTCTGTCCTATGCTGTAGTTGTTTGACAGACTGTTCCTACATTGTTTAGACTATGTGCTTAACAAATGGTTAAGGCCGTAAGTTATGCAGATGGCTTATATCACGGTGTGCAGAGTGCAGACTCTGGAGTCTAACCATGTTTGAACTTTTCTTCAACCGTTTACTCTCCAAGGGACCTTGGGCTTAGTTCTGACTCCGTAACCCGTGTTTTAAATACACATGCTGATACCGAGGAATCAGCGAGAAAACAAAGCACACAGCCGATGACGACGACGCTCCAATAAATGCCAGGATGGCAGTGATTTTGCCGCATGTCCTACACTGCCTGCAACAAATAGGGAGACCAAAAATAGCTGGGACATCTTTGGGGGTCTTTATTTTACCCCAAGTCAAAATCTCCCATGCACGCTAAGACTGAGCCAAGGGTCCAAGGGTGAACACTAAGAGCATGCTCCATGTTAGCGCCCTTTCAGGATGTCTGAGGCTGACTGAGACAGAGGTTAGACCTAATGCTGGCTGCTCACTGCCTGGCCACAGCAGCACATCCCTTTCCATTTTCTTTCTGTGATAGCACCCGGAGCGGACACTGGCTCAGCCCTATGGTAATCTCGGTGCTTTAGTACTAGTGGGTATTGGTTGCCAGCTACTGACCCCAAAGGCAAATGCAAATAGGCAGAATAAGGGACAGGCCCTAGCAAGACTAATTAGATTGTTGCTGAAAATCAAAAACTCATTTTGGGCATCATGACCCCATCACATTATCTTCAGATGGGAAAACAATCTGTGTGTGAGCCTGGCTCTCAGATCCACAGCCAGAGGAAGGCTCGAGTTTGCCAAACACAGTTTTTTGAGGGGGTGGTTTCAGCTGAAAACAAACCCTGCTCTCGCTCCACTGCCTGTCATCTCCTTTGCAAGCTAGGCCGGGTAGGAAGGGCTCGGTTATACTGCCCTCGTTCTGCCTCAAGGCCCACACACTCAGGGAGGGACGCGTCCCCACAGCCAGGAGACTTGGGAGGGGAATGAGACGAATGTTTCAGGAGGAGGAGGAGGAGATGAAAGCAAAGACTTAGAAGGAGGTAAAGAGTGCTCATCTAGCTCTGCCCCAGTGGTAGAATGGCCCGTGTTTGCTGCTAACAGAGATAGGCTCAGGGAGGTGTGGCCTGCAGGCCTAGTCCTTTCCATCTGGCAGTGCTGTCACTTGGGATTAAGTTCCATCCGGTATTCAAAGGGCTGTGGTTCTCAACCACGGTCACATACACATCAGTAGGGGAGCTTTAGAAACAATACTGATGCCAGGTCTCAGTCAATCCAAACCACAGAGCTTTGGAATGGGCCCATACATGGTATTCGGTGACAGCTCCCAGGAGGATCTACCTCCCAGGCATTGTTGAGAGCTCTTGCCCTTGGTTACTTTAGGCCCTAATCCGTGTGCATACATTTGGATGGCTGTTGGCTGAGAAAGCTCTTGGCAAAGACCCCATCAACGAAATAAATATGTGTACATGGATGCACACAGGTAAATATACACGGTTGTGGAGCTGTAAAGCTGACTAAAGCAAATCTATATTCAGTCTCTAGGGGAAGAGAAGGTAACATGGCAACTTTAACAGTGACCCTCTGCTTGCCCACTGCCACCCTTGAACTGGGTTCTTATGTCCCATCATGTGGACTCCATCTCTAGATAACCAGTTTTACAGATACCTGGCCATGGAGGATTTGATGGGAGGGATGGGTACTGGGCTTCTGGGACCAACAAGAAGAGTAAACCTGCCTGGAGTAGCAGAGGAGGGAAGTGAGGTGGAGAGCAAGGGCAAGAGCTAGAGCTCCTGGGTGTCGGAGGACTCGATGGACTTGGAGAGTCTGGCCACCACTCGGGTCAGGGCCCTGTTCTCAGCCTGCAGTTGTTCGTTCATCTGCTTCAAGGTTTGAATCTGTTTTAGCTGGTGAAGGTTCTGCAGAGATTGAGACATGAAGGAGACAGACAAGACAGAGACAAGACAGACAGAGGGAAAAAGTAGGACAAAGAAACTACGTGACTTTCTGGTTTTGGTTTTAGTTTGCATGCAAGAAAGGCAATGGGAAAAGCAGGTGTACTGAGCTCAAGCTGCATGGGGAGGAGAAAAGGAGAGCTGTCTGTGGTCCTGGGATGAGCCCTGAGCATGCTGAGGTTAGCTATGAGCATCAAAACTGCGTGTGGATCACCTGAGAATGAGCGGCCTTCGGACAGAGTCACATGCAGAGCCACAGCCTGGGGACCCTCCTTCACTGTCACTGGGACTGGGCTGAAGATTTGGGAGGGGCGTCCTAAATCAAACATCACCCTTCTCTCATCTTCATCTTGTCCTCACACTTGACCCCCTACTCCTATTTGTTTTCTTCCTTAATTAAAAACTATAACCAGAGGGGTGTTTTCTTTAAGCACTTTCTGCATACAGCCTGCATTAGTAAGAAGGCTGATGTGACGCCTGTCAGCTCTTTGGTGGACCTGTAACCTGTTTTACAGGAAGCGTGACCAACCTTCCCGGTTCTCCCCAATAGCACACAGAGCAACTGTTAAATAGCCTCTGACCTGCTCTACATGATTACAAGTTCACAGTTAACTTGTGCTCTCTGCCTTAGCGCATGCTGAGGCTTGGAATTACATAAATATGTTTAAACAGACGTACCCCTCTGGAAATTATAAATGCACAAGAGCAGAGACCTCATAAATGCCAGGTGATGGTGGGACTGGCTGGATCACTGTGGTGGTCTAGCCTCGCCCAGGCATCAGTGTGGCAAAGGAATAGATAACTGTCACAGTCTTCCCAATACGTCACAAGTGACTCGAATACTTCAATAGGGGGATCACAGCGCAGGCCTGTCAACTCTGCCATGTGCTTTCTTAAGGACCCTCTGTACTAACCTTGAAACGAAGACTAAGAGACTATCAGCTCTGCTGGAAGAGGGACATGACTTTGTTATGCAGGGTTTGGGTTACAGTAATGATAGAATACTATAACAGTATAGTCTCGTACTTCATACATAGTGAGTGAGGACAGAAGTGAGAGATTAGCGGGGGGATGGTCTGGGAGTGAACCAGCAAGAGAATGAAGGTAGCATGAGAGAAACAGTAAAAAGGAAAACCAAGCAGAGACACACTGCTGAAGAGTTCTTTGCCCCAAGAGGAAGAATGGCTACCCCGGGCAAAAGCACAGCTGCCAGGCACCTCGGCCAACTGTAAGCATCCTGACCATAGGAGGGGACAGGCGAAGGAGATCAAAACAGCACACGGAGGGGTTTAAAGACATGAGTAGAAACATGGAAACCCCTGGTAATGTCATTCATTGGTGCTAACATCTGACCAAAGCTTGCAATACACCCACTGTCATTATATGAAGTGGCCTTTGCCTCCAGGGGACATTACAGCAGTCAACTATGAACATGTGGCTGCAGGCAGCCCTAGGTGGAAGAATCTGGAAACTATCAATATGGAGGTGGGTGGTAGGAGACAACTGGTGGAATGTTCTGCAGGAAGCAGTCATGAGACGAGCATGGCAAAGAGAAGACGAGAGGGCAGAGCACAGGGCAAGCTGGCTAGCGAACTTCCAGAGTAAGCAAAGTCGATCCCAGAAGCAACTTACAGGGCCATGGCTGCTGGGCCCTTCTCATGCAAGGGCCTGAGACAGGAACAGTGAGGTCTAGCAAGGGAGCTGAAGCTTAGTGGAGGATGCCCCAGTAAAATGTCAGATCGGATGTGGACACCCCAAGACAGGTGCAGTCAGCTCGGCTCACACTGGCATGCACACCTGTCAGATCCGCCATATAATTCTATTCCCATCTGGTGGAGTGGAGTTTCTCCTAGGGAGAGGCATACTTACCTTTCTGGGTAGACACCATGACTGTCTCCCAACCACAGAGCCCTCCATACACTTGGGAGGGCCCATCTCATGGACCCATTTCACTGGACCTTTGTGTTTTGTTGGTGTCAGGAAAACAGGCAGTGATGTCACTTTCAGACTTGAGGACCTCCTAAGCTTTCAAGCATGCACAGGAAGTTACCCCTAGAAACGGCACCCTATTGATGGCTCCAGCAAGACTGAACCGTATAATATGAATATGCACAAACACAGAGCAACTGGTCCCAAGGCCTAAGGGATCCCACATCTGGTAAGAGTTCCCAGACCTGACAACTGTACTATTCTTCACTGACTATCTCATACAAATGTTTCAGTCACTAATCCTCAGAGAAGCTGATGAGCACACATGGCAGCCTAAGGAAGACCTTGAGAACTAATAACCACTTTCTTCAATTCCTGCAGAGCCAGCCACAGAATTTCATAATATTTTCATAAACGTGAAGAAGGTACTGACAGAATTTAACTGCAGGGTGACTGCGATGGTCGGATGCTCTTCCCCTTTAGGCCTGTACAAATTATGTTTAGGGGCAGTACAGTCTGTAGGTGTTTTCTTTTCCACTTGGCTTTGTAACTAGCAGGACAGAATAATGGGGACTGAGTGATAAGGTGGATTTCTAACACAGTCTCAAAAGCAGCTTACTTTCCTGACTGGTTTGGGGGCCAGTTATGATCTGGCTCTACGTGATAATTTATTTATTTTCCCCCTTTATGTATATGGGCTTTGTTTGCATGTATGTCTGTGTACCACATGTGTGCAGTACCAGAGATAGCCAGAGAGGGCATTGGAACCTCTGGGACTGGAGTTGTGAGCCTCTGGGATGGTTGTGAGCCACCAGGTGGGTGTGGAAAATTGAACCCAGGTCCTCTGAAGAACAGCTGGTGCTCTTAACCTCTGAGCCATCTCTCCAACCTCATAAAATTCTTTTTTAAAAAAGTTTTTGGCAAATGACTTTTGATTAGAAAGAATTAATACTTTCATGTGTAGCAAGCTCTTGAAATAGTGAAGAAATGAACTCATGGCCTAGTTTAGAAAACCACAGCTTGGAGCTAGAGAGATGGCTCAGAGGTTAAGAGCACTCGCTGTTCTTCCAGAGGTCATGAGTTCAATCCCCAGCAACCACATGGTGGCTCACAACCATCTGTAATGGGATCTGATCCCTCTTCTGGTGTGTCTAAAGATAGCAACTCACATATATAAAAATAAATAAATCTTAAAAAAAAAAAAAAACTGTGGCACACGCCTTTAATCCCAGCACTTGGGAGGCAGAGGCAGGCGGATTTCTGAGTTCAAGGCCAGCTTGGTCTACAAAGTGAGTTCCAGGACAGCCAGAAAAAAAGAAAACCACAGCTTGATATGATAAGAACATAGAAAGAAACATGCAAACCTGTGTCAACCCAAAGGATCAAGAACAACTTAGAATACCAAAGTGCTTCTGTACTTGCCAGTTTAGAATGACAACAGAAATAAGAAAGAACCCAAGGGTCCCCATTTTTCTTTTTTGTCCACTTTTGAGTCTTTGCATGGGGCTTATGTGAATGGCACAAAGGGCTATGGGCACAAAATGCCTCCCTATGGACTTCAGGGCATTCGTGTGTGTGTGTGTGTGTGTGTGTGTGTGTGTGTGTGAGAGAGAGAGAGAGAGAGAGAGAGAGAGAGAGAGAGAGAGAGAGAGAGCGAGAGCGAGAGCGAGAGAGAGAGAGAGAGAGAGAGAGAGAGAGAGAGAGAGAGAGAGCGTGCTAGCTTCTGCTGATTTACAACCCCAGGTCCTTTCTTTCTGTTCCCCACATCTCCTCTCCTGGGGTTTTGAGACTGGGATGTATCCTATGCTGGCCTAGAACCTTCTGGGATTTCAGCAATGCATCACCACAGCTGGTTTATGTGGTCCTGAGGATCCAACCTCGGGCTAAGTGTATGTTAATTACACACTCTACCTACTAAGCTACATGCTTAGCCCTCTTTTTCTTTCTTAATATTTTACTCATTTATTTTTTGAGGTTGCTTGTTTTCTCTTCCTCTCCCCCTCTTTCCTTCTTTCTTTCTTTGAGACAGGGTCTTTATGTAGACCAGGCTGGTATTGAACTTACAGAGACTGTCTCTGCTCCCTAAGTGCTGGGATTACAGGTATATGCCATCATACTCAGACACAGGGTTTTACATATTTTTAATATATATATTTAATATTAAATCAGATATTTAATATATATTTTAATATATATTTAAAAGATGCACTTAAGCATTAACTTGTGTGTATGAGTACTCTGCCTGCATATATGCATATGCACAAAGTATGTGTTCGGTGACCACAGAGGTTAGAAGTCTCCCTGGAACTGCAGTTGCAGATTATTATAAAACATCATGTGGGTGTTGGGAACTGAACCCAGGTCCTTTGCATAAATAAGTGCTCTTAACTATGGAGTTAGCTTTCTAGCCATCCTGACACAGGTAGTACAGACAGCAGCCTAACCGCAGTGTAGAGGGCACAGTTGAGGGTTTCAGATGGGAAGCCCTCACGCACATAGAACTGTATGTTCTGAGTCACGAAGAACTGCTTGGCAATACTAGCATACTACACTTAGAGGAAGAAAGTGCTACTGTAAGTGAGGTGGGTTTGGAAAATCCAGAAGGTGAAAAAATGCAATGTATTTGTGAGGGTAGTGTTCTGTCTGCTCAAGAGAATCAAACACTTTTCTACTTCCTGGTATTTTTGAGTCAACCTGGGAAATGGAAAGTGTCTTAAGGATAACTAGTTATTGCTTCAGATTCTATGTGACCATTACTAGTCACACTGTGGGCTGGTGACCAGGAAATGAGGGTCAGGCTTGGCATTTCCCCTTCACTACAACTATGAGGGGTAACAGGATGGGCTCTGAAAACTTTGTGTGTGGGGAGGTATCCACAAATAACATCTTTTTAGGCATTAAAACACCAGCTGTCTCCTGGAAAGCAATCCACTTGCACACCAGAGACCTTACTCACAGGAGGACATTTGGGGATTTGTCTGACACTGCTCCAGGGTTTCTGCCTCCTTGCTACAGAAATCTACGTCTGACTTGGCATTACTTATCCACTAAAGTAACATTCTTGAAGAACGGAAGAAGCTGAGCAAGCTGACAATGGCCGTGTAGCACAACGCACTTCAGGGATGAGCTGCTCCAGTATCTTAGATGGCTGGTTCCCCTTGCTTAGCAGCCCCATGGTCCTTCCTTCCTTCCTTCCTTCCTTCCTTCCTTCCTTCCTTCCTTCCTTCCTTCCTATAGCAATGGACCAGCTCTCAAAATTGGCAACAATCCTTTCAAGAAGAGGGAGGCCGGCAGCCCTCAAGTATGTCATGTGGAGGTCACTTGGAGGTATGTGTTTGCTCTAGTGGGTGAAAGCCAAGAACTCTGGGATACTGCAGAGGAAATGGCCTAGGACAGGAAATCAATATGCAAACACATTTTCATACTGCTGTAGAATGACTCAGCTGTACTTCTCCTGCAAGAGCTGTTTGGCGAGAAAAGCCTGTAGCCATGCCCAGGCTACACGGAGCTCCCTTCGTGGGGACTCTGCAGAATGGGGAGAACTTGCTCTAGCGTTCACCTAGTCTTCCCAATGGGAAGTTGCTGCTTTTAAAACCTTGGAAGCTCAGCTTGAGATTTTTGTCTCCAGCCTGCTGAAAGTCTCCCCGTATCCAAATCAGTTGCTCCTACAAGGGCTCTGAGATGGCCACAGCGGATGCAGCCTGAACTGAGATAGCCCAAGAGATGGCTGAGGAGAGGTGCTCACTTCCTCACTCCAGCATCTCTTCCTGAGGGTGCTCAGTTGGCAGTGACATTTAGAGCAGGCAAGCCTAGGCTCAAGTATCTACTTTAGGCAGGCATTCAGACAAGAGACACGCGCTAAGACAAAGATAATGTCTTCATACCTTCATCTCTTCTTCCATTTCCGACATTTTCCGTTCCAGTGCTCGCCTCTCCTATTGAGAAACAAGGAGTTTATTGAAGAGATAATGGCTAGGGAGCCATCACAAAGCTGCCTCCCACATATCACACCATCAGCAACTTCATGGTCTCTGAGTCTGTCTCCACTAGGGCTGACCTTTTTCCATGTGTGTACTCTGCCCTGTTGCCATGGGACAGAGCTACTTCACTGGTGATGGTCCTATTACCTAAGTTTCTATAAGAAAATTGGGAGATACAGAGGTGGCACCCTGCCAATGTCCTTTAAGTTAAAAATTTTAAATGCCTGCAAGTCACTAGGACCTTTGCTCTCTAGAAACAAAACTTTAGTAGCATTCCACCCAAGTCCCCAGGGAACTGCTACTTCTATGGTAGGGAATGGATGGTCAGCAGGGAAGCAGGTGCCACTGTCTACAACTTCTCCCTCCCCTTGCTTTCTCTCCAGTTAGTGATTCTTAGTCTGAATTCAAGGAGGCGCTGTTAGCCAGATAAGATGCCAAGGAGGACTGGTTATAGGCCAAGGGAATGAAACATAAAACCTAGCTTTTCCCACAGACAATAAGAAAGATACATACTCTATATCCTTAGAGTCAGATCAGAATTAGGGTTCATCACTAAATCTAGTTGAGTTTCCCTAATCCAAGGATATCAGATTCCAGATATAAACATCTGAGATCAGGTCAGAAATCTGACTAGAACGTCCTCTGCCAGAGAGCTGACGAAAGGCTGACTGTTCAGGTCTTAAATCATAAGCCCTAGATCAATAGCAAAGGGTCTTAATGAAACTTTCTTTAAAAAATATTTATATCTGAGTGTGTATTTGTGTGTGTGTGCACATGTGTATCCATACCTTGGTATATACATGGAGATCAGAGAACAACGTTTGGGGACCAGTTCTCTTGCATCTAGCAAGCACTTGTACTGTTGCGCTGCCTCACAGGCTATCCTCCTTCTTTTGAGACTAGGTTTTGCTATGTGGCTGTGGATGGCCTGGAACTTCTGTCTGAGGCCATGGAAAAGGCAGAAAGCCCTTAGACCTGAGTGCATGTTTAAATAACCAAATATCTTAAAGCTCTGTGTCTGTGTGCAGTCTAAAGGCAGAAGAATTCATGAGATGACTTCCCAAGGCTCCTTCCCACCCCAAAACTGGCATGTTCAAAGCAACCAACTATATGGGAAAGCCAAAAGGACTGGTCATCAAATTACTGTCCAGAGTCAGACAAAAAAAAAAAAAAAAGATTAAGCTGGGAACGGAATGTGGCCGAGCTCCTGCCTTCTTAAGATGAGCTTTTTCCACTGGCACGGACAACAAAGTTAGAGAAGGTCAGGGAAGACGTGCAGCAGGCGGCCAAGGGAACAGACGAGCTTACCCGCTTCTCCACCTCCAGCACCGAGGACCGGTCAGAGGTCTTCTCTTGTTTCTGCTGGCAAAACAGAAGGACAACACCTCTTGTTCAGGCTGTCTCACACGTAGTAGGGAACCCAGCTTTCCCTGGTTCGCCACCAGACATCCAGAAAGAGGCGACAGGGCTCTGGAATTTCCCTTTAGCAAGGGTCTCAAGCAAACAGACTGAGTCTGCGAACCCTGACACTTGGCCTGAACAGTCTGTAGGATGGCCCCAAGGAGGGAAGGCAAGAACAGCTTTAGAAGCTCTGCATGTGTACAGACGTTACTCCTGACACACACCCGACTCTCATCTCCCCTCTCCCTTTAGACTACAAAGTCCAAATCCTAAGCCTTCTTACACCAAATCACCCGGGCTCCACCCCTAGAGACAGACACAGCTCTTCTTTCCAGGCTGGAAGCCCCCGAATTTTAACACGGTCCCTGTGGCGCTCCTGTAACCCATCATTCCCTACCACTTCTGTTCTGAGCACTGAGGCCATTTTCCTTCTAGTGTGGTGTCTTCACACGAGATCGTCTCCTTAGCTAGTTTCTGGTATCTCAACAGACATTTCCACTTTTATCTGTTTGGATTCCTTCTTAATCTGTTAACAAGGTTTTATCTGAACAAAGGACTCATGGTATATATTTAGATCATAACTGACTTTCAGTTTCAACCCTTCAGAGAAGTAAAAAGATTTGGCCACTAAACTTAAGAGGAGTAACTTCAGGGAGAGGTCCTGCTTTCAATCAAGGAATATAGGAATCTCTAAGTCTCCTATGGTTGTCATGGTAGAGGACTGGGTGGAATCCTGTACATTCAATAGACATTTAGCGAATAAAGGATGGTTCTTCTGTCTTGCCCAGCACAGTGCCCAGACTGCTGCAGTGAGTGGGGACAGGGGACACCAGGCCGCCCCTGCAGATGCTCCCCAGACTGCTGCAGTGAGTGGGGACAGGGGACACCAGGCCGCCCCTGCAGATGCTCCCCAGACTGCTGCAGTGAGTGGGGACAGGGGACACCAGGCCGCCCCTGCAGATGCTCCCCAGACTGCTGCAGTGAGTGGGGACAGGGGACACCAGGCCGCCCCTGCAGATGCTCCTCCCCTTCCTTCCTTTCTTCTCAATTACCAAAAGCTAAAACTAATAACAAAACTTAGAATTCTGGCTCTTATCCTAGACTTTGACCTTCTGCTCTCAAGGTCATGGCTGTCTGCTGTTACACTACATCTCCTGAGAAGCAGAAAGGAAAGGGGGGAAGTATTAGCAGATCTGGGAGTTTGTTTATAATTTCCTTTGTCTCTTTCCTAAGCTTGAGCTGGGAAGATTTCAAGATTTGCAAAGTCAGAATACAAAGAACTAGCTTTTTTGTTTGCTTGTATAGTTTTAAATTATAACTCCTTTGACTTTGAGTTGAAGTTTTATGTAAAATGCTGCATGTGCCCATGTGGGAACTGTCTCCAAACAAACGCATGCGGCTGACAGGCCCTCCCTCCCTCCACAATCCTAGCAAACATCTCCATTTTTGGTAAATAGAGACTTGGTTTGTAGCACTATCATTTCTTTCTGAGCTTCAAATAGCTTGCATTTGGTAAAGTGAAGTCTATCCCAGCATGCCTAGCAGAGCAGTTGGCTGGCTTACAATGTGGCCCCATGGACCAGGAAGGTCAGACTTGATTCTGGTCTGTGTGGGTCACTCTGAGCAGTTCATTAGGCTGCTGTGAACACTGCGAGGCTGGTGGGAAGAACTCCAGCAGCTCCTGGTGGTGTCAGCAGCCCTGCTGAGGAGTGGGCTGCAGTACTTCTCTCGGGGCTGCTCCTTTATGTTCCGAGAGGGGTACAGCTTCTGGGAGCAGCTTAAGGGCTGCATTTACTACTAACTGCGGCCTATCTGGAAGCTATTCAGAAGCAAATTAGTCTCTGACAAGACACACTGTCTAGTTTAGTGATGCAGAGGGAGAGAGGCCATAAACGCATTTATCCTGCCTCCCACCTGATGGCAGAGTTATAATTTTGTCATGGGCTTTTCTTTAAATCAGAGACCTTTTTTCCCACCCCACGAAATAGCTTTACATCTAGTATGTGTTAGCTGTAAGTTTCGGAAAGTACAGTTAGAGCCATGTATGGCTCCTGTCCCCTCTTTGCTCCCTTGTGCATCCCTTGTCAGAGGGCTACAGTAAGATGCTAAGATGGTACTCAACCCCTCCCGGATGACATACCTTGTGCCTGGGACTCCAGGAGTCTATAATTTTATTTTTCATTGGGGTTATACCATATTATCAGATTAAGTAGCCATCTCTGGTTTTCACTTTATATTCTTATAAAGACCCCCCCCTTTTTTTTACCCCAGTTCTGCTTTTGAAATACTTAGTCCCCGAGAATTCTGGGAGGGAATAACTGAACACCTTCTGGTTAACTCTGCACTAACCAAAGGCTGCTACTGCAGTGTCAGCTACAGGGTTTGCTTCGTGGGCAATGAGGTCATGCCCCCCAGCGGCCTCTCAGATTTTGTGTAATTAAGTCAGCTCTGGTGGTAAGAAGGAGTGGCTTACCCGACCAGACTGTCACCACTTCCATACTGCCAGATGCAAAGAGGGACACTTTTGCTCCAAGGTGGAGTCCTCCTGAAACCTAATCTGGACCACTTTATCCCCTGATGTAAACAAACCACTTAAGATTTTTGGGCTCCATTTAGGGCTCTCTGTACTCAGCTATAATGTTGTGCTTATTTCTTCCCACAAGGTGAGGCACAGAGGAACTGAACTGGAGCACCAGCAGGACGGGAGGTGGAGCACCAGCAGGACAGGGGGAACCACCCAGCACTGACCCAGCACTGGCCCAATCTGTACTTCTGCAGTAAGAAGTTATATTAATATCAATGACTAGCACTCAGAACATCAGTTAGCTGGTCACAGAACTTATCTGTCAGTTTTCAAAATTATTATGTTTAATAAGAGCTCCCACCTGGCCTGCTCGGAAGAAGTGCCACTTTGACTCTGTCTCCCAGCCTGTCCTCTATCCCGCCCCTGCCTTGCATGTGCTCCCGCCTCTCGGGCCTTGTTCATCCTTCCTTACCTGGGCCATCTTCTCAAGCTTGGCTTTTATATCGGCAAGCTCTAGCTGGGCCTCCTGAAGCTTTGTTTTCAGCTTTTGGTTTTCGGTCAGGGCACTCTCGTAGAGCTGTGAAGGGAATAGAACCAGGTCACTGGGTGGGCTCCCAGGAGAAGAACTCATGTTTCTGCTTCACACCTCCACCATCAGCTAGGTGCAGAAGAGAAGGGTGGGCTATGGAGGGCCGCCGCCGCTCTCTGGCTTCAGGCAGCGTGCACTCAGGTGCTGGACACAAGGTGAGAGTTCTTCTGTTAGTGAGGCTACACCCTGGGAGGAAAACTGCACCGCCATTTCTCCCACAGGCCTTCGCACATCGTGGATTGTAGCTCGGAGACAAAACAGAACTATTGTTTCTGGAACCAGTTTGTTGATTTTTGTCAAATTCTGCTTAACAAACAAACAAACAAAAAAAATCAACCAAAAATTTTTCCTTAACCAAAATGTTTTGGTTCCCATCACCCCTGCACTGCCAACACGAGCCTGAGACGGAATGTTTCCAAAGACCAGAGAGCAAGAGCCAGGAGAAGGGGGTCATCATTTTAAAAACTAGCACCAAAACGTAGTTGGTTGGTGTTAAAAACACCCTATTAAAAGCACGTTTCTTAAAAATAAGTCTAACCAAATAATTCTCATGGGCTCAGACACATAGCATTACCCTTTTTAGTCTTTTTAAAAATAGTACATTTCTTATTTTCCCCTATACTTGTAAATATCTGACTCTAGGCATATCTTTACTGCAATAAAAACAATATACACTCGTCTTTAGCGGGCAGAGCGGTGCAGCAAACCCAGGGAGCACAGCAGCCGTACCTTTGGATTCCTTAGTCAGAATTTTGCTTATTTTTTTCCTACTGGTGGGAAAAGCTAAGAGGTTTATGTAGCATAAACCAGGAACAGGAAACTGGAAAGAGATCCTACTTTTTTATAATCCCTGTTGCTGTCCTCTTCTACCCGGCTGGTCAGGCTGGCTAGACGAGCCTCCCTGGCCTCCCGACGGGCTCTTGCTGAGGCACGGTCACTGTAAGAATCGCTGCTGGTCGGATTGGTGCCTCCTGACTCCAACCTATAAGATAAATGTTGAAGATAAAGGTTGGTTTTGAGAACAAAGTGTGTGTGTGTGTGAGTGAGAGAGAGAGAAAGAGAGAGAGAGAGACAGAGAGACAGACAGGCACATCATAAGGCTAGTCTGTGCCTTTTCTCAGGCTGAGAACTCTGGTCAGAAACTTGCCTTCCTTGAATCTCTTAGCCAGCATGACAGGTCTCATGGCCACACTCATGGTCAGCATGCCTATGAGCAATAACGCAGCTTGCGGAGAGAGGCTATCACTTGCCAAGAATGGAGCTCACTTGAAAAACGGGTGGCTTGGACCATGTGCTGCTTTAAATCTCAGAGCTTTCCAATTAACTGGGACTGGAACAGCTTCCCTAAAGAGTGTGCCTTTAAAAGTCAGAGTTTCTTGGGTCTGAAGGGCTCTTGGAAAATGATAACAATGTCTGGTCAGTGAATCAGAAACACATGGGTCTGGAGAAGGAGCCACCGGGGAGAGAGAAGGATGGCAGCCACAGCTGGACACCTGGGCTTCTGGGTGCACGACGGGTCTGCTGGAGTCAAATGTCCCTGAATAGCCCGTTTTTCTCCCCTGTACTCCATATCAAGACTTAGGCTTGCAGTTAAGATTTCTATGCCTGGCAGGTGAGCTTCCAGAGCTGTTGGTGGCTCTATCTCCAGCACACTGAGTGTACAGGGAGGAGTCTCTCAGCTAAGCACCAGCTTAGCGTCCTGGTGTCCTTTTAATCAATCCTTCACACCAGCTTCTGTTTTCCTGGGCTCTGCTCACTCCTGGGTAGTACATACAAAGTGCTGTAACAACCCAGCCTCCAGACCACTGTCCCCTGAGCTGCTTTGGTTTCTGTGGTGGCTGCAGGCAAAGGGAGGAGCAGGCCCAGGAGGGCGGTGAGGCAAGAAAAGGTGGCAGCTGTACAGGAAGCTTCTCTCTTAGAGATGCCAGGCCCTGGGCTCCTGCCGCCCTCCCACCCCCTGTTCACGGAAACCTCTGCAGTGGTGGTTTTTCTTTCTACAAAGCAATATATGGAGTAATACTAAAGTATCTACCCCATAATCTTACCCAAGAAATAACTGCTATTAACAGTAGATGTCATATACTTCTGTAATGTCAAATACAAAAATGTTAAAATACGCATTCCTATAAAGCCATATAAGACCTACATTATTTAACTCCTCCCTACACTTATGATTCTGTGAGCATCTTCCCATAAAAATAAAATAAATATACTGCCTCTTTAAAAATGACTATACAGTTCATTACTTGGTTATCTGGTAATTTAACCAAATTTCAGGTGATAGACAGACACACTGCTTCAAAGTTGTTAGCTATAACATATCTATTAACTACACTAAACTGTGCAGTCTTTTTATTTTTATATTATTATTATTATTATTATTATTATGAGACAGGGTTTCTCTGTGTAGCCCTGGCTGTCCTGGAACTCACACTGTAGAACAGGCTGGCCTCGAACTCAGAAATCCGCCTGCCTCTGCCTCCCAAGTGCTGGAATTGAAGGCGTGTGCCACCACTGCCTGCTTAAAATGTGCAGTCTTATTTATAAGTCCTGGTTTAGTTGGTCAATTACCTTATTTATTTATTTATTTATTTGGTGGTTGTTGTCTGTTTGAGATAGGGTCTCATATAGCTCAGAAGAGCCTCAAGCTTACATGTAGCTGATACTGAACTCCTGATCCTCTGTCTCTACCTCTTGAATGCTAGAATTCCTGATGTGTGCCACTTGGCACTTTTTTAGAAAAGTGTTTAGAAATGTAAATATGTGATCAAGGCTAACTCTATTTTGAATATTCATTTATGTATAGCTATACTGCCTTCCGAAGAGATTTATCGCACTCCATCTGTCCTGGTTTGCTTTCTATAGCTGTGATAAACAACATGACCAAAAGCAGTTAGGGGGAGGCAAGGGGTTAATTTTAGCTTATAGGTTATAATCTATCATCCAAGGACGTCACAGCAAGAACTTGAGGCAGGAGCTTCAAGCAGAATCTAACTGGGACCCAGGTCCACCTGTCTAGGGATGTCAACACCCACAGTGGGCTGGGCTCTTCTACATCAATTAGCAATCAAGAAAACGGCCCACAGACATGTCCAAAGACCGATCTGATGTGAGGGAGCTCTTCTTAGGAATACCAAGTTGACAACCAAGATGTGCCATCACACTAAGTTTACAGGAAAATGGCATTCTTATGTCCTGTTTTAGTATTTTTAATTGGGAGGGAGGTTCAGTGGGTGGTGATTCGGTGCTGTTGCTTCTGGACGGCTTAGTCACACATTGTATAGCATGCAGCTTTCTCTTGTCACACCTTGGGAGGATGCTCTTACACAGTGGGGTTTTGACAACTGTCTAGCACACCTCACACTTTTATCTCACTTTACTTTTTGATGTTTATAGAAATTCTCTTCTTTTTCTCTATTTTGGTTTCTTTGAGACAGAGCCTTGTATTGCCTAAATTGGTCTAGGGCTGCCTATGGAGTCCAGCCTGACCTTGAGGTCCTGATCTTCCTGCTTCAGTCTTCCAAGAGCTGGAACTACAAGTTTGAGTCACCATGCTCAGCTAGTTACAGTTACTTTTTAATAACAACAGTGTAAATTTACATAATGAGACTAGATACTTTATAATCTGTAGGGTACAATTTGGGAAGATGCTTCCTATATGGGGATAATAAAATACTGTCTTGTGCTACTTTTGTAGAAAGGGCCTTTCTCTTTAAAAATGTAACTATTTGAAATATATTTCTGTTGGTTTCTTTAGTATGGATTGAAGGAAAAATGTATTTTCTCAAAACAAGCAAACAAACCAAAAAAGTGTATTTTCTCAGTTAGGTACTGTACTGGTTAGTTTTGTGTCAACTTGACACAGGCTGGAGTTATCACAGAGAATGGAGCTTCAGTTGGGGAAATGCCTCCATGAGATCCAGCTGTAAGGCATTTTCTCAATTAGTGATCAAGGGGGGAGGTCCTCTTGTGGGTGGGACCATCTCTGGGCTGGTAGTCTTGGTTCTATAAGAGAGCAGGCTGAGCAAGCCAGGGGAAGCAAGCCAGTAAGTAACATCCCTCCATGGCCTCTGCATCAGCTCCCGCTTCCTGACCTGCTTGAGTTCTAGTCCTGACTTCCTTTGGTGATGAACAGCAGTGTGGAAGTGTAAGCTGAATAAACCCTTTCCTCCCCAACTGCTTCTTGGTCATGATGTTTGCGCAGGAATAGAAACCCTGACTAAGACAGGTACTTTATATCCATCCATGAGATGCAAATTCACACCATACATGTGACTTTTGAAGATATTACGGTATGGATGTTGTTCTGTCAATGTCTTTGCTTATTTTTAATTTTGATTCATGTATGTATATATGTACACAAATGTGTGGGAGTGTGGAGGTCAGAAGACAGCATTAGGAATGGTTCTTCCCGTCTGTCATGTGGTCCTGGGATACCACTCAGTTGTCAGGTGTGGTCAAAACCCCTTTCCCAGTCAAGCTGTCTCACTGGCCCTCTGGCCTTACTTTTGAACTGGTACACCAGTATTTTAATCACAACAATTTTATGATATATTTTAAAGTCTACAGAGAAGTGTCCTTCAGTGTAGCCATTGTAACATAACTGAGTTTTCTAAAGATGAGATATGGCAAAATACTTCTCTTTGCATGTTGCAAAGCAAAGCCATTTTATACTACTTGGCAAGTAAATTATTCATTCTTGGCTGGCACTTGGTGAGAGGACAGATAGAGGAAGATTACATACAAATCTTAGCATATATTAACAAGTTCAAACTAGCTCAACTACCAAACAGATTTAGAGACCAATTTCCCTGTGATGTCCTAGAACTACAACTTTTCCTTATCCCATTTCCTTGAAATTTCTCTGTCACAGGAATAGTGGAGAAGAAGAGATTCAAACATTTAGTTCCAAAGATGCAATTATTTTTATTTTCTTCTTTAAGAAGATCAGTTTTGTACCTTAGATACTGTGTGAAAAAATTATATTAATTTATTTTAGTAATTGCAAATCAGCCTTTTAGTTCATGTGATAAACTATCCATAAGCACCATTTAGATATAAGATACAGGGCTGGATTCATTATAGAGTGGCAGTCTCATCTCACGGTCTCCTTGGTAACAATCCTGTCTTCGGAACTATCAGATTAGGTTAGCTCCTTCTTCCTGCACCCACGATACCTGCCTGCCTGTTCAAATGGCACTTTCTGCATTCTTCTGAAAGGATTTGTTATTCCAGTAGATTGTACACTGGCTGCAGGCAAGGGCAGTGCCTCATGCACGCGATTTCCCGAGTGCTCACGGGGCCTGGTACTGATGCTCAGGACAACCCATCCGTTGGAAGTATGCACAGTGAACACAGGGAAGAGTGAGTTGTGGCAGGAAGGAGAGTTGAAGCTGTTTTATAACACTGGGTAGGAGATAAGTCTGACTATTATGGTGACTGGAGAAATGAACACAAAGGATACGAAGCATGCTACTAAACTTTACATAGACCTAAGTTTAACTGGGCATTCATTCTCTCACAAGGATTAAGCATGCATATAAAACAGAGTTCTTACCTAGAAAGTCTTTCATGCTAGAGAAAGGAGACAAAAACAAAAAGAAAAAGAAAATAGCATTAGCAAGAGACTAATTTATATATCCATTCATAAATTGTACTTTTCAAATCAGATGTCTCAACTTTCTAGTGGAGACAGGAGTTGCTAATTGAACTGATGACACACAGGGCAACTTGGCTCTAACTCACAGCTTACTGGGGCTGAGGCTTTGGAGATAGCATCCTTTCAAACGGGCCGACCCCAAAATACAAAGTGATCGAACTCTCTTCTCCACCAACTAGACAGCCAAGCTTGTACTGTAGAAGGGACTGTCACTGGCTTTCGTGTGACACAGAGCCATCTGACGTACAATATCCACCCTATAGCTCCCCTCAGTATCCCGCTACCCCACCTCCCCTGAGTAAGCAGTGCAGTTCAGGTCAGTTGCCGGCTTCCTCCCAGGTCACAGGAAAGGTGAAGGGATGAGGGAGCTGTGGGCATAGTCCAACCCTAGTCCCTTAGATGCTGGTCAAAACTTTAAAAGAATAGAAGAAAAGCATTTCACAGATGCAAACTATAAGCTTAGTGCTTGCTTAAAAAAAAAAAAGCAACAACAGTGACTATGTCTTCATCTTCCATTAAAAAAAAAACATTATAAATGACCTTTGCCCTTTTAACCTTTCATAAAAAAAGAACTCAAGCAAACAAGCATTTAACTGATTTATGTGAATGTATTTACTTCCTCTTCTGAGATGTTAAGAGAGCAACAAAACTTCCAAGGACAGACAAGGAAGGACTGACTGCAGTGTCCAGCCACCTGTGGAAGGAAGACCTTGACCTGGGGCACCACTCCATGGCACTGCCCTTCCTTCCCTGGAAGCCTTTAGTCGGTCAGTCCAGGCACAGAGCAGCCTAATACAGCATTCCCTGGAGATGCTCTGGGACGTGTAGTGTCACAGCACATCTCTGAGGTGGCTTTCACACCAAGGGCTGTGCTTAGAATGGTCAAAAGAGCACATCCGAATTCTGTGGGGTTTTCCCTGTAGCTATGGAGTAGAGACTTTTTAATATGTTCTCAATAAGTTTCCACACAATTTTAGGATATATCCTGGTTACTAATACATTTAAATTCTATCTGTCCATCCGTCCGTCAACCTGTCCATCTACCCACCCACCCACCTATCCATTGTGTGTGCACAAACGTGTGCACATGTGCCACAGC
Organism: Mus caroli; assembly: GCF_978045245.1. NCBI lineage: Eukaryota > Metazoa > Chordata > Mammalia > Rodentia > Muridae > Mus > Mus caroli. Next base: position 131,353,915 of record NW_028227256.1, read on the forward strand.
ACAGATGTGGAGTCAGAGGTGAGTTTTCAGTAGGGCGTTCTCTCCTTCCATTTGGGTCCCAGGGACTGAATGCAGACCATCAGGCTTGACAGCAAGTATCATCACCTACAGAATGATCTTGCCACCACAACGAGACAGCTCCCATTTGAGGTAAAAGGAACCCACTTGGAAAGATTTATGGTATAACATTCTCATACACTTGTGATGTTCTTCGAGAATCCTAAAATTTAGAAATCTGGAGTTACAACAATTTTTCTTACATTTATATATCTGTTTTTATGGTTCTGTCTTCTTTGTTTTGTTTTTGTTTTGACAAGAGTCTGGCCTCAAACCCATAGGTCTGTCAGGTGTGAGTGACAGCCAAGTATATGTCTCTATTAGGTTTTAACATGTCACTCCTACCTGTCCCTGGCCACTGACATAATCTAAAGGGTTCTCTTCAGCATTCAAAACAACAAGAGGAGGCCTGGCAGTGGTTCTTAGGAAGAGCTCGTCTCAGAATAAAAAGTAAAAAGAAGTCAGGGCATACAGCTCTGTGGAGCACTTGCTCAGCATGTGCAGGGCCCTCACTTTCATTCCCAGGATGGGGATGGGGCGGTGAGAGGAGAAGTCGACTGAGAAGTCAGGGTGCTCACTAGGCACGCTCACTAGCTTTGTGCTAAGATCTGCCTTACAGCACGTGAGTTCATATCTACTGCCCAGGGAAATGTTGATTGTGACTTGTCAGATACTTGTGAGGAACTGAGACTGAACGTCATCCTGGCCAATGTGAAGAGACTGTTCTATACTTAAAGCCTAGGGTATGCAGGAGAGGCCCAGAGAGAGAGGCCTAACTGGTTCTATGACACGCAGGGAGAGTCCTGTGAGCATACCTCAAGAGCTTGTCTGGAGCCTGAGTGGGAAAACATGTGAATGTGTGCTGTGGAGCCAAGCAGTGACTCCTCGAGTCCAGTTGAGACACTTCTAGAAAGATGAATTTTTAGAAGATGATGGTAGACTCTCTCTCTCTCTCTCTCTCTCTCTCTCTCTCTCACCCACCATTTCAACAGTGACAACTTATTGTGAATGCATTAAAGTCTTAACTTAAAAGTCCTTTCCTGAAATTCACCCACTCTCTTGTTTCCGGTTAAGATCCTTAGTGCTGACAGGCCAGAACATGGTTCCTGGTACCTAGAGCTGACTGGATTACATGGCTCTGAGTTCTAATTCTTACTCTTCTACCCATGACACTTGGGCAAGCAGCACCCACTGGTGAGAGCTACATGGGATAATTGGGAGGAAATACATTACTAAAAATGCCAGTGCTCTTCCTCGTTCCTTCTCTTTCTTCATTTATAAGGACGTGCTGCTGCCGCTGCTCATCAGTGTAGTAAAGCTAACTTAGTTCCTTTGAGCCAGGAAACTCAACTCCAAGGCACGGCACTGCTTCAATTTCTCACCCTCCTGGGCAGAACAGCCTTTCAACACCAGACCCCTCTGCCACCCCCCAGAGACAGGCTTACATTCTTGCTCAGGTATAAAAGGATGACTTGTTTATAACTGAAGAGACTGCTTGGGCTGCCTTTTGCTTTGTTCTTTGGTAACATAAGCATTCTGCAGTGTGCACAGACAATAGTCTGGTCAACTTTCTGACAATGAAGTCAGCTCTGTCTAGCTGACTTCATTTCTCCTCAGTTGGCTCCTCGGTTGGAAATGTTCCCTCAGTTCCTTCCTGTAAATAGCCTGCTGTGAAATGAGATTTTTGACATCTTCAGCTTTAATTTCTACTGTGTGAACTCTGGCGCCCATCTCTACTCTTGCCCCACTAAAACAGGGAAGTCAGAATTTTCACTATGTCTCAATCTTGGCAGCTACATATAATAAAGTGTGCTATCATTGCCATTGATTTATCATTGTGAGAATGAAATTAACTTTTTTCTTTTAGAATGTTCCAGAAACACAACACACCCAAGTAAAGTTCTCAGTTATTTGACTACACAGTATGGCTGTGTATACTGTATACACTAAGAATGTTGATGTAAAATACAAATACTTAAAAATGAAAAAACCATAGAGAATAGGTTAGTACTCTAAAGCAATAGCCAGAGAAAGGCCACAGGATACCTGGATATGAGCAGGCAGAATCCACGGGGCTTACTTCTCCACAGAAGAGAGCACGTGGAGAGAGGCAATGCCAGTGTGCTCAGACTTGTGATGGCTACAACAGTTCTTGCCCCCACAGTCTTCTTAGAGATAATTCTCACAGACAGACATCTTGGAAGCTGGTGAATGACACGCCTTCCTGCCTGGAACACTAAAAGCTAGGAATAGGCATGCTAAGATTCCCTGCTATCAATTCCTTCCTAGTACATTTTATAGAACGCATACGGGAGGACTGATCTAACAGACAAGGCAGTAGATGGTCCACTTAGACCCCAACAGGGTAGAGAACATTTCTAAGTCAGTCCTTGACTGTTCTCAGAAAATCCCCTCTAGATTTTACCTGACTTTGGAGTGATGCGGGATTCTTGGATTTCTGATTGTTGCACTCAAGGCTTGCTCTAGCAATGTTCTGAAATAGCTAACCCAACACATTAGAGGAGGATGTGTGAATTTCCTAAAGCTCAGAAGCCAGTGAGATTTGGGTACAGAAGAGGTAAAATGGTTATCTAACTATAAATCTAAAAGTAGGGAAAACAGACCTGTAAAGGAGATAGTATTTTCTTTCTTAAAGAAAAGGCTTCCTTTAAGTTTATATCCTAAGAAAAGTGTGCTTATAAACTGCAGGGTAAGACACCTGAACCATACAGGGTTTAATGTATAATTGTCTAACTCCTGATAAAATGACTTAAGCTTTTAAATAATGCTTCCTGATTTTCACGAATGAACACCTCTAGAAAATACTGGCTTGCTTTGCTTTTGATATCCTAGGTGACTGGAGGGTAAATGAAAACAAACCCACTGGTTATGCCCAGGCAGCAAAGGCTCTGGGTATCTTGGGTAAGTGGTAGAGTAGCTCACTGACACAGGCGAATTAAAGTCAAGCTTTCATTCTGTTGTCACTCAAACTGAGCATATTTCAACTGTTAGGCTGACATGGCTTCTCACTGTAGAAAGCTGCCTGCCAATCCTCACAGAGTCTACTGAGTAAATCTAGAGATAAGTGAAGCGGCAGTGTGCCTAAATGGTCTCAGGGGAGCAGTAAGCAAGGAAGTGTCATGAGGGGGAAGCACATCACAGACCAGGAAATGAATACCAAAGGGTCTCCCACAGAGAATAAGGACTTCCGGCACACAGAGTTTAGAGACCCCCAGTGGGAGCTCCGATGCTCTAGAGACTGGGATGTGGCTACCTATGTTCTAGGAATGGCCTGATTATCTTACTTCTGGCCTCTGAATAGTTTTTCTTTTTAAAGCATAATAGTTACATTTACTCTACTCTAGGGTCTAGATATCTAATTTCTGTGAAATAACACTACGTATTTCAAAAATGGTGTGAATCTTTACCCAATTTGCAAGTTAACACACAAATATATTATCTCATACATTTTAATCAGGAAGTCTTAGAAGAAACATCTTTAAGTGTTTTTGTTTAAGAGCATTTTGCTCTACCTTTCACTCAAGACAAATGAAAGATGTCCATTACGATGGATCTCTGGTGTGTTTGAACTAGATAAAAATTGTTCAGTGAAGGGATTACTTTCCCAGCTTTAATGGCTCAAGTGGAGGCAGTAGATACTGGGAATGGGACCCTGGAGCAGAAGAGACTTAAAGCTATTGAGAAACCAATAAGAACCCAGTGAGCTGAGGTGAAAAGAATGACTGGCTGGATAAAATATGGTTTGAAAAATGTCCCAAATTAAGAAGTAGGCCTTCCTTTCATGCCTCTTTAAATACTCCTTAACAGCCCCCTGCTCAGGCCTGCTTCTAATAAGAGAGCAGAGTGAAGATTGCCAATAATTCAGATGGCAAACCAGAAAGGGACAGGAACCAAGATGGTTTTGATTTCCCAAATGAGGAGGGCCTTCAAACACCAGAGGCTAGATTAGAATATCCCCGCAAAAGCTTTTAACTCGAAAGTTATCGAGATTCAGAAAGGCACATAATTAAAACCAAACGCTTTCTACCAAGTTTAAAATAAAGTCATGGCTCAGGAAAGCTAGGCCCAAGGGAAAGGAACAGAACAAGTCACATGTCCACTGCCAAGGTTGAAACTGCTTTAACGCACGTTCCTTTGGAGTCACGGTCTGACCCCACAGTGATGGGAAAAAAAATCTCCTATTTACATTTCCAAAAGAAGGACTAAGCAGAAGGAACATTTTATATCATGTTCTGTATCCTAGCTGGGCCAGGGGAAAAATTGAGCTATTCTGGGATGCCCCACACAGAACCACCCTTCCATTTTAGAGCTCTCAGACTAAAGGTTGATTAGAAACAAGCCAATACAAGTGAGGCTTCAAGAACAGAACTTAAGACCAAATTTCAAAATCCCTGAAAAACCTAATCAAACACACACACACACACACACACACACACACACGCACACTGCACACATGTGTGCATGCCACATACATGCACACTGCTAGAAACCATTATGTTTTCCTCAGTATGTCTCGGAATAGATCTTCCTAAGTCTGTATTCCTAGTAAGCTAGTTAAGATCCTATACATTTTAAAATAGACACAGAGGGGAAAAAAAAAAAACAAGATTTGTGTACAGATGTGCTCGTGAGGAAGATGAGAGAGCTGTATTAGTTCTCCCTATATGTGCATTAAAAGCCACCATTTCCTTATCATCACCAGTTTCGACTGTATTAGTTTCTATTACCACCAGAACAAATGATCATAAAACTTGGAATCTTAAAACACGCATGGCCTCAGTTTTACAGGTCGCAGGGCTGCACTGCTCTAGTGCTTTCTTTGTTCTCTGCCTTTGAGCTCATTGGTCAGGAGACTACCAAGTCTTAGGCTGCAGGCCCCTGTGGCCACTCAGGTCTTCTGGGGTTTCCACGTCCCTTCTCGCTCAGCCCCTCCCCCTTCAATCCAGCAATGACATGCGGGTCCTTCCCCCCTTCATACTCTGTGCTCTTTGTGTCATCAGGCTCACTTGGGGGGAAACCTGCCTAGCAGAAGGTCAACTGTGCATACAACAGTTACATAATCATGGCAAATCTATATTTTCATGAATACAGGGCCAGGATATAATCTGAGAGCCAATTCTAACTTTCCCCCTTCAACAACAAAACATGAACCAGTTAATAACATCCTAGAAGAAATATGGTCTCTCAGCTACAATGAGTAACCACATATATGCAGTATCCAAACAATGCTAAAAATACTGCCTTATGCCAGAAAAAGTGCTCATTCATGTGAGTATGTATGAGAGACAGTAGACTTCTAAACAGAAAACTGGCAACTATAAAATCACATCTATCTTCATCATATTAAAATCTTCATCATTTAAAATGCTTGAATTGCCTGCACGAACTACTACTTAATACATATGGAAAAAAAATAGTTAAATGAGAAAGTCACCTTCACCATGTAACACTGTTTCTGTTGTAGCTATTTCTCTCTATGTTTGCATTAATTTTGGGTATGGGTATGCATGGTGTGCACAAGTGGGGACAGAGGACAACCTCATGGCATCAGTTCTTTTTTGTCAGAAAGTAATAAATAGAGGCCAGGTGGTGGTGGCACACGCCTTTAATCCCAGCACTCGGGAGGCAGAGGCAGGCGGATTTCTGAGTTCGAGGCCAGCCTGGTCTACAAAGTGAGTTCCAGGACAGCCAGGGGTACACAGAGAAACCCTGTCTTGAAAAACCAATATATATTTTAAATGAATCCATGATTATAAGCAAAAATGTGAGCTATCATCTTTAGATTTGACCTACTTTTGGAAAACTTTCTATTGGTTCTTTGTAAATTTTACATCATACACCCCAATCCCACTCATCTCCCCATCCCTTTCGTCCACACTTTTTTGCTTGCAAATGCTCATTGCAGTGAGTTGGTGTAGTTCAAGGCCTCTGGCTTCTGCTGCTCTATCAGTCCTGGACCCTCACTGGGACTCCTCTCAGACATCCTGTTGTTGCCCTGGTCATGGAGACCCTGCAGCTTTGGATCTGCAGGACCCTCAGTTCACTGATGGGATAGACACTGGATGGGTGGCATCAGTCCTTTTCTCCGCACTGCATGGATGCCACTGATCAAACTCAGAGTGTCTGGCTTGCCAGTGTGTGTTACCCACTGAGCCATCTCTCAGACCCTATATTATAAATATTTGAGGAAAATGTCACATGCTGGATAATGCCTCCCCATGCATTTTTCATTTGTTTGTTTAGTATGGAGGAACAAATGTGAACACAGCTGTCACGTGAACTTTATGATACTGCAGGCAGAAGGAAAGCAAGCAGCAGTAGCTTGCATGTTTTACTGTAGCTTACCACTCTCTAAAATAAAATAGCATGGGTTGGCCAGATGACTAAGAGGGTAAAGGCTCTTGCTACCAAATCCTGTAAGGTGAATGCGCTTCTCCAGGACCCACACTGTGGGAGGAGAGAACTGACTCCTGCAAGCTGTTTTCTGACCACAGCATATGTGAGCACCACCCCAAATAAATAGAACAAATACAAACAAGCTTGTTATTATAGAAATACTCATCTTTGGGTGCATTTATTAAGCTCCCAAATTATTATTAGGATTTTACAGTTCATAGTTTTCACAGTCCTGAAGTTCCTGAAGGATGTCTGGATTATTTTGAATTAGAAAATGTACTTACCCTAGAAGGAATTATGTCAAGCTACCAAGTCCTCCATAAACTACCCTAGGAAAACCATTTTTAAAAAGATAATTCTAAGGTCCTTAGGATGTATATGTGCCTTTATAAGCACACACATTCTCTATCTAGCCATCCTTGTGCTGTGTCTAGAAGTGCCACAGGGTTGCACAGCTATGGCTTGGATACACCAGTGTGCACAGCTATCTGAATGCATACTGCAGTCATTCAAAAACCGGGCTCAGTAAAACCTGACTGTGCCTGCATAATCAGTTTATAATACTGCCTATCACTTGCCTACCATGTGCTGAGCACCGTCATTAACACAGGAAAAGAAGCTATGAATGCAAAAGTCCACAGCACAATCTTGAGTGCCCTAAGCCCCAGTCTTCAGGTGTCCTTGTGTTTCTCTGAGTACCTGCATCTCACAAGCTCTTCAGCAGATCACACCTTTCAAGGTGGTAAGCTTCCCATGGCCAAAGCCCAGGAAGAAATGTTTTTCTTTTTCTTTCTTTTTCTTTCTTTCTTTTTTTTTTAGAATCACTTATTTTATTTACGAGTACACTACTGCTGTCTTCAGACACACCAGAAGAGGGCCTTGAATCCCATTACAGATGATTGTGAGCCACCATGTGGTTGCTGGGAATTGAATTTAGGCCCTCTGGAAGAGCAGCCAGTGCTCTTAACCACTGAGTTCTCTCTCAAGCCCTGTTGGATTTTTTTTTTTTTTTTTTTTTTTTTGAGGCAGGGTCTCACTATGTAGCCCTGGTGGCTTCTAACTATAGCAACCCTCTTGATGCTTAGATTACTGGCACTCAGCCATGTCTTTCTGTGCATGTGTGCATGTACTGGGATGATAAATCTGACATCATGCCTGGCTGAGATGGATGGAGATCTCTCTCTCTCTCTCTCTCTCTCTCTGTCTTTCTCAACATAGTAAATGCTGTAGCTTATTAGATAGCAGTCATCTAAATTTTATTTGGACCAAACTGTTAATTAAAATTTTAAAAAGGGTTTCCTAGATTTCAAGGTGTTCAGCAGATAAGGCACTTCCCCCTTAAAAAGATTAATTTTTCTGCTGACCTAATCCATGGTAACAGTAAAAAAATCAAAAGGGAGATAATCCCAAGTGCCTAAGTACAAGTCATATGAGGTTTAATGCTATTTCGCAGTAACTTCTACATATCAGGGACTTCCTCTGTTTTTAGCTTTTTCTTTTTGCCCTACAGAAACCAAAATATCAACTCCTCTATTTTGGAGCTATAGATGTGTTAGCATGACAAACAGGAATCATTTGAATTGCCCTGGGAAAATCCATGTTCAGATTTCCGTTCAGAAATTGCAATTTCTAGCATATAGCCTCCAACTTTTCAAAAACAGTCAAATTTTATATGGACAATGGTTTTCATTAAGTACCTGTCTGTGTCTTGTCAGCATTGTCAGTGATGTAGAGTAATAAATATATGATTATAAAATCTTAGAATCAGCTTTGATCTTATAAGCAAGCCTATAAAAGAGCAAGGTTAGAAATAAAACCGATTTAATGCAATCAAGGGCCAGGTTATCTGGTTCCTCCAGTAAACAAACAGGGAGAGACTCATACTGATTAGAGATCTTAGACAAGGCTTTAAGTAGGGGTTCAGATATCCTAGGGTCTGAAGCTGGTGGTGGTTAAAAATGACACAATTGTGTGACTGATGGGAAATCTGTCATAGGCCAGGGCTTTACTAGGGCCACAGTTATCCCATAATATTACTCTGCTCTGAAAGGTGATACTCCAAGAGATTAAAACAAATAATATCTGAATTAAAAATTACTACTCTATTTTTATTGTTCCACAGAGAAACCGAGTCTTCAAATACACAGTTGTTTGGATTCGGGAGCTGAATGGTCTATTAGAATGCAGACCTCAGCAGAGGAAACACTGTAACCGGCTTGAGGCAGAGCTAGCAGGTCCTTCAGGTAAGACAACCCAGTAATTCACACTCTACCATTTGCAAATTTGTTACAACTTAATGGGTTCCAAGTTGCAATATTTGTTTAAAATTTATTTATAAAGCAAATTAATAACATAAACAAAATAATAAAATCACCTAATTATAAGGATCTCTTTTTGAGTGCTAAAAATGGCTTTAGAGTAACAATTTGTATATAAGTGACAGATACACTAGACATGACAGATACTATCACAGGGCATGGCATATTTTTTCTCCTTTCCAATAGCTTTATTCAGACTGCAAAACAATAAGCTTACATGGCCATAGGCCAGAAGGTTAAGTAGGAAGTAGGCTGGATCCATAAATAAGATATTTCACTTGAGTGCTAAGGGGTTTATTTGCTCTTAATTCTAATTTTAAAGTTCCAAATTTAAAGTGATATAAATTTGTCCCCTTTCCAATTATTTTGTAAGTTTTCTCTCATTAAACTAGGTTCAATTGCTCTCATCATCGTTTTCAAATTAGACCCAATAACTGGGAATATTGGCAACCATCTAGGAGCTCCTGCACAGAGGCACAGTGGCTACACATCTTACGGCTAGGATAAAGGCTCTGCATGACAACTGCTGCTGCAGTGTTTTCAGTTATGAGATCTTAGCTAACTGCCCAATCCTCCCTGCCTCAATAGTTTCATCAGTGAAATGGGGGTACTGCTACTCTGTTAAAGGTTACTGATGGCAAACAAGTGAGGAGGTAAATGTAAGGGCACAGGACATGCAGTGCACAAAGCGTGAGCCTCCCCATGTTTCCGTGCTGCCCTCTTGTCCCTCTTTGGTCCTTTGATTCTCCCAAAGCTTGATGACTACCAGAGGGATTAAGATCAAATAAAAACCTCAGCCCTCAAGTGAAACATTTTACTTGTGGATCCAGCCTACTTCCTACTTCCCCCTTCCAGTCTGCAGCCTTATTCTCCCTTAAAACAATACAGAGTTTTTTAAGATTTACTTTCATTTACTTTACAATTTAACTTCAACCTAAAAATACTTAACTTTTCACACAGACTTTAAAGACAGCTATTTATATTTTGATGGCATCATGTAACTAAAGAAGCTTGTTGGATTGAGGCTGGGAGGACACCCACTTTCCGATAACCAACACCCAGTGCATAAAAAGCCCGTCAGGTGCAGAACCAAAAGAGAGCTTAAAAAAAAAAAAAAAAAAAAAAAAAAAAAAAAAAAAAGAAGAAGGAGGAGGAGGAGGAGGAGGAGGAAGAAGAAGAAGAAGAAGAAGAAGAAAGAAAAGAAAAGAAAAGAAAAAAAGAAGAAAGAAAAGAAAAGAAAAAAAGAAGAAATCCTAAAGGGTGATGAAGTCCATTTCCAGTCATCTCCTCTTGGCCATCTGAATACAACTAATTGTCACTTTACCCAAATATGAGAGCAAGAGAAAAAACAAGCGAGGCCAATGTGAATGGTCTGTAAACTTCTTCGAACTGTAAAAACACAGTCCTTGGCTATACAACTGTTACTTATTGAAAATAAAGCCAGGATTCAACTGCAGACTCACAGCCTACGGACTCTCAACTGTGGGCCCGTCGAGAACAGAAGCTTATTGCTGTAACAGAACTGACACCAGTGCTCCCAGGCGCAGGAAGGAGACACAGAGCCTGCCATCTTCCTGCATGTGGTTCCAGTCAGAACTGCAAAGAGCCAGGGCCACCTCTGCCGCTGGCTACCACTCTGCTTACCATTTATCCCTTCTCCATGGGACCTTTACTCTATAGACATGGTCACCTCTCACAGCTCTGGCCGTTACCGTCAATCTTTTCAGTCTGAAATTAAATATGTCTTGAGTTCTGGATCAACTCTAGGTTTACTATCTCTTACCTACAATGTGCAGGATTCACAAGTATCCAGATGTCCTCTCTCTCCCCTTCCTCCCCTTCTCTCTCTCAGCAGATCTCGGGCATTTGCATAAGGAATATTGGCGACAGACCCCAAGCAGGAAACTCACCTGTCTCTCGTGCTCCTTAGGCATGTAGAGTACAGAGCCTTTTTTACTATATTTTAAGTGCACCTCTGGTTTTACTGTGACATGAAGTCAGAAATGGGATTGTCTCCTGTGGCCTTCAGAGTGTTCAATTCTGGAGCCTTTCAAATTGTAGCTTAGGTATGTTAAACCTACATTTCCTGAATGTCCCAAAGAACCTTCATCCAATTAACCTTAACAGGAGCACTTTCTGCTTGCCTGTGCCTTCCTCTCAAGTTTGCCACCTCAGTTTGTTCTCTTTTCTCCATCCCTTTCCTGTGCCCATTCCACTATTCTATCAGCCCTCAAGCTTTGTCAGCCTGTCATCTACACAGCAGACCTGCCATGTCTTACCTGAAACCCTGCCATTAGGGGCAACTGACTTGAGCTTTTCCTATCCCCCAACCACCCAGCATTTAGCTTCCAGTGCTCATGTCTCCAATATGCAGTCTGGATCACAACCCAGACTGCCACTCCTCTGTACACAGGACAGCTCCTTACATCCTCAGAAGGAAAGACTAAGAGCCTCCTGGCATGATCCCCATTTCCTATTATAAATACTCTCTCTCATTCTAGCCACCCAGAACTGCAGCTCTGAAAACAAGGCCACATTTTCTCACGCCTTTTCCCTCTGCCTCTGCCTCTGCAATATGAGTCTTCTTTGTCATCTAGGTTCTATTCTGCCACACATAAGGATAATACATTTTCTAATTGATTCAACTAAAATACTCTGAACCTATGTCCTTATTAGAAAATTCATCTCTCCCTGTGACATCAACTTCATTTTTCATCTCTCAATTAGAAAGATATCTTTCATTTATGATTTGCAGCATCTGAAATAGGGGTTACAGCATAGCAGATGCTCATGAGCCATTATCTGTGAAAGGATTAATAGTAGAGCAGATTGGCTGGCATGTGGCACAGTCCATAATCCCCATTACTTGAGTTGAGGGAGGAGGACTGACCATGAATTGAAATCTAGCCCATAGTAAGACCACATACCAGAATGATGGACTGCCTACTTATCATGGGAAGTAGAATAGTAAGAGGAGGAATCAGCTTGCAGAATGGAGCTGATGTCTTCAAAATGCCCAGTCTTTCTGGTCCATACACCCTGGCTTCAGAAGCTCCCTTAGCAAGGCTCTATGTAAGGCATGGACTAACAAAGCCAGTGTGTGTCTACTTAAAACCTGATGGATGGTTTCCAAAGGGAATCTATTTCATTTTTACAGACTCTACTACTGCCCAAGAAGATTCCTTGCACTGAAGAATTGCAGTTTATTGACTTTTCTTGGGGGGGGGGGGAGATAGTGGCTTTAATTAGGCAGAAAAAAATGGCTAACAGATTGCACCCTAATTACCCAGAAAAATGTTTCTCATTCCATGATAATGAATTATAAAGTGGAATTTAATGAAGAAAAACAAAAAGGATTCTAGACTGGTAATGCCTCAGATGTAGAATCTTAGGTAAAGACCATAAAACACTACTCTATAAAAGCACTTGTTGTTGGCCAGAGGTACACAAAGCACTTCCCCAAGGCTGACCAGCGACCAAGGCTGGAAAGGGGAGAGGTAGTGTGCCCTTGTCCTGAAAACTAGAGGCCCTAATAAATAAGCTCTCATGACAACTGCAATCTTTTACCATTCAATTTCTCTAATGAATTGATTAGAGTAATTATAAAATAGAGGGAACAGATTAACCATTCCCTTTGTGTAATTGCTAGCTGGTATGAAAATATTTATGTGAAACCCTTTCAATTGAGATGTTTAGACCTAAAGCAATCCAGACTAAATGCTAATGATCTTGGGTTATAAATACAGGTCAAATTCTTGTATCACAAATGAGCAATCAACACACAATTGCCTGGTTAGAAGATTCCTAGAATTCAGATATTCAGATGCTAATTCACTTCAAGCTGTAGTCAGCACAGCTATCATCAAATGAGTTATCATCAAAATCATCACTTCATTTTGGGTATCCACTAGCATGCATACACATGCACACACACACATACACACACACACGAAATACATACATGTTCTATATTTATTCTCTCTTACACATGCACACACGTGCATCACATATGATCTATATTTATATTCACTCTCTCTCTCTCTCTCTCTCTCTCTCTTACACACACACACACACACACACACACACACACACACCCCTTCTTTTTTGAGGTATGGTCCTGTTATATTGCTCAGGCAGACTGGCTTCAATCTTGTGGTTCTTCTGCCTCAGCCTCCTGAGAGCTATTCTCAGTGATGTCATACTATATTAAAGGGGCATATTTTAACAAGCAAAGACTACTTTGATAGTAAATATATGTGGCTGCAAATTTTTGATATTTTTTCTTTTTAAGTTTTGGTAGCACTGGGATCTGACATAGGGCCATGCACATTCTAGACTCAATGACTAAGATTCCTTAGCCCTGGCTTTTTTTTTTTTTTTTAACTTCTTATTGAGAGATGGTCTCACTAAGTTGCCCAGGCGGTCCTTACGCTTGTTGTTCCTCCTGCCTCTGCCTCCTGAGCAGCTGGGATGACTTGCAGGCAGGTCTGGCTTAGAATTTTAATGCTGGAAAACCTGCTCTGAAAAGAAGCCTCAAAGGCAACTATATGAAGCCTGCATCTTCTGTTCCAGCTGCTTCAGGGTAAGAGAAGAGAGTTTCTACTACAGGGGCATGGCTCTGCTTTTCCAGAGTAACAAGTCAGACGACAGAGCAACAGCTCCTAGAGACGTTAGGCCTAAAGCAACCCCGACCAAACAGTTCAGATACAATTTTAGATACAAGACACGCTGAATTGTGAGAGTACAGAGGACCTGGTCAAGAGATTACGTCACTAACCCACAGAAGGCTCAAGCAGCAGAGTCACCAACATACCGCAGCATGTCCCCTCTCAGTGAGGGCTGGGATGTAGGGGGATAAAGAGGAGCAGAGGGACACTTCTACCTAGTGAAGAGGAAGGCTGATGGTCTGATTATTTGTTTTGGAGGATACAAGGTTTTACATGTTGGACGTTGGACTTGAACTCAATTAGCTAAGGCTAAGCTCAAATTTGTGATTTTAACATTTTTGTCTTCGTCTCCTGAGAGCTAGGCCTATGCTATCACCACACCAGGTAATAAGTATTTTATTATTATTATTATTATTATTATTATTATTATTATTATTATATGTGTAAGAATGCTTTGCCTGCATGTATGTGTGCAGATCACGTGCTTGCCTGGGACTCTGGGTTCTCTGGAATTGGAGTTATGGATGATTCAGAGGTGGCATGTGGTTTGTGGAAATCAATCCTTGGTCCTGTGTAAGAATAAGTGCTCTTAATCGGGAGCCATATCTCCAGCTTTTAAGGGAGTGTGTGTGTTTTTTTTTTTTTTAAACAATAAGGATATAATTTATGTTCAGAGAATAACAAATACTATTTAAAAATATAAATGAGCAAAAGTAAATGCCATCTTGATTGATGAGGACATATACTTTCTTTTACATATGAGTGATATTTCACTAGGGAGAAAGCCAAACCCTAGGCAGGCAAGCAGGCAGCAGGAAGGCAGCAGACAGGCAGCAGGCAGGCAGCAGGCAGGCAGGCAGGCAGGCAGGCAGGCAGGCAGCAGGCAGCAGGCAGGCAGGCAGGCAGGCAGGCAGCAGGCAGGCAGCAGGCAGGCAGGCAGGCAGGCAGGCAGCAGGCAGGCAGCAGGCAGGCAGGCAGGCAGGCAGGCAGCAGGCAGGCAGGCAGGCAGGCAGGCAGCAGGCAGGCAGGCAGGCAGGCAGCAGGCAGGCAGGCAGGCAGGCAGGCAGGCAGGCAGGCAGGCAGCAGGCAGCAGGCAGCAGGCAGCAGGCAGCAGGCAGCAGGCAGCAGGCAGCAGGCAGCAGGCAGCAGGCAACAGGCAGGCAGGTAGCAGGCAGCAGGCAGCAGGCAGGCAGCAGTGTTTTGTTGGTGGTGCTGGTGGTTGGTTTGTTTTTTCTGTTTTGTTTTGTTTTTTACATTTATTAACTTACTTTTGTGTGAGTGCATGCTTTTGTGCCTAAGTCAGAGGACAACTTGTAGGAGATTTTCCTCTTCTTCCATCGTTTCCTGGGGATCAAACTCAGGTCATCAGGCTTAGTGTGAAGTGCCTTACCTACTAAGCCATCTTGCTGGCCTGGATTAGACTTTCACACTATTAAAAAGGTTATAGGTTTACTAAGAACAGAAATCTGGCATTACACAATTCAGAAAGCATCAGATACTGCCAAGAGTTCAGAAGAAAAGGTATGTGATAAAATAGTTTCTGGGTTTGGACTACACAAAAATCATCCTATCACTGTTTTCACAAGTTAAAAACAACACCTATTCAGCTAGTTTTAATTTACCCACAGGGCTTCTTGAACATTTGTTCAAGAACAAAATGTCCAAAATATTCTGTATGTAAACAGCCATTATTTAAAAATTCTCTTAAGACATTTTCCTTATATGGAAGCTTTCATATTTAGCTCCTTTAACACCACTAGAATAATAATAAAACTTTAAATACTTGTTCAAAAATTTAGTCCTGTTTTGCAGAATGTTAGATCAATCAGGGGCTGTACATTGTCAATGATTGCAATCTCTAGTTGGGGGAAGGGGCATGACTTCAAGATAGAGTAATTGGCCTGGCCATCTTCTTTAAGAGAAATCTGAGGCCTACAGGGTCTCGGGATCTGTGGTGTTTCTGACTCCAGAGGGCATGACAGGAATTTAAGAACCAGTCATAGGAAATTCAATTATGGCCTGTCAGTTGCCTCCCTTGGTCAAAAACACAGCATTCTTCTTCCCTGCAGTTTCAACTTCCCATGTCCCTACAGCTACCTAGGTTTTAAAATATTATCTTGGCCCATAAGCAAGACCCTTAAACTTGACCTTCAAGTCTACCTGCTTACACTCTAGTGTTGATAAGGGTTTTAAAGTAGAGAAATCTGAGCTTAAAACTCTGCTGCTTACTATCCAAGTGATACTAGGCAAGCCTTGTCTCTTCTATGCAACTCATTAACACCCAGCTCACAGGGCCCAGGGGACCAGCCTGTTGCAGCTAGGCATCAGAAGGAGCATGAGTAGAAAGCCACAGTAAATGCATTCTTAAGGTACACCCAAAACCCAGGTACACCCAGTTTTTTTTTAAAAGAGTACCCCAATTAATCAAATATGAGAGTAAATGAGGAGAGATGTGAAATCTCATGCGATGAATCCATATGAAAAGCAACATTCTCTACGGCGTGGCTCAAGCCATCTGGACCCTGGAAGTGGTTGTAGTAGTCTGATGCTACTGTGGGAATCGACAGCCACTGACCGGCCATTAAAACTGGGAAGCGGTCTCTTATTAAACCTACCCATGTTTTGATTTCCTGTAATCTAAACTCCCAAATTTTCTCCCCCTGTGCCCTCTGTCTAAGGCAGGAGTGGGAGGCAGGAGAATGAGGATGGAAAGGGTGGAGGCAGGAAGAAAGAAGCACCAAACAGCTAATGAAGGAAGGAAAAAGAGAAAACAGGAGGGCGGTTACTAATCAGGAGCTTGCTGAGGGATCACAGGTATGGTGTATGCCTCCCTCCGGGGCTGTGTGTGCAATGTCTGAGCTTTAACCAGGGGCTCTTCACATCCAAAAGTGCTATGGAGTACATGGGGGTGGCAGTGAGAAGAAGCATTAACTGAGGTAACGGTGCTCAGTTCTGTGGACATCAACTAGGAGCCACCAGAAAATATCCAATGGCTGCTGTAAAAAGTGCCTGAGCCTCGTGGTAAAGGGAGGTCCATGAGTGGAAGAAAAGCCTTGGGAGCTCAGGAGTGGGGACAGCACACACCACAGCCTCCCTTGGTCTTCTCACAGAAGGAAACATGAGCAAACCAGTTTCACATAGAAGCATTGTTCTGGCACTCTAGTAGGTAAATATCTCTGGTTGGAGTCCAGACCAATATGCTGCATTCCAAATTCTATTATATGACAACTTACACACGGAGATACTGAAAATGAAAATAAAACAATAAAAAGAAGCTGCTGAGGTTTCTTGCAGATTTTCTTCCCATAGCTCTCCAAATAAGGCAAGCCAACCGCCTTTACGCTGTGTGTTCGCTACACCACAGCGGAGCTCCTAAGAGGGAACTGCTTCTTGCCTACTACCTAATATGCCCATCAGGGCTTCTCCCCGCGCATTTGCTGCTGGTAGCATTTCTTGCTTTGGCTAGCTTTTGACCAAGGAGGACAGTAAATTATACACAAAATATCTCTATGTTTAAAAATTCAGCAGACACAGTCACCAGAGGCAATGGAGACTCTTAAATGGCTCTGCCTAAGATATTATAAGCACCTTAACTTAGCTGGCTGTCAAAGGGTAAAGTTATTTTTTTGGTTTTTAAGCAAGAAGTTTCCTGGGAGGAAGGTTGCACGTATCCATAAGGATTAATTCATTCTGATGTTTTGTCACTTATGGAGACATAAACCAGGCGAAGGCACACACTGTCTTATGCACACACATATATGAATATGCATGCAGGACTTGCAAATGATGA
This sequence comes from Mus caroli, assembly GCF_978045245.1. Lineage (NCBI taxonomy): Eukaryota > Metazoa > Chordata > Mammalia > Rodentia > Muridae > Mus > Mus caroli. The sequence continues at coordinate 131,371,164 of NW_028227256.1, forward strand.
AAATCTGATCTACACAGCTTCATGCCAGTTGGGAGCTTTCTCTCTTAAAATAGTACTGATCCATAAAACACAGGAAAAACAGCAACTGACTGTGGACAAACAAACAAACAACCCTCAAGAGACTCTCCATAAGACACTGTGATAAACCCTGGAATCTGCTAGGCATGGTGGCACAAGCCTCTACTCCCAGTGCCTGGGAAGCTGAGGCAGGTGGAGTGCTTTTAGCTTGAGGCCAGCCTGGTCTACATATCCAGCTCTAGGCCAAACAAGGCTACACAGTAAGATCCTGCCTCAAAACAAGACCAAAAAACCCAGAACAAACCCAACCCACCAACCCAACAAAATAAAAAAAAATGAAAAACTAAACAACAGATCACACCAAACAAAAAGCTCTCCAGAAGCTTACTACCAAGCATTTTACAACAGATTAAAAGCTCAAAGGCAGAAACGGTAGCCTGAATTAGTTAAGTCTGCTTTTACTTAAGACAGTATCAAGTCCTGGGAGTCACAACCCCTTTAGGAAAGCTAGCTGGGGCTTTACTTGCAACCCCCCTCCTTATTGACTTCTCCACACTCTGAAATAACCCATTTTCTCGGCCTCAGACTGCCAGTTACATGCACACACATTTCCCACCTTTGACATGCTACGACCAGACATAAATAAAAAAGGCTTACTCGGAGTGTCTTGGCGGTCGGGGAGGGAGATGCTGGGGGAGAATCAGACTGAGATTTCCTACTCCGTGTGAACTCCTTACTTCGTGTATATAAAGAGGACATGGTTCCTGGAGATGGAAACAGACACCCAACCTCTGGATTCTTCACACAAAGCTGGGATCTGTCCCTGTAGATAACTTTTACAGAATTCCTCCGTTTGAGCTGATAAAAGATGACTTTGGATAGAACTAAATAAAGGATAAAAGCCGCCTTGCAAATTATAGTCTTGAGCTCTGAGCCAGTCCACAGTTACAGAGCGGTGTGTTATGTCCCATCAGTGTTCCAGTGTGGCTTCAATCACAAGTATGAGCAGTAGAAGGCATGTGCCGAACACCACCTTTCATGCCTAGACTGAATCTGTGATCCTGTCCAAAGGTCACTTCTTACTCAGGCTGGTTTGGGAATAAAACCTGAATCTGGGCTCCCGATGACTCTTGATTAAATCCCAGAAGAATGGCTCTTGCGGCAGACGAGTCTGGGGACAAGTACTGTCCCTTTATCCAGAAGGAAGAAACACACGTCCTCTGGAGTCACCCTGTCTTCCCTCAGTCTGACTCCACTGGGCTGTCAGGGTCTGAACTCCTGTGCTAAACTCAGGTTAAACAACTAAAACACAAAGCAGGAACCAAGAGTTTGTGGGAAGGAAGCAGTCGGAGGAAGTGCAGCTTTAAGTCCTTCCAGACGAGCTGTCTTTGCTCTAAACACTCAGAGTCATACGCACATCTTTCCCCTCCCCTCTTCTATTTTCTGACATTCCAAATCCCCATTCGCTCAGCGAGGAATGCTGGAGAGTAGCCAAGGGCAAGGATTCACTTTCAACCCAGAACTTGGTTGCCACTTGTAGAAGGAAAAGAGTGGCCAGCTTCGAGGAATGGAGGCTGCGGGCACGCCTAGGGGCAACCCCACAACCTCCCATAGATACCACCCACCCCAGAGCAGACAGCAGTTGCCAAGGCTGGTCTCTGTAAACCCTTCTTTTGTGTATGAGAATGGTGATTTTCAGCTCTCATATCTCTCAAGTGACAGGCCCAGACAGAAATATGAAAGTACCTTCAAGCCTTTTATGTGAAGTTTTAAAGTCTTGTCATTCTTGCGCTGCAACAAAGGCCAGCAGCTTGAAACTCTGGGCACTACAAAGTAAGCTCTGCAGAGCAGAGATCTTATTGGCTAAGTTTCTATTAGAAAATATATCAGAGTTTCTTCGGACACCACAATCAGGAAGGAGTAAGATTTGAAAGTGGCATAAAGGTGGCAGGAAACAATGACTGGTAGATGACAGGGCTCAGCGGCACAGAGAAAATTAAGAGTTAACAAGAAAGGAATGTCTTTGCTGGGCGTTGAAGGAGCTTGCACTTGGCCTTGAAGAAACATCTCGTTTAATCTCTTGCTCTCTTGTCACTGCCGCATTGTCCAGCATTTCTAAGCCAGATGCTTTTGAGGCCAGTGGGCTTGTCCTTAGAGTAACAACCCTCTCCCTCCAGGCTCCTGGAAACTCTATCCCACTCCCCCCTTCCCACATGGAATTCATACTTTTCCCCTTAACTACTTCCAACTAATGACTCATTTGCCTTGGCTGTTTCGATATCTCTTTTATTCCAAACACGAATTTTGTGAAGTTAAATAAGCAAAAGTGATCATCTACTTGGGGCGGGGGTCAGTTTAATGAATGCAGTTGAAAAGGATTTACAAGAAGTCTTATTCACTTTCAATGTGAAAACAGCTCCTTAAGATTAGTTAATCCTACAACAAGCTGGAATTATAGGCTCCGTCTAAAAGGCCCATTATTGTGAGAATTCCTATCTGTGAACTTTTTGTTTTATTTATTATGTCTTGCCTGATGTGGCACACATGTACCATGGTGTGTGTGTGTGTACATGTGAGTCAGAAGACAATTTGGGGAAGCTGCTTTTTTTTTTTTTTTCTTCACTATTTGGTTTCCAGGGCTTGAACGCAGGTTGTCAAGTCCTGAATCAGATCCTTTATCCTGTGAGCCATTTTACTGATCCCTGATCTATTTTTATAATCTGGATATATCTTACGTAGCTAACCCTGTTAGCATGCTGAATGAACATTATCATGGTTACACTATTCTTTGACATGACAGTAAAAACAACTCTAAGCAGTCCCAGTTTATATAGTAACTTCACTTACTAGGACTGGAGAGGGATCATAAACCCCCTTTATTCTTCTCACCAGGACAGGGTTTCTCTGTGGTTGACCAAGCTGGACTCGAACTCAGACATCCATCTGCATCTGCCTTCCAAGTGCTAGGATTCAAGGTGTGCGCTACCACCGCCCAGTAAACCCCTTTATTCTTAAATGGCTATTTTGTCCCTTCTCATTTATATTATATGTCTATTTAAGCAAGTTCTAACAGTGACAATTCCTTTATAGCAGGGTTTTCATAAAACCTATGTCCTCGTCTCTCCCCAGCCAACTTGGCCGACGTTGCACAGTCAGCAAGAAGCACGCAGAGCACCACTGAGGATACGCTCTTGCCAACTCAGCTGAATACAAGCCAGTGTGAAAAGACCACCTGCCAATCAAGGCCACCAAGGAAGCCAGGCCTTACCAATGATTAGAGGGTCCGAGACTCTCATAGGAACACACTGGATCTGGGCCTGAGAGAATTTCTCCAGAAAGCTGAATCTAAATTCTCTTTGTACATTTGGTTTACATATACATTTCATTTTTGGCAAAACACATATTGTTCCTTTAAGATTTAAAAAGACATTAATTCCCCCTGAGACTGAAAGCACCTCTGATGTCCAGTGGAAAGGGCTGAAAGGCCACACCCCTGGCTGCAGTCATACAGAGCGTCTGGGTTTCAAGTCATCCTCCTTTGCAGTGTCGCTTCTAAAGGACAGATTCAGAGTCAAACAACCCGCCTTTGTCTCTGCCACAGCCTAGTATAGTTAGGGGACTGCATTTGCACAAGGATGCTGAACAAAAACAGATGAAGTACAATAGAGTTTTGTTTTTGTTTTTTTTTAAAGATATAAATATGAAGGCCAGAATGACTTCTCTGTGTTTTTAAACAGAATTGAAAGTCGTGATACAGTTCGTGGTTTTTAGTATAGACAGTTAAATGGAAGTGTGTGCATGTATATATTCCCTTGCTTTCTATTACTCAGAGAGTCTGCGAAGAGCAATACCCCAGAAACATTTAGAGACCAGCAGCTGAATCCTGCTGCTGAATGCTATGCTTAACTGAAAGGAACAGGGCTCCTAGGAAACTAGCTGGTTCCAGAGCTGGGAAAGAGAAAGAAATGAGCCTGGTTCTCAATAGGCACATAACAAAACAAACAAACAAACAAACAAACAAACAAACAACAACAAGAAAACCCACCAAAAGATGGTTTAGAACCGGGAGACATGGACATCAAAAATGATTAACAATTAATTAGCCATAGAAGAAATCAAGCGTTCATGAATAGACACTACTATCAAGGAGTGAAGAACAATAAACAAGAAATGAAGAATGTTGTTCCTTATGGTAAAATGTCTACTATAAATACAGAGTGATGAACTAAGGGGTGGGGGGATCATTTTTTAAAGTAACTATCGTTGTAAAATCAGCCCAGGAAAGGACTAGTAATATATCTCAAACCAGTGGTTAAAGTGGATGACTGAGTTAATTTTACAAGATCCCGAAGTATTCCTTTATAACACACTTATTAATCACTAAAGAACAAAAGGAATTCTTCCATGGAGAATCCTGGCACATGCCATCTTAATCTATAGAGGAGAGCTAACAGCACAGTGAATAGGACTGTTTGAAATGAGAGCCTATAGTGCAATTCCTGTGACATGACGCCATGGCCCCAAAAGGATAGCCTGTTGACTTATACAGAACACCAGATACACCCAAACCCAAGGATGGAGACGACTGGGCTCTAACCTCAAACATCAATGTAAAGAGCCAAGGAGGGCTGACTAGAGAGTGAAAGCTTGGTGGGTTCGTGGCTCAGGCATGGGTTGTTTTATTAGAAGCGGCATTGTCGAGACAATTGGTAAGACTTGAACTTGGTCACTGAGTAGGGCATAAAGGGTTCTTTGTTTTAGTCTTAAATATGGTTTAAAATTGTTGTCTCTTGTGAGACTATGCTGGGGCCTAGCAAACACAGAAGCGGATGCTCACAGTCAGCTACTGGATGGATCACAGGGCCCCCAATGGAGGAGCTAGAGAAAGTAACCAAGGAGCTAAAGGGATCTGCAACCCTACAGGTGGAACAACAATATGAACTAACCAGTGACCACCGGAGCTTGTGTCTCTAGCTGCATATGTATCAGAAGATGGCCTAGTCAGCCATCAGTGGAAAGAGAGGCCCATTGGTCATGCAAACTTTATCTGCCTCAGTACAGGGGAACGCCAGGGCCAAGAAATGGGAGTGGGTGGGTGGGGGAGTGGGTGGGGAGCGTGTGGGGGACTTTTGGGATAGCATTGGAAATGTAAATGAAATAAATACCTAATTAAAAAAATTGTTTCAAAACAAAAAGAAAAAAGTTTAGTTCCTACATCTTACTGGTGTGGTAAAGAGGACAAACAGATGCCATGCCTCCAAAGAACTCTTGAAAAAAATAGCTTCTCATTTTAGATGACTCTAGGATTTCACAGAACAGGGGTTGTCAAAGCAACTATTTGGGAGGGTACAATGGCTATAATTTGAGACTCATTAATAGGCCATAAATCAAGTTAATGGCTCATAGTCAGATCAATAAAAAGTGAAACAGACTGGTAAATTCTAGTGTTACACAGTAGGGTTATGCTTTCTTCAAACTGTTGTTTCAGTGGTGTAGAATACATTTATACATGTACACAATATGTAATGGATCATAATATCCAATGTATTTCAAATTGCAGTTATAGCACAAGGTTTGAGGTTGATAGTGTGAAGACATTGATATAACCAAAAAATTAGCACAAGTCTTTTGGTGAAGAAAAGAGCTGAACAGTTTTTAGTCAGGCATAAGGCAAGGATAGCCATCTAATTTCTGAGCTATCAAACTGGCAAGGGGTATGAAGGGGTATGAAGGGGTATGAAGGAAGGGGTATGAAGGAAGGGGTATGAAGGGGTATGAAGGAAGGGGTATGAAGGGATATGAAGGGGTATGAAGGAAGGGGTATGAAGGGGTATGAAGGAAGGGGTATGAAGGGGTATGAAGGGGTATGAAAGGGTATGAATGGGTATGAAGGGGTATGAAGGGGTATGAAGGAAGGGGTATGAAGGGGTATGAAGGAAGGGGTATGAAGGGGTATGAAGGAAGGGGTATGAAGGAAGGGGTATGAATGTGCTTGAAGTGAGACTGATCCAGTATCACACAGCATCAGTTGGGTTTGAAAACTCCATGGTCACTGCTTACTAACCCAAATGTGGAATTTGACAAAGTTGATAAGGTGAGAGGAATGATATGGTGGCCAGTGTCAGACTGTTCTCCACACAAACACAAGGTTCAAATGCACCCTGCAAATCCTTATGTGGTATATGACATTAAGAGTCCTTGAATGTCACTACAAGTTTTTTGAGACAGAGTCTGACCTTGAAGCCCTGACTGGCCTCAAACTCAGAGATCTGCCTCCTTTGGAGTCCTGAGATTAAAGGTGTCTGCCCTGTGGCCCAGCCTCGTTATTAAATTGTTTTATCCAGAGGAACTTGTACTTACCATCATACCAGGGAAAGAAGGCTGGGAATTATCACAGAGAACCCCCCACGCCCCACCCAGCTCCACCAGATGGCAACTCAGCAGAATCAAGTGTCCTTATCATGTCAAGAGGGAGGGGCAGCAGCAGTTGCTTCTATCTCCAGTTTTTAAGCTTAAATTAGGGAGAGGGAAGAAAGAGTTGAAAAAGTATTTAAAAAAAAAAAAAAGAAGACTATGTCCAATTTTCTGAGGAATCACCAAACTGATTTCCAGAGTGGTTGCACCAGCTTGCGATCCCACCAGCAATGGAGGAGTGTTCCTCTTTCTCCACGTCCTCGACAGCATCTGCTGTCACCTGAGTTTTTGATCTTAGCCATTCTGACTGGTGTGAGATGGAATCTCAGGGTTGTTTTGATTTGCATTTCCCTGATGATTAAGGATATTGAACATTTTTTAGGTGCTTCTCAGCCATTTGGTATTCCTCAGTTGAGAATTCTTTGTTTAGCTTGTACCCCATTTTTAATAGGGTTATTTGGTTTTCTGGAGTCCAACTCCTTGAGTTCTTTATATATATTGAATATTAGCCCCCTATTGGATTTAGGATTGGTAAGGATCTTTCCCCAATCTGTTGGTTGCCATTTTGTCTTATTGACAGTGCCCTTTGCCTTACAGAAGCTTTGCAATTTTTTTTGAGGTCCCATTTGTCGATTCTTGATCTTACAGCACAAGTCATAGGCGTTCTGAAGTGGGAGTGGGTGGGTTGGGGAGCAGGGGGAGGGGGAAGAGAAAGGGGATTTTCGGAGGGAAACTTGGAAAGGGGATAACTTTTGAAATGTAAATAAAGATAATATCTAATTAAAAAAGGAAAAGAAAAAGAAAAAAAGAGGGACAGAAAGATGGCTCAACAGTTAAAAGCTTTAGCTGTACAAGTCTGAGGACTTGAGCTCAACCCTAAAAGCCAGATGTGATGACGCCATTTGTAATCCTAGCAATATCACTGCAGAACCGGACCTGTTGGAGACAGGAGAAACTGTCAGGAAGTTCAGGGGCCAGCTATATCACACGGACACTGCACCAAGACAAGATGGAGGTGAGAACAGAGGTCAGTATGTGTGTATGTGTGAGTTTGAACACACACACACACACACACACACACACACACACACACACGCTACGATGCTTACAGCAGTAAGTGTTAGATGACTTTAGTGAGAAACCAGGTCTAGTCCTAGACTCTTCTGAAGAAACCTAAGCATCTAGAAGTACGACCTCTATTATTCTATTTTTGATACAGTGACAAAATTTATTAGATAAAGCAAAACCATGGGAAAGTCCCCCAGGAAAGGTGAGCATAGCTTCCAGACTCCAAAGGTCTTCAAGGCCCAAAGGGGAACTCCAACAGTTCACTAGACATTACATCACATTTCAAGAATTTCTTGGCTGCTTCCTGCAAATCAACTTTTAAGTACCTTAGTTTGTAATAAACGCAGTTGCTATAATATGTACATTTTAACTCAGATTTAGGGAGGTGATGAGGAGTCAAATATTACCAGTCAAGAATAAAAGTTAAATAGTTTACTCTTTCTTTGAGTAAGAGTCAAATGCAGAACAATCATTTGGGGGCCTGTTTATGAATATAAGGGTCAGTGGGTAGATTTTTATTTTTCATTGTCAACAGACACTTTTCCTTCATTAATCCATCTAACAACCATTAAAGTGCAAAGTGGTATTAGGGAACTATAAAGTTCTTTATAATATGATTCCTATCTTCAAAGAAATCACAGGAAATCTTAAGATTTATGTAAGTACAAAAAGAGTCTCCTAACTGCTCTAAAACAAACCCCAACCTCTAGTCATATATGTACACACACACACACATACACACACATGTATTATATATATATATATATATATATATATATATATATATATATATATATAAAATGTGTGTGTGGCTGTGCGGGCTATGTGTACTTGGTTCCCACGGAGGCCAGAGGACAGCATCAGGTGATGTGCAGCTGGATTTTCAAGAGGCTAGGAATTGAACTTGGGTCCTATAGTACTTTCAGTTGCAGAGTCATCTCTCCACGCCCTTCTATATGTTTTAGTATTACTCATATCTGACTTCATACTTAGCAAATAGTATGTTTTTTGTAGTTGTATGGTTTGGTTTAAGTGCTGGGCTTGAACCCAGGGCCCTATGCTTGCTTTACAAGTACTCAAACACTGGATGACATTCCCAAGTGTAAGTGAGTTGTTTTTAAATACTTGTGATGGTGCGGAGCCAGATCAGAAGCCCATCAGTGTCTGTAAGAGCTTCCCTCAGCGGCCTGTGCCTTTATCCCGGTTCCATGGCTAGGAATCTGGAGAGGCTGCCTAGTGTTTAGGGAATGAGGGAGAACGAAGCACTCTGTTTTAGAGATTTATTTTTGTTATGAGTACTTTGCTTACATGCATGTCCATGTACCACACATGTGCTGGCACACACAGAGGTCAGAAGACAGTGTTAGATTCCCTGGAATTGGAGTTACACATAATTGTGAGTTACCATGAGGGTGCTGGGAACAGAACTCCAGTCCTCTCCGCAAGAGCAGCCAGTGCTCTTAGTCACTGAACCAACCATCTCTAGAGATCTGTTTTCCCATTTTAATGCTTGCCTTTGGTTTATGTGCCATGAAGATCCTGCTCATTGGCAGAGGTGGGGAAGATTACTGATGCCAGCACAGTTAATAATGACTCGGAGTGAGGAGAACACATTAGGGACTTGATCACAAACCTTTACAATGAATCATTCTAGGGTGGACGAGGGGGATTGGTCTTTATTACACATGTATGAAAATGTAGAGCAGAGAGAAGCCGGGTAATTCTTTCAGTTCAAGAAAGGGCTTTTGATTGCTTTCAAAAAGGTTCTTTTTGAAAAGGCGATAAAAGTTAAAAAATCAGGACCAGAAACACATCCACTAAAAAGCTTGTGCCCATCCTGTTGGGCTGTTTGTTGTGAGGGGAGGAGGCAGTGCAGTCTTAAAGTACAAGATCGCAACAGAGAAAAAGTAAACAGGACCTACAAACCGCCCAGATGGACCTGATAAACCTTTACCTTCATGTATGCGTACATACATATTGGTGTTCACGTGTGTGTGTGTGTGTGTGTGTGTGTGTGTATGTGGTGGACTCCCATGTTCACATGTGTGTGAGGGTGTGTATAGATGTGTGTAGGTATGGTGGACCCAAGGCTGATGTTGGATTCTTTCTTGATCACTTTCCACTTTGTTCATGGAGTCTAAGTTCCTTAACTGAACCCCGACCTACATGATACGGCCAGTCTGCTCAACCGGCTTTCCAGGGATCTTTTGTCTCCATCTTCTAAGTGCTAGAATTACAGGCAGGCCACCATGCCCACTCAGCACGGGCTCTGGGAATACAAACTTTGGTCTTAATGTTCTTCTGGTCCTGCGGCAAGCCCTTTAACCACTGAACCACTTCTTTAATCCCAAAATAACTTTTATTAGTCTACAAAACATTACCAATTTTGTGGTCATGTAGTTAAAAAATCATGTTCTGGTATTATTGTGAAAGTTTAAATTTCAAGAATGTATTTAAGGGTAAGGTATTATAAAAAGTCCTTCAAAAAATATCACACTGTAGACTTGCCTTGGAATTGGTCCATTAGGGGCGTGTGTGTCACATAGACCTGCTGGCCATTGAGCCCCAGAGACCCTCCTGTTTTGTCCACTCAGCAGCTCTTGGATTATCAAGTATAGCACTGCACCTGGTGCTGCTACTTCTTAACATGGGTGCTAGAAAGCCAAACCTAATTTCTTATGCTTGCCCAGCAAGAATTTTACGGACTAAGGTATCTCCCCAGTCCTGAATTTCACGTTTTGTAGTTAAATTTTCATTTAGGAACAGCTTAGAAGTCAAGCATTTGTGGAAAGCTACTCCTTTTTCATGTGAACAAACTAAGCTAACTTCCACTTTAACAAGCCTTTGTAATGGTGAGTTATTACCAGCTTGGAAGATCTGGGGGCTGGACATCACCCTCATAGTCAAACAGCCTGTGAAGCAGCAACTTTAACTATAGCTATCTACAGTCACTAATTATGGTCAGAAGAATAAAACGTGCATCTTCTCTGGTCCGGGGAGAAGACATGAAGTTATTAGAAAACAACTCAAAAATTTTTTTTTGGAGACGGGGTCTTATATAGCCCAAGCCAGTCTCACATTAGCTGATGGTGACCTTGAATAGATAACTATTTAAACCTGGCTCCAGGGGCCATAAGCCTTACCGAATTACTGGCTAGCAAGAAGTGTTCTGATAAAGAGCAAAGACATACCATTGGCCTTTCTGTAAGAGTCAAACCAAACAGACCTGTCAACCAAGAGAACAGGACAAAGTTCCCCAGGAAAAGCAGCTTACAAATCATATAAAACCTGCCCAAGTCGTAGGTCAGGGTAGTGGCCCTGTCGTTGCTGCCTGCTTCCATCCCTTAAGTGTGCTCTGCTCTGCAACGGTCTCTTTGGTCACTGTCCAGTCTCTCACACTTCAGGGTGTGTTCTACTTTACTCTGCCATATTCTAAACCTAAATTCTGTTTAGTATAAATTTGTTCAGTGGTCATCACAAGGACTAGGAAGCCGGACTCAGACTCTGATGGCGTTAGTTGGTAAAGGAGGTCAGCTTGGAACTTTGCTCATCCTCTGCTAAGGACCGCCTGCCAAAATGCTCCAGGCACTCGGGGAGGGAGAAAGTTGTTCCCACTGCTCAGGATGAACTTAATCTTTTTAATAAAAGTAAAAGCAACAAAGGTGAGCTGGTTTTTTCTTGTTTTGTTTTCAGATTTTTTGGTTTTTGTTTTGTTTTGTTTTGTTTTTGTTTTTGAGACAGGGTTTCTCTGTGTAGCCCTGGCTGTCCTGGAACTCACTCTGTAGACTAAGCTGGTCTTGAACTCAGAGATCCCCCTGCCTCTGCCTCCTGAGTGCTGGGATTAAAGGTGTGCACTACTACTACATGGCTAACAAAATGGTATTTTTTTTAAAGTGGAGTTTAAAAAATAAAATTATTTAAAGAGTTCAAAAATGTTTAAGTAGCTTGAAAATATATGACTAGGCGCGGAGGCCCTGAGGAGAGGCACTTACTGCAAGCCAATAACCTGAGCTAGATCTCTAGATCCTACATGTGGGAGGAAGACCCCAGGTCCCCAGAGCTGTCCCTTTTACTCATGTGTCCTATAGTGCTCAGGCATGTGTGTGGTGCAAACACACATCAATGAAAAAAATATTTTTAAAGTGTACCATTTATCTGAGACTTTTGTTAAGACCAAGATATCCAAAGAGGCAGTTTTGGGTATGCACAGCACAAAATTTATGAGACTATACATTTTAAATCTACCCAGCTTATCATACATATACAATACCTCAAGGCATTATAAAAAGTCAAGAAGAAATATATATGTCTTAGTCACTGTTCTACTGCTGCCAGAGAGACACCATGACCAAAGCAAGTCTTATGAAGGAAAACATTTTTGTTTTGTTTTTTGAGATAGTTTCTTTGTGCAATCCTGGCTATCTAGAACTTGATCTGTAGACCAGGTTGGTCTTGAACTCACAGAGATCTGCCTGCCTCTGCCTGCAACATTTAATTGGGATCTAGCTTACACTTTCAAAGGTTTCGTACATTGTCACCATGGGGAGAGTACATAGAGGCATGCTTGGCCCTAGATCAGTAGCTGAGCTGCATTCCGACTGACAGGCAAAGACAGAGGTAGAGAGAGAGAGGAAGAGAAATGGAGAGATCCGGGCTAGCATGGGCTTCTGAAACCTCAGAGCCCACCCCAATGACACGTTTCCTCCAACAAGGCCATATTTCCATTCCCTGATGACTGAGCATTCAAATATATGAGCCTACAGAGGCCATTCTCATTTAAATCATCACAATACTTAATTACAATTTAGAATAGTTTTAAAAATGAACTTGTTGTGTTACTTAATGGTAGAGTGCTTAGCATGTATAAGACCCTATATTAGGTTGTTGTCCACCCTGTGCAAAAGATATACAAATCACTTGAATACATCTATTTATAGGACAAAGATATCTGTGACATATAGGTTATATTTATAATCTCTATGTCAGGCAAAGTATTCTGCCAACTAAAATATTCTAAAATTTAGGCTCCTTTACTTCATAACAGTGAGTTTCTGGAAGGTGAAACCTGTAACTTAAAGTTATAATCACAAAAGCATCATAACATGTGATTGAAAAATAAATTATAAATCCTATTTATACACAAGTTCCAAAATTATCATTAGCCTTATTTAATTTTACATTTTGTAAGTGACTTGAAAGCTTATAACTTCGGCCAAACATTCCATGCAGTGGGAACAATAATCAACAAATGTAATGTTTTAGCACACACCCTGCCCCTGCTGTACAGTTAACTGGTAGCACTCTCTCTGCTCTGCAGACACAGGTAACACACACATGTTCTGTCAGCTGTCTATATGCCAGGCTTTATCTCCATGTCCACAGACTTTGAAACAGTTAAAGCTAAGTGGAAGAGTGTGTACCTAGCATACTCAATGCCTGGCTTCAATTTCTAGCATAAAGAAAGAAAGAAGAGAAAGAAGGAAAGAAGAAAAGAAGGAGGGGGCGGAGTGGGGAGAGAAGAGAAGAAAGACACCCCAGGGAACAGAATAACCCGGCCTGACCTCCAAACAAAGGCAAACTTAGATAAGGATGCTGCCGCTCAATGAGGTCTGGCTCCATCTCTCCAGCCTCCCTTACTCAGACTGTTCTTTCTGAGTCAGTGAAGTGCTCCAGCATCTCTCTGTGGTCTGTCCTATTCCCACGGACAGTCATCGTGCCCTTCCTAGGCTCTTCCCACAGGACAGGAGCTCTGGCTTGGGCTTTAAAAACATGGCTGTTCCTCTGGAGATGAGGTAGATGTTTCTACCTGCCAGCCACATGATGCACACCCATAATTCTAATACTTAGAAGGCCAAGACAGGAACACTGTCTGATGGCAGGCTGGGATATACAGCTGGGAAGGCAGCCAGACTGCCTGAAACTACCACCACCAGCAGCAGCACCAGCACCAGCAGCACCAGCACCACCATCAGCACCAGCACCAGCACCAACACCACCATGAGTACCAGCACCAGCACCACCATGAGCACCAGCACCAGCACCACCATGAGCACCAGCACCAGCACCAGCACCACCATGTTTCCTGCTATTCCTGAGATACAGGGAGCCCACCGAAACAAAAATAAAATAAAATAAAATCCCTGAAACCCCAGTCATCATAAGAAAAAGTTGAAAGAAACATATTTCACAGTGCTATTTTCTGTCAGATTGTTGTAGTTTACAATAAGTAAAGAATAGTCTGTATATGTACTTTAGAACTTATATTTCATCCCCACATCATAATTCAGAAACAACACTCCTTTAGTTAGCCTTGGGGGGGGGGGATTCCCAGAGTATACAAGTTAATGGTCCTGTCAACTCCGTTATTCCCCCAATGCAAAGCCAGTGTAATTCTACATACACACAATCATGCTGAGGCAAACACTTGCAGAGTGTGAGAGCTACACACGCATTTCTCTAGGAAACACCGCTTGAGAGGTTCATGAGGCATGGCAATGTTTGTGGGAAACAGGACCATCGTGGAAATCAAATTAATGAGAGTCTCGGAGGCTGCTGCTCAGCATGCAATAGAGGAAAGAAGCGAGCTTCATGATGCCTCAACTGTGATGCACACACAGCCACATACTGTCCTGAGTACAAAGGTCAGGCTGAAGCAAATCTGAGTGATCCAGGCTCTGTTCTAAGAAGCCTGCATGGTGCAGCATGCCATGTTATTGTCTGGGAAGTCACTAGGGGTGAATGTAACACTGTATTCCTAGAGTTAAGATCATGAGTCAATCTCTGTACATTAGTTAGCATCATATTCTAAGGAATAAACTAAAGAGCAAACAGAACTCTTTCACATCACAGACGTGTATGTATTGTGTGTGTGCGCACACACATGTGTATGTATGTATACACAAACAAATATACATACATACATACATACGGTCATAAAAGGTACCCAAAGACCACCATTGCAAATGGAATCAAACTCAAAGAGCAATGGGGTCTGTTGTTAAGCACACAGCAAGGTGACCACAAAGTCCTAGGTTGTGTTCCATGAAACATATCACCTAGGCACATCAGATGTCGCTAAGTACTCAGTTTTTGTTCTCTGCCCCCTTTTACTGTTTCTAAATAAGCAGGAGTAAAGACAAGCTAATGCTAATTCTAGTTTTCTTCTTTTTAGTCTCTGAAATAGTTTCTTTAAGTAATCTTACTCCTTGAAGGTTTGATAAAATTTGCCTTGAATAGATTACACATTTATTTAAAAAAATTAGAAGTAGTAGAAAGCTGATTTTGTGAAAGGTAAGAAACTGGGGGCAGCGGCAGACTGCAGTGTAAACCTCATGTGCACACTGCGCCCCTGCCTCCAGGGAATGGGATCAGCCCAAATTGGAGCAGACGGTGTGGTGCCTTCCCCAGCCATGAAGAACCATCGCAGTCAGCAGGGTCTTGTCACAAGCACCAATCTGCAATCTGCAGCCTTGCAGCTGGAAGCCAGCCATCAGCACAGTGGAAAGAATGCTGCACTGGAAACTCTCAGCACTTGGCACGCTCTATCTTCTACCATGACGGCATTACACAACTTAGGTTGAGCCACATCCCCTTGGAGGGCCCCAGGTTTTCATCTGCAAAGTAGGAGTGAGGCTAGAAGAGCTTTGAAAGAGCCTCTGAACTGACTCTTCTGTAACCTCACTGTCTGGGACTTTATAAACAGGCTCTTTAGGCTGCTAAATGAATAATTTTCCAGGCAAAGAAAGAACCCCAAATATTCCTGAAACCAATCTTCAAATCAAATAGAAGTCAGAATCACCAGATACTTGGCTTTGTTTGGGCGCCATTTTGCAAAGGAACAACGTGGGCAGTTGGGTAAAGTTGTTCCTAGGTATACACATAATCTAGGGTCTTCTTTTTTTAAATATTTTTATGTGTATGGGTGTTCTGCTTGCATGTTTATCTGTACACCACATGTTTCTAGCATCCCTGTAAGCCAGAAGAAGACATAAGATCCTCTGGAACTGGACTCACAGATAGCTGTAAGCTGCTATGGGTTTTGGGAACTAAACCAGGTCCTCTATAAGAATAGCCAGTGCAATCAACTGCTGAGCCATCCCTTGGTCTAAGTTAAAGAGAAGAAGCAAATAAACTCAGACCAAAGCAAAGGTCCTACTCATAAGTCGGACAAATCCAAGGTCTTTTCAACAGAATGCCTGTCACTGATCTCTGGGAAGAGAACAGAAACATAATCAACCACAAACAGAGTACAGATAGAGATAAACTGAGAAGCATTCAGCAAAGCTACAGGACAGAGTAAACCTGACCCTGCATATGCAGTTATGTGAACAAAGATACAGAAAAGACAGCAAAGAACAGAAGGATAAAGGAGGAGTGCTGAACAGAAAAAAGAGTGGACTAGAAATTAGAAAGTAGCGCATGAAGTATGTAGCCAGTCACATCTCATGCAATCTTCACAGCCCTTTAAAGATACGTTAAAACAACAACAACAACAACAACAACAACAACAACAAAACCTCTCTCACATCCATAATGCTGTACGTAAAACAGCAACTTGCATCCGCCATGCTACATGGTATGGGCACACATGGCACAAAGGGAGGGAGTTCACTCTTCAATATTTCCACCCCATGTACTAAGTAGCTACTTAGAAGAAACAGAGAAACGTATCCAATTGATAAATGTTCAATTGAGGGCTCGGGAAATAGCTTAGTCAGGAAAGTATTGATCTTGCAAAGCATGAGGACTGGAGTCTTGACCCCAGAACCCACATAAGCAGCCGGGTCCTGGGGTGGCTGCCTGTAATCTCAGAGAGGGTAGGATGGGCAGGTGGCAGATGGGCAGCTTGCTCACAAACCAGCTAGCCCAGCTCATCGCTCAAGTTTCAGGCCAATGAGATTGTCTCAAACTAAAGGTGAGAAACACTGAAGGAATGACGCCCAAGGTTGTTCTTTAAATGCTTCACACATGTGGGTGCATGCACAGGCACATGCCTGTGCACCTTCACACATGAACACACATACAAGCAAAAATCAAGCAATTCTCATTCAAGTCATAAGGAGGCCGCTGAGGCAGTGGCCGTCACTGTTCTGGGCATCCAAACTTAGGTGGGTTTTGAGAACCAAAGCATTCATGAAGACAAATGACAACAGTAACAAGGGATTGAGGGACATTCAGAGAAGGCAGGCCACGCAATCAGTCACTCATAGCAAGTGTGATAGCACATGCCTGTTAATTCCAGCTCTCAGGAGGTTGAGGCAGGATGAAAAGCGCAAGGCCCACCTGGGATATACAGACACAGCCATTATATCTGACTTTGGATCTAGTTCACTCAGTAACACTTCATTTATTGCACATTTTTACCCTGCTCACATTATTTTTGTAACTCAGGTTTTGGTTTTTGTTTTGTTTTTGAGACAATTGCTTGAGTCACACAAGGTGACTCTGGAACTTGCCTTGCCTCTGCCTCCTGAGAGAGGATTTAAAGGCGTGTACCATAATCTGTGGCTCAGTTTTAACAGCTATTTTATATTGAGTTCGTCCACAGAAAAAGCCCTAGATGGCCAGTGTTAAACAAGCTGTGAGTCATGGCATCTCGCGCAGCAGTGAGTCACTGCTTTCTCAACTACTGCCAGGATGCTGGACATTTAGGTTATTTCCAATTTTTCTTCCATCATAAATAGCTAAACGGAGCAACTCTGTTTTATTCAACAGGGCTTAAGACTCTTCTACTAGTAAGTAAAACGTTTTGTGACCTTGTGGTGGAATGTTCTATGCATAAAACACTATCTACAGCTATACCTGTGTGACTATTTCCTAAAATATATATCCATTGTTCATTCCCTCAGGACTGCCTTACAGGGGGAGGTAAGAATGTGGATCTGTCCTCTGTTCTCAAAAGAAAAGAACGCAGAACCGTGGCTGAGGACTGCTAATGCAAAGAGCCAAGTGATACCATCATCAGATCCACTCAAACTCTCCAGCCTCAGTAAGGGTGAGGGGTAGAATGTGCGCGTGTGTGTGTGTGTGTGTGTGTGTGTGTGTGTGTGTGTGTGTCTGTGTGTGTTCGTGCATGCACACACAGGAGGGAGGGAGAACGCAAGCCAGAGTGTCCGTGTCCACGTGAAGGACAACTTTGGGTGTCAGCCCTCACCTTCCATCTTGTTTGAGACAGGGCTTCTTTGTTACTCACGGCTGCATGTGCCAGGCTAACTGAGCCAGCGCTTCCAGCGTCCAACATCAGAGGCATGCAGGGATTACTAATGTATTCTACCACAGTCAACTTCATGTGGGTTCTGGGGATTTGAACTGAAGTCCTGATGCAAGCACTTTACCCACTGAGCAAGCTCCCTAGACCCACGATTGTTTTAAGCAGCAATTTATTGGAGGTCTGCCCACAAAGTCAATGTCTGCTAACACAAGGCTATGAACACCAGAAGACCCATCTAACCTGCAGATGAGTCACAATCTCACACAGCATTCTGTGGTGTTCTTCCACTCCCTCCACTCCACTCCACTCCACTCCACTCCACTCCACTCCACTCCACTGTTCTCGCACCAGCAACTTCTCCCAGCCAACAACTCTATGGATACCTTTCAGATCTTCAACTTCTGGACTGGATCCCACAGTACTGCTGGTGGCTATAGGCTGTCTACAACTTTATTTCTTTTCCTCTCAGTAACACAATCTGTCTCCCCTGGGGAACCTACTCTATGTAGCTATCCATCTCTTCATCCAAAGACTATATGTAGCAGCCAGGATTGCTGCTATTTCTTTATCACTACTACTCTCAGTACATGCACTAAAGTAACCAAGGCTAGCCACCGCCTGAGGATGCTTTGTCTGGGTTTTTGCTTATTTGTTCTGTTTTCCTTCAGTGCTAAGGGCCTTACTCATGCTAGGCATGGACATACCCTCTTCAATGAGCCACATATTCCATCTGAGTTCAAGTCTAACCACCACACTTTACGGCCTCTTTCACTCTGTCTCATCTAATCTCTGGCTGCAGAAATGGGCTCTGAGAAGGACTTGACCCAAGCAAGGTCAACTAGACACAGGGCATTAGGATATAAAAGGTCTTTCTTTTTTGGTGTGTGTGTATGTGTGTGTGTGTGTGTGTGTGTGTGTGTGTGTGTAGAGCTCTGTTCATAAACTTCCAGTTTCCAAGACTGAAGCCAGGACAGGATGGCTTGAGCTATCTCAACTTAAGTTTCTGTCAAATATAGTCCTTGATGTTTTTACTCTTGTGCTTGGTGGAACACTATCTTCCACCCCCACACCCCTATAACATCTTCCCTTCTCTGACCTTTTCTCTTTTATATCTTTCATCTGCCTACCCCTTAAATAGTGTGCCCAGTGGTCCACTTAGTACCTGTCTTAGAGTTTTATTGCTGTGAACAGACACCATGACCAAGGCAACTCTTATAGAGGAAAACATTTAACTGGGGCTGGCTTACAGTTCAGAGGT